>NC_072481.1:6625000-6925000 GCF_027574615.1 Eptesicus fuscus | reverse complement strand
AAAAAAATATTTTCTGAGCAAAGTAGTCAGGTGAAGTTCAATCTAATTGCCTCCACTGGCAATACTGCTGATTAACTGCTGTTCCAAATGGTGACCCTTGGGTGCCCTTACCCTAAAAAGTGATCCAATTATATAAAGTATTAGTGGCCCGGTGCACAAATTCATGCACATTGAAAGGAAATTAATTAGAAAAAATATTTTAATATCACTATTCATCCTTTCTCTATAATAGAAGTGTCAACCAAATTCTTGATCCACAATGACAGATCGAAACACACGCATGCGACTGGCGCCAGCAAGAGCTTTATATGTATAGCGCATGCGCAAGTCAACTTAGCCTTTTATAGATATAGAATAAACTTGTTTAATTAGACCTGCTTTCTGATTTAGCTAAACTTTTTCCAGCCCAGTGAAACACCCTAACTTCCCTTTATCAACACGAAGCAGATTATTATTTTTTAATATATTTTATTGATTTTTTACAGAGAGGAAGAGAGAGGGATAGAGAGCTAGAAACATCGATGAGAGAGAAACATCGATTAGCTGCCTCTTGCACACCCCCCACCGGGGATGTGCCCACAACCAAGGTACATGCCCTTTGACTAGAATCGAACCCGGGAGCTTTGAGTCCACAGGCCGACGCTCTATCCACTGAGCCAAACCGGTTTCGGCAACACGAAGCAGATTATAATTGTAGATCACGCAGGAAGAACAAAGGGTAAAATATTTAACTGCAACAGTGTTTGACTATATTCTGTGCAGTGAGAAAACCTGAAGTCATTTTCAAGGTCCACCATTTCTTACTTCTTTTCAGTCAGGTCAAGTTTCTAAGCTTTCTAACTCTCCGTTTTCTGGCTAATAAAAAGAAAATAGGATTCCCCCGAGTCTCCTATCTACCTACTCCAGAACTTCTGTGAGAATCAAAAGAGAGTAGACATGGGAAAACGCTTCACAGACATTTGGTTACAGTGTGAAATGTTTCCACCTGGCTATAAAGCAAGTTGTGTTCCTGAGCTGAAGAAACTGCAAGGAGGCTAGTCGCTAGGGAGAGGAAGCCAGGAGTTGCTATGTGACATCATTACCCGGTGCCCACAGCGACCATTTCTGGGCTGGTCTGTGGGCCGCATTTTGTACCATGGGCCTTGGCAGTGTCAGCTGCAACTTGGTGGGCTGTCACTCAGGTGTGGTGGCAGGGCCTGTGTCCCGCTTGGGGAAAGCCGAGTGTTGCTCTGTGAACGCCAGATCTGCGTTGCCATTTCTCTGTAAATGGCCAGTGCGCGTCACGGCAGCTCCTGCGTTGAGTGTCTGCCCCCTGGTGGTCAGCACGCGTCATAGCGACCGGTCAGACAGTCGGACACTTAGCATATTAGCCTTTGATATATATATAGATATAGATATAGATATGTGATATTCTCAATATGTGATAATTAATAATCTCATAATTAGCTGATAACCAGAATTTACCAGAAATCATCTCCCCTACCATGTTTATAATGAAAGTATACTATATTAGTAGTTTCCAATTTATAAATTGATTGTATTCAAAAGTCACACTAAGTTGATTGCTGTTAGTTATAAATACTTTCTCCTTGGGAATTTTGGGGGGTTTTTTTGGTTAATCTTTACCCGAGGATATTTTTTCCATCGATTTTTATACAGTGGAAGAGAAAGGGAGTGGGATAAAGCAAGAGAGAAAGAGAGCCAAAACCGGTTTGGCTCAGTGGATAGAGCGTTGGCCTGTGGACTCAAGGGTCCCAGGTTCAATTCCGGTCAAGGGCATGTACCTTGGTTGCGGGCACATTCCCAGTAGGGGGTGTGCAAGAGGCAGCTGATCGATGTTTCTCTCTCATCGATGTTTCTAACTCTCTATCTCTCTCTCTTCCTCTCTGTAAAAAAATCAATAAAATATATATATATTTTTTTTTAAAGAGAGAGAAAGAGAAACATCAATTGGTTGCTTCCTGTACACACTAAACCGGGGATTGAATCCGTAACCTAAGTATGTGCCCTGGCCAGGAATCGAACCCACAACCTTTCAGTGCATGGGACGATGCTCCAACTGAGCCATACCAGCCAGGGCAAGCTCCCTTCTCTTAAAGTGACTTCTGCAACTCTTTGTCCTGAAACTTTTTTTATTTTGAAGGTTGAACTATTTATTACCAGTTCTTCTGTCATTTGTAATATTTCTAGCCAAATTTTACTGACTTTATATATAGGTCTATTAGCATAAACATTTCCCTAAACTGACTTGAAAATAATGTCAGCATAAAAATGGGAAAAATTGTCAGTTTGATCATTTTTGCATTACATTTAGGAATACGTAGATTAGGGGAGTACTACAACAGAAAAATAGAGTAATGAAAATGATATCACATATTAGAAAAAAACAAACAGAATTAAGTTTTCCAAAAAGGGCATCAAAGATGGGAAGGGCTTGGGACTCCTAGTGCAGGCGTCATGGGACAGTGGGAAGAAATAAACCAGATCAAGGCTCCATGTTCCTGCCTTGAGCAAGTCACTCAGCCTAAGTCTCCACTTCCTCAGCTGTAAAATGAGGGGTTGGACCAAAAGAACTGAGTTTCTTCCAGCGTTAAAAATCTTTTATTCTAAACTCCAAATTCTAAGCTCTCTTACCTTCTTCTTTAAAATGACTCGTTGAGTCTTTGGCGAGACATCTAAGACGAGCTCTGCACAGGTAACGGCCTTGTTGGAAGCCACAGGCCTTCCTGTTCCCTCCTGTAAACTAGAATTTTAAAAAATTATAATATATAACTCACACATATGTATATACTCACACATGTATTTAAGTACTCATAAGCAAATGCCTAAAACCTCCATTGTAAGAAAGAGAATTCTCTTTAAGTCATAGAAGAAAAAGTCTGACTCGAGTTGCAAAAAGATCAAGGTTCTGTTGTTTACCTGTACAATTTAAGATTCATTTGTCAGAAGACATACTCTGATTTTTTCCCTCTCCTAATAATTTTAGTGGCTTAAAATTCAGGATGACTATGTATCTTTGAAGGCCAAAAAGACAAAAAAACTAAGCCAGACATTCCAAGGGTCCAAGAATGAGCTCTACTCCTTGCCAGGCAGCACACCAGCATCACAGCGTCCCCAAGTCTGGGCAAGAAATCAGAAGTCCCTCTAGGAGGAAAGGAAAACCAAGGGCTCACACTCACCCTCCTGAGATTCAATCGTGTTACATTTCTCTGTGGCTTAAGAATTCTAAGCTTTATGGAATATTGCAGCCTACCTACACTTTAGGGTATTTCGACGATTGTATTGAGATTATTCTCCTGTTCCCATTCACCTTTTTTAAAAATTTTTCTTTATTGAATAAGGTATTATAGATGTGTCCTTATCCCCACATTGTCCCCCTCCTCCCATTAATCTTTATCATAAAAAAAGGGACTGATAAATTCAAAGTTAAAAACTAGTTTTCATGGCATCAAAAGCACAAGTAACCAAAAAATAGGTAAGTTAGATTTCAACAAAATTAAGAACTTTTATCTTTCACGGAACACCATCAAGAAAGTAAAATGCTAGGAGGGGCGGGTGCAGGGTGGAAGGGGTCAATGGGGAAAAATAAAACAAAGTGGACATCTGTAATACTTTCAACAATAAAGATAAGTGTTTTTTTTAAAGCAAAATGACAACCCACAAATAGGAGAAAATATTTGCTAATAATATATCTGGTATAGTATGTGTATCCTTATTATGTAAGGAATGGCTAAAATTTAACAATTAAAAGGCAAAAGTCAAAATTTTAAATGGGCAAGGGCTTGAACAGACATTTTTCCAAAGATATACAAATAGCCAATAAGCACATGAAAAGATCCTCAGCATCATTAGTTATTAAGGAAACGCATATCAAACCACAATGAGATACCACTCTACACCAGTAGGATGGCTACAATCAAAACAACAGAAAATAACCAGTTGCTTTAGATGAGGAGGAACTGGAACCACTGTACTTAGCTGGTGGGAATGTAAAATGGTTTGGCTCCTGTGGACAATAGTATAGCGGATCCTGAAAAAGTTCCACACAGAACCCAGCAATTCCACTCCTAGGTGTACATTCAAAATTTGAAAAACAAATCCTTAAACAAATACAAGAACAGGCACGTGGATTGCGACAGCACTGCTCACAATAGCCAAGAGGTAAGATAACATAGTATCCATCAATGAGTGAGTGGATAAACGAAATGCCGTATGTCCACACAATGGAATATCACTGAGCCATGACAGGAATGAGGTACTGCTATAGCGAACCTTGAAAACATTATGCTAAGTGAGAGCCACCACACACAAGAGATCACACATCCTCCTATATAATAAAGGGCAAATATGCTAATTATCCCGGACGGTGGAATGACCATCTGGACGACCTTCTGGATGAAGCCGGGGCTGCGAGGGCTAAGGCAGCCAGGGCAGCCAGGGCTGAGCCCCTTGCATGAGTTTTGTGCATCGGGCCTCTAGTTTTATGATAAATCATTAGAAGCAGAAAATAGACTGGTGATTGCCAGGGGCTAGGAGAAAAGGGTAATAGGGAGCAACTACTTAATGGCGCTGGGGTTTCTTTTTAGGGTGATGAAAAGCTGTTGGAACTAGAGAGAGATTGGCTGCACAACATCATAAAGGTAATAAAATGCCACTGAACTGCTCACTGTAAAATTGTTGCTTTTATGTTATGTGATTTTCACACAATTTAACATACAAAACTAGCTTCTTCCCCATCATTAGTTCTCTTCAAAAATGCAAAGAAATAGAATCTAACATGCTTCAAAAGATTGTTCAGCCCCTTAGCACAACAAGATCCTCTTTTCATCTGCTCTGGAGCTGTTCAGCCCATAGTCCTCCATTAGGATTCTTCCGTGAAAGAGCTTAGTCACTGCTGGAACTTAACATAAGAACATTAAGGGAAAAACATGATTAGCAACCAGATTAAGAACTGGTTTTACAGGCACTAAAACCCTAAACATGTCACACTGTTAAGTGTCTTAATCTTTAAAAAGAAACAAACAAACATGACTGACTGAACTATAATGAGATAAGCATCCTGGACCATCAGTACCAACTGCAACCAACAAAGAAAAGAGAAGTATGCTAAGCCAAGATGCCCTTCAGTCCATTCCCAGTGACATCTGGGCTCTAGGAGGAAGAGAGCACTATCACAAGACCTGGAGATTATTTTACGGGCCTCAGGCACATACATAAATACGCAAAACTATTCACAACATTTCGGAAAGGATCATGACTTTACATGTCCCATTGATCCAATGGTGTATATTTGCAATGCTAAAGATTCAGCAATTTTCCCGGTTTCTTCACAGATAAACTTTAAAATTGGCCCTGTAACCAGCACAGCAACAATAAAATTTACAGGTTGGTGCAATGATGTTTTGAAAGCCCAATGTTTTGAATCTCTATGTGCCAATCTATATACCAATCTAACAGGAGAATTAGAATAAACTCCCTGTTCTACACCTGAGTTTTCTAAATACAACTAGTCAGGTGTCAGTGAAGATTATAATCCTAAGGCAATTAGAACTACTTCCAAGGTAAGCTACTTTGCTTGGCTTTAAGTGAATATTAAGATAGACCCTGAAGTGTCTGTCTAATCAGTATTCTCAATGGGAAAGGGAGGTAAAAATGATGATTTGAATAATTATGATGAAAATTAGTCAGTTTCAAAAGAGGAAAGAAATAAAACAAACTTAAAAATAGCAGCAATAAGTTTTAAAAATACATAAAAATAATACCTAAAAGCAAGAGGAATTTAGGATACTATAAGAATAAGATCTTATGGAGGAGTTATTAAATACTAGGATGAATTATTGGGGAGATCTTTAGAAAGAGAAGACTCTTGCCTCTTTGGATAAAGTTTAATCTAGGCAGAAGACAAGGGTTTAGACTAAAGACTTCTCAAGACCTCAAGACAGATCTTGAGCCTAGGATTTGGCAAAGAATGAAAGGAATCTTCCTTTATCCTTCGGCTTCCTGAGAACTGCTTAGAGTTTAAAACCAGTTAATAATCAGAGTGTTCTGCTTTATAAGGATAATACTTTAACCCAGAATTACCCAGAGAACGTGTATGTAGCAGCAATGTAAATGAAATTTTCATAATAAAGCTGTCGGTTATCCTGGAAATCATTCATGTTGCAATTGATCTCAGAGGAGCCTGCCCCTTTAACAGTCAGAGTGATAAACGGTGGCAGGGCGGGTTCATCCCAGGCGTAATCCAAGGAGGTCATGGGCTTCACTTCAGTTCGGAGCCTGGGCTCAGCTACACCGTGCTGAGTAAAGACAACCGGGACCTACAGTGATGGCAAGAGGAACAGGGCTTTCACTCAGATTGGTGTTATTGGAACATGACTTAGCACTTCCTAGGTTTAAGTTCCAGATCCTTCCCAAATGAATCCTACTACACACACCACAACCACAAGTGAGGTTCACCATCTTGCCTCTTGACTTTCTAATCATCTTCCAAATTATAAAAAGCCCACCAATTAAATGACACCGGTAATCGCCTGTTGGACAAAGGGCTTTAAGAAGCTTTGCAACCCAAGTACCAAGGGAAGCAATTCTCCCCTTTCAGTGGCATCTCTGCCACCCTCACCCTTGTGATACACGCTGAACACAGAAAAGCACAAAAATGTTGGAATTCAGCTACAGAAAGTCACATTATAAGATGCTGTTATTCAATGGCATAATTTAAAAATAGAATCTAATGGTTTCCAGTTTGGCTTTATTGGTAAGATTTATAAAAATGCTCACTGCAACTGAGCAACGGTATAGCTGCCCCTTCCCACTGTCACTGGACGGTCTGACTCAGGCTCCTCTCTCCGTGTGGAATGTCCACAGGGCCACCATGTTGACCAAACAATCTAGTCACATAAGCACTGGCGACTGACAAGTCACTTCTGGGTATGGCTGCCCAGCAAGCAAAATAACCAGCAGAAACCACCTCTTAAGGGTGAGGATTTACAGGGTTGTCCAGCCACAGAGATTCCTGTATGGCTTCTTTTAAACCCAAGTTTAAAATGCATTTCATTATCTTAAGGGCAGTACATACTCCACCCTCCTCAAATGAAATAGCCAAACTGGCTCTCAACTCCACTTGATACCTTAGAAAAGTTGTCAATTCGGAAAGGAGGGGGCAGCTGATCTGTGTCGCTAAAGGAGATCCTGTAGGTAGCTCCTCGGAGTGTAATTTCCACGCGCAGGAAGAAGCATTTTCCCAAGGTATCTCTGCAGAAAAAGGAAACAAAAGAGGCTGCATAAAATGGCGAAAACAAGTCACAGTTCACTTTCCTCTCATACTTCTCACAATCACCACACTGCTTGGACACCAATCAATGCTGCTGTGTGTTCTTTGATCACATTAAAAAGGTAGGAAATGACAGCATAATCACACAATAAAAAAGAATTTATTCAAGCAATGTTTGACTAGCATGTTGTAACTGGGCAGCAAGAGGATAATGGTGTCAGTGTAGCAAATGAGTAAATGTTGGTTGAATAGAATTGTTGATACTAGAGTATTTTTGACATGGACACAGAGCAATTTCATATGGTTCAAACTAATATTATTGATGTTACTGATAACCAAGGTTCTCACTATAGGACAAAGGCAGGTGAGGAAGAATGCTATGTAATAGAGGTACCAGTATGTGATCATAATTTTTATGTATTTGTATGTGAGAATGAAAAACTGTTCTTTACAGAAGACTATCAGTTAATAAATGTCAAAGAAATGAGAGAATTAGAAAGTCACCATTTTGCAACCACCAATGTAATAATTGATTCAGATAAGAACCATCAAACCATTGAGTGAAAGGTTTTTAGGAAACAATATACACACAGTCTCAAATTATCCACTGATGGATTTTTTTTGTTTGTTTGTTTACACAGAAGAAAAGGTAACTCTGTAAGAAAAACCTGTTAGACACCATCTTTACCAAGCAATGATCCAATTTAGCAACATCAATAATGGGACAACAGCTGTCACATCCCAGGCCTCCAGATGTGACGTAACAGGCAACATACAATACCACATATGTAGTATCCTTACCAAAAAGGTTTTACCCAAATCTATATTAGGAAACTATCAGGAAAACCCAGGAAATAGGACATTCTACAAGAAACTGGCTTGAACACTTTAAAAATGTCAATGTCAATAAAGACAAAAAAGGAAAAGTGACCATTTAGATTAAAGGAGATGAACTATATGGGTCAAATAAAATGCATGATCCTTGACTGAATCCTAGATCAGGAGGAAGGGATTGCTATGAAGGACATTTTAAAGAATTATTTATTAGAAAACAAATCAATATTAAATTTATTCAGTGTGTAATGTCAGTATATTTATTTAGAAAAACGTCCTTGTCTTTAGGTGATGAGTGAAGTTTTTATGGCTGAATTACCATGATGATTTCAATTTACTTTCAAATGGTTCAGAAAAAAAAATGTATGTATGTGTATAGAGAGAAATCAAGAACACAGCAAAATGATGAAATGTAATAAATCTAGGAAAAAGATGTAGGGATCTTCATTGCACAACTCGTAAGTTCTCTATAGGTTGAAGCTGTTTCCAAATGACATGGTGGGGAAAGCAGAGAAGACAGATGGCATACATCTATACTAACTTTTTCTAACTCTGTGACTTTCTAAATAAACTTCCACTTCTATGAGTGTGGGGGGGGGAGGGGAATGAAAGAAAATAAAACCTCAGATAATGCATTTTTTAAAAGTCAACTACAGGTACTGCTGTATATCATCTATTATTTTTCTGTTCCCTTACAATAGTGTTCTCAATGAAGAACTAGCCATAACTATAAAAGATTAAATTTTGCCTCTAAATGTGTTGAAATAGCACTGATTTCAGTGTCTTTAGCTTCAAAAGCATTTGATAAAAGAAACTGAAGAGGACACAAACAAATGGAAAGGCATCCATGGTCATGGATCGGAAGACTTAATATTGTTAAAAGATCAATGCTACCCAAAGTGATTTACAGATTTAATGCAATCCCTATCAAAATCCCAAGTTTCCCCCACCCCCCACCCCCAAAACAAAACAAAAATTCATCCTAAAATTCAGATGGAATCCCAAGGGACTCCAAATAGCCAAAATAATCTTGAAAAAGAACAAAGTTGGAGGTCTCACACTTCCTGATTTCAAAACTTATTATAAAGCTACTAATCAAAACAGTGTGATACTGGCATAAAGACAGACATATGGACGAATGAGACAGAAAGCCTTGAAATAAATCCTCACATACAGAGTCAAATAATTTTGGACAATGGTGCCAAGACCATCCCATGGAGAGTCTTTTCAACAAATTTTGAGATAACGGGATAGCCAGAAACAAAAAAGTAGAGTTGAACTTTTACCTTACATCATCTATATATATAAAAGGCTAATATGGAAAGTGTCCCCTCGGGAGTTCGACTGGGAGACTGGGAGTTCAATCGCTCACTATGACGTGCACTGACCACCGGGGGTGCGGGGGGGAGGGGGGGTGCAGAACGAAGGAAGGCCCCGGCCAGCAGCCAGAGAAGGGAGGCCCTGGCCGGAAGCTGGTAGCCAGGAAAGGGAGGCCTGGCTGGCAGCCAGCAGCCAGGGGAAGGGAGGCCCCAGCTGGCAGCGAGAAGGACCCGATCAGCCCTGATTGCTGGCCAGGCCTAGAGACCCTATGCATGCACAAATTTCGTGCACCAGGCCTCTAGTGTACAAATATCAACTCAAAATGGATCAAAGATCTAAATAGGCTAAAATTATAAAGCACTCAGAAGAAAACACAGGGTAAAGCTTC
Source organism: Eptesicus fuscus (assembly GCF_027574615.1). Taxonomy (NCBI): domain Eukaryota; kingdom Metazoa; phylum Chordata; class Mammalia; order Chiroptera; family Vespertilionidae; genus Eptesicus; species Eptesicus fuscus. Next base: position 6,915,188 of record NC_072481.1, on the reverse strand, counting down.
ATGACATTGGATTTGGCAATGATTTATTGGCAATAACACCAAAAGCAGAGAAAATAAAAGTTAAAATAGATAATTTGGACTACATCAAAATTAAAAACTTCTATACAAAACACAATCAACCGAGTAAAAAAGGCACTGTAAAAAATGGGCAAAAATATATGCAAATCATATATCTCAAAAGGGGGTTAATATCCAGAATATACAAAAGATTTCTATAACTCAACAACAAAAAAACAACCCAATTCAAAAATGGGAAGTACAAATGGCCAGCAAGCATATGAAAAGAAGCTTAACATCACTAATCATTAGGGAAATGTGAATCAAAACCAGTGAGATGTAACCTCACCCATCAGGTTGACTACTATAAGAAAAGCAGAAAATAACAAGTGCTAGCAAAGATATGGAGAAATTGGAACCTCTGTGCACAGTTGGCTGAAATGTAAAATGGTGGAGCTGCTATAGAAAACACTATGGCAATTCCTCAAAGAAATAAAATTGGAATGAACACATAAAACAGTAATTCCACTTCTGAGTATAGACCCAAAAGAATCAAAAGCAGGGACTCAAAAGAGATATTTATACACCCATGTTCAGAGCAGCACTACTCACAACAGCCAAAAGGTAGAAGCACCCCAAGTTTCCTTCAACAAATCAATGGAGAAGCAAAATGTGCTATCTTCACACAATGGAATATTATTCAGCTTAAAGAGGAAGGAAATTCTGACGCATGCAGATGAACCTTGAGGACATTATGCTAAGTGAAATAAGCCAGTCACAAAAAGACAAATAGTGTATGCTTCCACTTATCTGAGATACCTAGGGTAGTCAAATTCAGAAAAAGCAGAGCAGGGGCTGGAGAAGGGGGAAATGAGGAGTTGTTGTTTGATGGGTATAGAGTTTCAGTTTTGCAAGATAAAAAGAGTTTGGAGATTGGTTGCACAACAATACGAATATACTTAACACTAGTGAACTTAAAAATTATTAAAGCGGTAAATTTTATGTACCTGAAGCCCACAAAACAATCTCGGGGTCTTTGTGTTATCTTTCTCATATGCTATGTGTATCTTACCAACATTTTTTTAAAAAAACTTTTAATACTTTTTTAAAAAGCATTTGATGAAAGCAGAAGGAAGGAAAAGAGTCATCCTGGGCTAGCTGAGGCTAAATTTGGTTGATTTTTCTTAACAAGGACCTGAATGTCACTGGGTTTGGAAAAGAAGGGCAGATAATTACTGAAACAGCATCAAACGAGAGAAGATTTGGTAAAAACATTTATAATCAGTGTTAACGTCTACATGCAGAGTTTTCAGACGTGTACCCCTTCAACTTGACACCTGAGAGACCACAGCAGTTGCACAATGGTCAAAAGTGCTGACATTCCCTTTAACTCAGTCCATCAAAAAGTTCATTCATACATACCTGGTCTTTGCTAGTTTTAAGAACTTTGTCTGAGCCAGAAACATGTGTGTCCATTTCATAAAGAGTAGTATTACTATTTACTACTTACTATTTATAGCTTTATAAATATTTAAAATTTATATGGTATTTATAGCTTACTATTTAATGCACCTCAAACAAAGCTACTTTTTGTCTAAATGTCGTCTCTGAACTTACCTCATGTTGATGTGGAAAGAATTATTCTTGTTGACCTCAAAGCCTCCAGACCAAATACAATTGGGAACATCCATTAATCTGACACACAACAACTGATCATAGTCATTCCGAGGCCAATGGAACACCACACTGGAACCAGGAAGGGTAGAAATGTAACCTTCGGGATTGGCTGTTCCCTAAAACACACAGAATCACTGGCTTTGGTCAACAAGTCAAGTCAAGACAGTAAATGTTTACTAAGTACCTTCTCTGAGCCTGGCCCTCTGCCAAAAGCTATTTAGGGCAGGAAATGGTTACTCACATCACAGAACTTACAGCGTTGAAGGGGAGATAAGCCATGACATTAAAACTCCCTGTGCTATTAAACACTAGTAATTCTTCAAAAGCAAACTGCTTACCTGTCCCCTGGCAAATTCCCTCTGTGCAAATGCAAGCTTGTGAGATGACTTATTATCTAACAGGTAACGGGGGGCAAAGATGACCATACAGGTGTCAATATATCGACCTCGGCCTTTCTTGACATCAATACCTACAAATAACAAAAACCACTGCCATGAATTAATCAGAAAAAAGATAATCCGTGCTCTGACAAAAATAAACAGCCTTCACAATTACTTCGTTTCTCTAAGAAAACAATTATATCACCCAAAGAGGCTGTCAAGCCTTCCAAGAATGGAATGAAAACAGCAAGCACACTCAAAGTATTACTCTTTATTCCCACTTAGGCCTTAAAAAGTCTCAGTGGCAGTATCGATATCCCCATAATTCCTAGCTTCTTCATAAAGTGTGTATCATAATAACGGCAACTAAAAAACACAGGTGTTCAGTCATAGATAGCTTTGGTTTCCATTTATGAAGCTGACTACATTTCTGCTCACATCTGGGACACAAAATTTCCACTAGAGAATTTGCCCCTTTTACAGGATACAGTAGAAATTTCAGATTACTTAATTGGATTCTGACTACCCTGAACTCAAAGGACTTTTCTCTAGTATTTTCTTTTAGCTCTCGGCCCAAGAATCCAGCTAAAACCGAATGCAAAATATAGGATTCATTCATTCATACAATACATGTTTTTAGCACCCACTATGTACAGGGAGAAAAAGGCAAACAAAACACATAGCATGGAAAGACAGTCATAATCAATCAGAAGGAAATCTCAAAACACCCAAAGAAAAGAAAAAATAAATAAACAGCACTGAGTTAGCTTTAAAAATATGATCTTTTTTAAAATATGAAACTCAGTGGGATGAACTATTTGTTCATTCACACAATAAATATAGCAACTGGGCTGGACTCTGTTCCTACAAGGATAAAAATATTTGTAGTACAGATAATGAATATAATAATATTAATTGAACTCTTAATACAAGTTACACCCTCTACCAAATGCTCCACATTTAATTCTCGTAACAACCTTATGAGTTAGGTATTTTCATTCTTTCCATTTTACAGATGAGGAAACTAAGGCATGGAAAGCGAGGTAACTTGCCCTAGGTCACACAGCCGCCTGCCTCAGGAGCCCTTGCTCACATCACGACAGGACATGTACAAGGACCCTACTCAGCAGTCAACAAGAGAACCATAAAAAGGAAAGAGACCTTAGGATATGACAACTAGGTGTCCGGGATGTCCTAACATAATCCCAATGATAAAGATTCCAATCTGTTCACTCTGTAATTCATTCGTGCTGGCTTGAAGAATTGGGCGTGCCTTCAATGTAAGCCTTCAATATAAAACACTGAGCGAATCTCAAAAACAACCATCTCTGGAACTGTATTTAAGAAATGCTCGGGAACACTGGAGCAGCGAGGTATTCCCTATCACTCATATTTCTGTAACACACAAAAAGCATTAATTGTCAGAAACTGACATTATCATAGCTAGCTGATCTCAACTAATATAAAGTCTGCCCACAAAAGATGTGTCTAATTTGACATTATGAAAAAAATCTACAGTACCGAGACTCAAATTTTTGGAGAAAAAAAAAAGTAGGCTTTTTGTTTCCCTTTTCATCTTAGATTGCTCTGGCAATCCCCCAGTAAATGAATAGCTGATAAGATAAAAATGTACAAAATCCTTCTTTTTGAGGTACATGTGAGGCCTCCCTGAGCTTGGGACTGTGTTCTAAACTTTCCTGATAGGGAGCTAGTTATCTATTGAACTCTCCAAAAATATTCAAGTAAGAGATTCCACAAATTCCGTTGATATTACATGCCAAGATTTCATGAACCTTAAGAATTATAAAGTCCTATCTTAGCCCACCCCATCTATTGATTTTTTTGGTATAAAAAACAAAATTCAAATCATAGTCTTGTCCCTAAAAACATATGTAATAAGTTTTAATGAATGCTCCCAACACAGCAATTTTCAAAGAGTGTGCCACAAGAATTTCTAAAACATGCAACACCTGACTATTTAGTCAGGGGCACAGACCCCTTTTCCCTTAGATTGTCAAATAAAAAAAAATGACAACAGTCAACACAACAGCCATCCAGTGTGGATGCCCTGTCTTAAATCATAAATATATAGGTCATATAATAGAGTTGTATCTTACTGGTCACACCGCATAATAAGGTTGCATCTCATTGGTTAATTCTTGGAACCAGAAACCTTTATATACAAGTATAGGCACCTGATTTTTTTTTTTTTTAAGTCACTTTGGAGCAAAAAGGGTGGGCAATTACTTTTTCTTTCTCTTATTTTTTGTAAATCAATCAAAACTGTATCTTTGTTTTTTACTGGCAAAAAATATATATTTTGGTGTGCGACAGAATTTTAGTAATTAGTTTGTGTGCCAAGCAATGAAGAAGGTTGAAAATCACTGTCCTAGCATATAAGTTTACACATGCACTCAATGCATAGCTCTGATTGGCCAGCTCAATCTGCCTCCCTGAAAGAATTCTGGGATTCCTTAGCGCCAGCTGCTAAGAGCTCCATCGCCCCCCACCCCGCAATTTGTTCCAACTACAGTTCCTAGCCAACCTGCAGTAGCTTACTTTGGAAAGTGTATCAAGGACAAGATACCCCAAAAGAAAACCAAACACAGCATGAAACAGCCTTTGCCAGTTCAAGGGGCGGAGCGAACAATGTGAACAAAAGTAAAGAAAATGATCCTCAGCTGGAGGATCAAATTAAAGTTTATTTCTTCTGTTAAAAATCTTAATGCCAACTTTAAAGGAGGCAGCCCCAGGACAAGGGAGAATGCTCACAAATTCAGGTTTAAACAACACGGAAAGCAAAATATACTTGGAGGAGACTCTATTACTAATAAAAACTCAAACACTTCAGTCCTTAAGTCTGCGTGGGCCCCAGGGCGAATCGCTAAATGACACCACCTCAGGCTCTCCTTCTACAACATGACTATTTCTGCCCTGTCCGATATGCAGCCACTAGGCATATGTGGCTATTTAAATCCATTAACACTCAATAAAATGAAAAACTCAATTCCTTGGTCACACTGGCTCCCAAGTGTTCGGCGGCCACGCGTGGCTAGTGCTACCACAATGGACAGTGCAAACCAGAACATTTCCCTCATCGCAGAGAGCTCAACGGACAGCACAGTCCTAGATGGTTTTCCAACGATCGACACTGAGTGGTGCTTGGATCCTTGGAAATTATACACTTAAGCCGTGGTCGGCAAACCGGCTCGCGAGCCACATGCGGTTCTTTGGCCCCTTGAGTGTGGCTCTTCCACAAAATAACACGGCCTGGGTGAGTCTATTTTGAAGAAGTGGCATTAGAAGAAGTTTAAGTTTAAAAAATTTGGCTCTCAAAAGAAATTTCAATCGTTGTACTGTTGATATTTGGCTTTGTTGACTAATGAGTTTGCCGACCACTGCACTAAAGGAAGGACACACAGCTAACATCTTAAACTTGAAGTGTTATTTAAATAATCAAATTTATCTTAACTCCGCAGAAAACCTTTTGAGAATTCCAGGTGGCTCTGAGGTTTACAGGTACAGTATGCTCCCCTCATCACCCTCTACCTCTGTAAGCGAAGCTCGTTTAGTGGGCTTCTAATTACTATAACCACCAAGTGCATTTTATTACATTTTCTGCTTCAAATGTACACACTGCAATCATAATCCCACTTCTGACCCAGACTTCCCCTTTGCATCTGGGCAAGTCACTTAACCTCTCTGCTTCAGTTTCAAGGAGAACAATGCTTCTTACCCTCTTAGGGTTTGCAAGTTTTAATGAATGCGTGGGAAATGCCTGGAGGATGAAAAAAGCATTCTAAGTGTTCCTATTATCCCCATGAAAAGCAAGGATTTAAGCCAAACTGATACTTTAAGTTAAACAGAGCCGCAGACCTCAAAGGGGGCAGTGTTTAGGTAGCTCCTTAGATCCCTAGAATAGATCTGTGCTGACAGCCATCAAGCATTCAGAGCAAAGATACCTAACCCAATGCCAAATGAGAAAGTCAGCACGTGCGGCCCAAAAATGCATGGCCAGCTGATGGTCCCAGCCTGAGCTCACGGGCCAAGGGTCGGAGTCTCCCGCTGCCCCACAGTAACCCACCAATGTTATAGATCAGCCCCGGGCGGTTTCCGTGCTGGATGACTTTCAAAGCTCGGACACCACTACCACCATCCAGTGAGAAGCCCTGACACCAGCCCGGCATGCCTTCAGGATGAATCCCCCTTCCGATTCTCATCGTGCAGCTGTGGGGCAGAAAAGCAAAGGTTGATACATTCATCCATAAGCAAGTCTTGTCCACTGTTCTAATCAGGAAACAGTGCTGTAGCTAACACCCCAAATTAGCACTCTAATGTTGACTCTTCCTCACTCATGTAATTCCCAAACATAGCGAGGCAATTACTGGCGGTTAACCCCCTATCTTACAGGCAGCCACAGTACAACAATGTGTAAAGTGTATGGACGTCTTCAACTGAACACTTTAAGAAAAAACATTAGGATTCTACAAGCATAAGACATACAGAAAATGCTACAATATCTATTATTCCTCCGAAAAACTGATACTTTCCTGACTCAGGTGTTTCAAAGGTTCATGAAATACCCTGAACATATAAGGAAAGTGTGCCCACAATTCTGTACATCCAAGGCAAGCATGTGCAGAAGATGTGGCTAATGGTACATTCCCTCCATGGTCTGGTACTATTACAACAACAAAGCCCTATTCAGTTGGCCGGTATCTTATCATGGGCCCTGGAACCATCATTCCTGAATGTGTGTTCCAGTTCTGCCACTAACAAGCAACATAACCTTGGGCAGGTAACTGTCTCTCTTGGAGCCTGTTTCCTCATCTTAAAATAAAACAGAATTTCCTGCCCTGCCTAATCAACTGGGACACTGGGAGAAGCCAATGAGATGGTCTATATGGAAATGCTTTGGAAACTACAAATTCCCTGGATAAAATAAACTGTTACAAATGTCAGGAAGAGTGAGACTGGCTAGCTGACACTGCCAAGCGTCTGTATAACCACCATGTGCAGACCCCAGTCAGTCCTCTCCTGACTCCAGCAACAACCTAGACTCCAACTCTCCCTGGATGACGCATCTGCACCCACTGGCATGTGGTGCTCCCTAAACCTTCCTCTTAAGCTTGTAGCAAGCATACTTCTGCAGATACCAGGGTATGGCATTTTATGCCCATTTGGATTACTTCTACAAATTAAGACTCCTGTAAAAGGCAGAATGTTAAAACCAAGAACAAAAGTGAATTAATGCTCATACCATACATTAGAAGGACATGTCTTCTAATCCTCACAATTGTTGCTTTTCCCTGCCTTTAAACGTGCAAGGAATGCTTGAGATCTTAAATGGCACCTTACACAAAATGACCTGGTTTGAATTAATGGGGCAGAGGCTTTACCAGAGGTCCAATCACCCCCACACACACTCCCATGCCAACTCCTCTACCTGTGCTGAGCTGACAGCAGAAGGGAGCCATGCAGAGCACAGAACATGTGGGTTTCTCTTCATTGGCGGAGTTATGAATAGAACTACTTCAACACACGTAAAATAAAACTAGCTTTCATTATAAACCAACCAAATGGTTTATTTTCACTATCAAGTAACAGAGAAATTAGATCCGAAAGAATCCCATTAGGTCATGGCCCTGCTCCCTGCCAAGTCAGGATTGTTATCTACAGTACAATTCACTTACACGGATACACTCCAGCCTGTGCTAATTTTTCCCTTCCCTAGGAACTTATTTCCCCTTCCCATAAATAACTACACTCACAGGTTTGGCTGCTCTTTGTCCGCATAGCAGAATAGGAGGGGGCTCAGGCTCCGGGCCAGCTCATGCTCCTCGAACTGGCCTGCAGCATCTGTCTTTGCGTTGTCCTGTCTGAAGATCAGTGGTAACCCTTTAGGAAGGAGGGGAAAAGTATACATCAGTCCCACTCAGACTCTCCAAGACAGACGTAAATGGTAAAATTAAAATTTTTAAAAACAATCAAGGGGGAAAAGAGTGAAAATTGAATTTATTTAGTGGGCTCATTTTATTGTCTAAGAGGACAGTTCTGACCATGATTGAGCACTAATTATGGAAGCAGGAAAGTTCCAGCAGCCCAGACTGCTGAAGGAGTTACTCTATTGGCTCCATTTAGTCAGCTGAGCAAAAAACCTGAATTCCCATGGCCAAAGCCAAAGACCCACCTGAGCAGCCTCTATACATACCTGTTTTGTTAATCAACCAATACGGAGCAGAAATGAAGATCTTTAGGGAGCCTTCTGCTCGACATACAATCCGGATGGTGAGGTTCAGCTGCCGCCGGTTGGTGTCATAGAGACGCATTCTTACCATATAGTTTTGGGTTCCAGGTGGAATGAGCAATTCTTTACAGAGTGGAAAATTCTCCAGTGATACCCCTAAAGGAGATATAAGCTATTGTCTTTCTAAGCTCTCACTTTAGTTTGTTAAAATACCCAGCAGTCAAATGAAATTGGATTCCTTTTGGAAAAATCAGTAACTGTCTCTTACTAGCAAAAAGATCTTGTTAGAATGACCATTTTCCTCTAGCCAGGGTGGGAATACCTTTGAAGCAAAGCAGATGGCCTGGAAGCCACACTAGGGAGTCTGCACTGCATAATTAGAAAGAAGAAAATACCAGAAAGCTATCAATAACAGCTATGAGTATTAAGAGCTTACTAGACATCAGGCCCTGTGCTGGGTGCCTAGACCACAATAAAGGCAAGACAGGGTCAGAGTCAAGGTTTCTGCAGCCGAATGCCTGGCCTCAGGTCCCAGCGTGGCCTTCCCAGCTGCATGGTGCAGGATGAGCGATTTACCCTCACTGTGCCTCATCTGCGAAATGGGGATAACGACAGTATCTCCATCGCAGGGTTGCCGTGAAAGTGGTGGTCCATGGGGAGCAGACTGGGAAGATAGAGTGGTGGTGGGTGGGAGGACGTTTCCATTCCACCCAGGGGCTCAGAGACATCTGCTGAAGAAGTACTTAAATGTCAGAGCACAGACCTCTTTTCTTTAGAAGGACACCTAGCACTGTACTACTTTTGTGTTCTAAATGAAGCTCGTTGACGTGTAAGTTTATCGCTGTGGGACACAATTTCAATGAGTTTCAGGTTCCTATCTGTATGGGGATGGCAGCTGTCTCTCTGCCCCAAACGTGCAGTTGTGAAGATCAAATGAGAAGATATACAAAACTTTAAAAAGATGAATATCTAAGGCATCATTTTTTCAGCATTTCTAGAACAGCATTAAAGAAACATACTTCCTGCCCAAACTCCAGAAGCTCCTCTTTGCTGTAAGTGCTACAAATAGGATGATGATTCTAATGATTCTCTACCTCGAGTTCATTCATCCCTAAAACTGAACGTATCTGATGCATTCAACATTCAATTTCTTCATCAGGAATGGGACAAATAACTATTGCTTACGGATTACATGAGATCATGTGTGTGGAGCACCTGACATAAGGCCTGGAGGACAGTGCATGCTTGGCAAATGTTTTTCCCTCTCCTGAAAAGAGAGGGAGAGACATATGATTTTCTCCTTTTATAGCTGGGAAAAGCCTGGTTTGAAAAGATGAAATGACTTCCTATAGTCATATATCAAGTGAGCAACATAAGAAAAAAGCCTCCATTGAGTGCATCCTCTGGAAATCTTTTGAATCTGTTCAATTATTTTCTTTTGATAATTTTCTAACTTAGAAGTTTGACACTTTTTAAACTACATAAATCCTTTAGCTGGTTTGCTGAGATAGTGTATAGGCTATAATTTCTCCAAAATATTTACCTAATAGTCACAAAATACTCACTGATATTTTCATGGAATTGCTACCAATGATAATTTGACTAAACGCTTACCCAGTTCAATGTTCTGGGCCGTGTCAGCGGTGTGGAGAGCCACCTCTTTGCCAGGTTTCAGAGTCCCATTAATGGGCATTCCTTTGACGTAGAAGTCCAGTTCACAAGGGAGCAAGTTGCAGATTACCACAGTTGGCAGGAGATATATGGTATGCCCCGGCTGCCTGAAAATCTGTTTTGCACTATCAGAAAATATGTTTGAGGGCATGTAATCTGGATAATTCTCTTTCTTTATGGCCACACAAAACCTATGAAGACAAAATGGTATAAAAACCAATGAAGAACTTGAACTTTTTCTCCTTAGCTGAGTCTGAGAAAGCATAGCATTAAAATGGTTCAATAATTCAGTAAGATACCTACAATTTAAGTCAGAATAAAATGTATAGATTTTAAATGTTCTGCTTTGTGGGTTTTTGACAATTATATACATTCTATAGCTACCACCCAAAACCAGTGATAGAATATTTCTCTCACTCCAGAACATTCCATCATATCCCTTTCCAATCAAAACCCTCTCCCCCATATGATAAGCAACAATCTCTGATACTTGTATAGATTAGTTGTGCCTGTTCTTGAACTGCATAAAAAGGAAATGACAGCCCGTCCAGTGTGGCTCTGTGGTTAAACGTCGACCTATGAACCAGGAGGTCACAGTTCAATTACTGGTCAGGGCATGAGCCTGAATTGCAGGCTCAATCGCCAATGGGATGCATGTAAGAGGCAGCTGATTAATGATTCTCTCTCATCATTGATGTTTCTATCTCTCTTTCCCTTTCTCTTCCTCTCTGAAATCAATAAAAGTATTTAAAAACAAAAAACTTTAAATAAGCACAACTGAATCATTGAGGGTCCTTAGAGAAAGAATAAAGAAAAAATACCCACAAATACACATTGCAGCGCCATGCATACCTGAAGAATCGGCTTTTCTCCGTGTCCATGGAATGGCACTCTCGTTTGCTGCTACTAACCTCTGTCGTCTTTACTACATTTGTCCAGTGGATAGGAGCCTTACAGAAAAATACGCCCAACCCTTTGGGCCGGGCCTGCAGCCGCCAAGAAGTGAGGTGTAAAGGCACAGCAAAGGAGTCCCCCGGCATGACAGCGGGAAGCACCACGGGCTCTGCCACAGAAATAAGCGTTAGCGTTCTCAGGGAGGGTCTTCCCCGCAAAGCTGACTTTCTCGGAGTAAACGGAGGACAGACTATGTCAAAACTTACTGTCCGGAGCTGATGGGCTGTCCAGTCTTAGTTCCATTGGTGTCTCGAGTCTGTTCTTCACAATGAGGGCAGACCGGACAGTGATCACTTTGCGAGCACTGCCTTCCATGGTAACGGCAAAGACCACCCGGACAGGTGGGAGTGCTGAGAACTGTGAAGGAGACATGGAAGTAAAAGAGCATGGTTGTGATTTTGAAAACACACAGAAAAATACAACCATACCAACCAGAATGCCTAAATCACAGCATCTTATTATTACGATAGTAAAATTAATCATTAAGCCCTTAGACCACTCAGTTTTAATAGGAATGATAGACTATACATATGCACTCTTAAAAAAGAGCCAATTCTAAACATTTCTATAAAAATAGTTAATATATTCAGCCCAGCTGGTGTGGCTCAGTGGTTAAGTGTTGACCTATGAACCAGGAGGTCACAGCTTGATTCCCGGTCAGGGCACATGCCCAGGTTGCAGGCTCGATCCCCAGTGTGGGGTGTGCAGGAGGCAGCCGATCAATGATTCTCTCTCATCATTGATGTTCTATCTATCTCTCCCTCTCCCTTCCTCTCTGAAATCAATAAAAATCTATTTTTAAAAAGTAGTTAATCTATTCAGAAGTGACATCACAAAGTGTGTCACAAAGAACAATCCATCTCAGGCCTCTGGACACATTATAAAGAACTTCACCTGAGATCGGTAACAACCCATCAAACTCCCCACACTTGTGCTGGAAGTTAGCCTCTCGCACAGTGTCGCTGGGTCCCGGCACACCAGCCCTTACATGGAAACGGACCAAGACTCGCTGTCAGCTCTGCCGGCCACAAAGCACCGCAAAGTTCAGAAGCACTGAGGTAGGACTTCGTAAAACATTAAGTGATTTACCTTCTGCGGTATTTTCCTCCCAGATTAATATTAAAGTGAGAAAACATTCTTTGAACACTAACAATGGGTTGGGAACTGTCCAAAATACACAAAAGCAGGAGGAAGTCTTCTGAGATTATAACTTGTCTTTGTAAAAGCCAGAGAGTGTATAATAAAGAGTTGTCTACATTGGTATGCCTTTCCCAAGAACAATAACTTTTTTCCTAATGTCATAAAAATTACTCTCTAGGCCCATACACCATTCGCTGACATGCCTATAGAAAAAAAGCCAACATTTGTATTTCAAAGAACTTCAAAAACAAACTTCTTTCTTCATAATAACTTTCTAAGTTCCAGTCAATGATCGCTCTTTAAAAACAGGACACTGAGTTTCAGAAACTCAGCATAATGGAGGGAAATAATTTATGTTTGGTCTTGGGTCACAGCCACTACGTTCTTTTTCCATACATTCATTCACACATTCAGCACACAGTGTGTGCCCCAGAACTCTTTTTTTTAAGTTTAAAACCCCACCTCAGGTAAACCAAAGAGAAGGTTTCTGAAACTATTATTCTCAGCATGAGTGTCCAGAACATACTGACAATGATTTTTTATTGGAGAAACAAATGACACCACGTCCAAGCTTCTCATACTGCCAACTATTTTATTAAAAACAAACAGTATGTGAAACCAACCTAATAAACAATAAAATGAAGAGCTCCATGTTTTGAGCCAAGACTTCCAGGAAGCCCAATGAAAAGGCAAACTAGAACTGTCTGGAGTGTTTTCAGAGACAATCCCAGGCAGTCAGCACCGAGGCGTCCACGGACCCAGCCTAGCAAAGCCCCGCTCAGCCAAGGCCAATTACAATTGTTTTAAATATTGATCTTAATGCCTCAAATTTCACATTTCAAAACTTACTATCCCTAAGGGAGAAGAAAATTTAAGCAAAAATCAAAAAAATAGTTTTTTAGTGTCATCTTATGATGATGTTTCAAAAGCCAAATGGGAAGGAAAAAAGAATCTTACTATTTTTCATTCTTATTTACCTTCACGACCTATGGATCCCAAATCTATGAAATATGTATAGCCATACAAGGGTTAATTTGTATTTTAACTTAGAAAGAAAAGGAGACATTGGCCCCAAACATTTGTTTTTTCTTTCTGTTGCCTGTAATATTCAGTCTCACATATCAAATTAGGTGAAAACATTTTCTTGCAAGTTTTTAAAAAATGAGGTAACCATCAATAGAAAAGCAGAAAGATAAATTCCAATCACTTATATGTCATAAAGTCATCTGATCATTAAGAAATAAACATCTACGTATGGTTCAGGTGCAGTGTCAACACTCAATACACACAGTGACATAGGACAATCATACTCACATAAACCTGGGGATGGATAATATTTGTTCTGCTGCTTGGGCTGCCAATCTAAGAAAGATTCCAAAAGTCAGAGAGTCAGCGCAGACCTAAGATTATAGGCATCATTAAGTTCAATGACAATGAAATTTGCTTGAAAGAGTGGTGTTTACAAATACCCTTAGCAAAGTATGGTCTACTACAAAGAGAAAGCATCTTAACTTAGAAGGTATGGGGAAGCCCTAGCTGGTTTGGCTCAGTGGATAGAGTGTTGGCCTGGGGACTGAAGGGCTCTGGGTTCAATTCTGGTCAAGGGCACATGCCCGGATTATGGGCTCAATCCCCAGTAGGGGACGTGTAGGAGGCAGCCGATTAGTGATTCTCTCATCGTTGATGTTTCTATCTTTCCCTCTCCCTTCCTCTCTGAAATCAATAAAAATATATTAGGGGGAGGAGGGGAAGAAGGAGGAGGAGGAGGAGGAGGAGGAGGAAGAGGAGGAGGAGGAGGAGGAGAAGGAAGAAGAGGAGGAGGAGGAGGAGGAGGAGGAGGGGGAGGAAGAGGAGGAGGAGGAGGAGGAAGAGGAGGAGGAGGAGGAGGAGGAGGTATGGGGAAAACAGCCCTCATTTTACCACCACTCCATATGGCAGGCGTCCTTAAACTACGGCCCGCGGGCCACATGCAGGTGTTTTTGCCGTTTTGTTTTTTTACTTCAAAATAAGATATGTGCAGTGTGCATAGGAATTTGTTCATAGTTTTTTTTAAACTATAGTCCGGCCCTCCAATGGTCTGAGGGACAGTGAACTGGCCCCCTGTTTAAAAAGTTTGAGGATCCCTGCCATATGGGGACACAAATTTCCAGAACATACCCATACAATAGAAAGGTATCTCTTGGGGGAATTAGTTCTTTCATTATCAGACAAGAAATTAGGCAGAAAATTAATCTTGAAAGAAAGTGTCCTTTCCTAAAAAACTTGGGGCACAAGAGAGGAAGAGTAGAAAGAACAGGGTTTCTCTGTGAAGAAAGCATGACGAAAGCCACAATCTCTGCAAATCTGCACTTTCCCACTCATCACTGGCTACCTAACAACGAGGGAATCATCCTGGGAAGCATGTCCGAGTCCTGGGCAAGAGCACCATGGCGGACACATGGGCTGGAGGCCAGCCCTCACCTGCATACTCTAGTGAGGGATGCTACCTACATCATCCCCAGGCTGGTCCCTCCTAGCCCTAGAGCTGGGGTCAAGTTCGAGCAAGGATGTGTGAGAGGGTCTGTGATCAGATAAACAGCAGTGGATATCTGTCTTTATGCTAGAGAGGAGAAGTTGGAGAATAGGAACTAGAAGGATCAAAGAGCAGCATTGTAAGAAACTGAAAGAAGACAGTATATAGAGGAAGCATAACAATATGTGAAGTAAAGCCAACACGTGTTCAGCAGACTAGCAAATTGCCAGGTGGGCCAGGTGCGTATGAAATGGGTCTGCACAGGTGAGGTAACATGCATTAAAGTCACTTTTATTTATTTATTATTTTTCATTAAAATCACTTTTAGGTCCTGTTTTTTTACTGAAATTATCCATTGGCTGACTCATCTAAATATTGATTATCATGGCCTATGATTACTTGATATAATCTTACATCTTCCTAGAGCTTGTGTAAATGAAGAACAAGAAAACTTTACTAGAGCAAGGCTACTCCACTGTGTGAGTGCCTGGCTTCACAGGAGTGCGGCCAGGACACAATGCACACCCATCCCCCACCACACACCGTAGAGGAAGATGAATTCTTATCTGGCGCTGCGTATCGGAAAAAGGTCCCAACTTTGTCCACAGACACGGGGCTCACTTGCTCCCAGCCATTTACTCTCACTTGCAGTTGGTGAATCCGGAGGTCATGGGTGTGTCTGTCAGGCAGAACACGGAAAAAGACATTAAGCACAATCTTCAAAAGCAAAGAAAAGCAGAAGCAAAGGCTCAAACCCGATTTACTATCTAATGACATAAAAACCCAGCTGTCCAAGCCTTTTGGTGATTACCTAATGCAAGAGAAATCAAGAGAGCATATTAACTGGGTTTTACATTTAAAACTGCAAGATTTATAAAGCTGGGGCAAGAGTAGCATTTGTCCTCCCTTTGTATGAACCATGCAAACTCTCCACTTTAGCCCAGGCCTTGGCCCACCAACCCCACCCAAGCTTTTACAAAATAGTGACATTAGCTACAACCATTTCTGCGGGGTAGTAAAAATGTTCTACTAGCAACCTGATCATCAACCATACTCTTGGAAATGCATGACACGACATTTCCTCTTGGTTCTTTTGCTGAATACCCTACTTCTCTTAGACCCACACTCAGTTGTTTGGCTTCGGTCCTACAGGCCACAGACAGGTTAGGCGTTTTAAGGCTGAAGGCTTGGCTGAAACAGCAGAAGGCAGTGGGCAGAACAGAAGGAACAGGAGGAAATTACACATTTAATTCTATTTTAGGTTTCGCCTAATTCAAGCCAGAAGCCTAAAATGGGGAACTGGATTTGAGGCTGACAGGAAGGAGGGAGGCAGGGAGTGGGCATAGTGTGCCAAAGGGGGAAAAGCCAGAAAAGGCATTTATTTTGATGAATTCAAGCAGAACAGTGGGACTTGAAATGCGTTACAAAACATGGAAACGAAAACGGAAGTGATAGAGAGGTCAAACCCCTTCTGATATAACAGAGGCAGTGCTTATTAAGACATACAGCCAACAGTTCATAATTAGCTCCTTCAGGAACTTTGTGGAACAGGACAATGCTCACCACTCATCCCTGGAAATGCTAACGTGGCTTTCAGGTACATGTACCCAGCTTAGGGATTTTTTTAAACCCTATTTTTCCTGTACAATCACTGGGGCCCACAAGTTCAGACATCTGCCCCAGGGAGAAATGTGTGCCGGTAGAAAGCTGTGCAAAGGGAAGAGGTATCTGACTTAGGAGCGGGTTTGCACACAAAGACTTAAGAGCATCATGAAAGCATAAGGCGGAAGCCAGTCTCCCACACTTCAGCTCAGCTTGCAAACAGATATGAGGCTGAAATCTTAGCCTATTCACTGGACAGCCTTTCCACTTAACAATGTCTGCAAACACAAGAACACTTTGTTAGATATTTTGTGACCTCTCGGTAACAAGCCACAAGCTTCTCTCGCGTTCGTCCCAGTCCTCTGGTGGACTATGTCAAGAGGGGTGCTAGCGGTCTCCCTAGACGAGTGTTTCGAATCCTCCTCAGCATCCATGTACCTCCTCATACGGCTCTGCTTCCTGAAAGCACCTGCTTGCTCCAAGTGCTATGTGGCACACATATGTGTCTTAAAACTGAAATCGACATGTTTGCCAACCTTTCAGGAGTACCATGTCACCAGTGCATCATGAAAACCAGGCTGGGAGGCAATGAACTTGAGAGATATGCTCTGTCAATGCTTCAACCAAATTATGTGAAACACACATGTCAAATAAAAAGATAATTAATGGGGGGAAACTTTATTTCCAAGATAGTAAGAAAGTCATATTTTTTAAAAGGAAAGAAACCACTAATTTTTCAAAGTATCTTTTAAAAATAAAGCATTAAAATCTTTAATAAAGGAAGGTGAATAGGCGAAACACTAGGGACAATCATATCATATACATAAATATTTTTTAGGAAAAGAATGAATCATACTTTACCTGTGTCTTAACTTTCCACGTGCTTCAAATTCAAAGGGAATCTCTTCACCTGTGAGGACTTCCCGCCACTCGCTGACATTGTGAGTGTCATCGAGAAATGTCCCGTCCCCTTCTGGAACTCCCCCTGGACTCCCGCTGTGAGACAGTGCAGCCCTGGAACCAAATCAGACAATAGCAGCCTGTGCCTCTCTCCCAGCTCCTCCTCACACGGAGCTGGCGCTGGGAACAGAAACCCTCCCGGAACGCGATTCACAGCAATAAGGCCGTATAATCTGGCTCCAAAGGATGACCTAAAGGTCAGTAACTAAAGGTATCTTCATGATCAAACGCAGCTCATGTGACACTTTAGAAACAGCTGAAAGCTATAGTGCACAGTCACCTGCCTCGGCAGTAGAGCTGCTACATAAGTGCTATGTAAAGTGAGTCGTGACTTTTAAAAGTCGTATTTAAGTGACTATCAAGAACTTAACAGGCCTGAACTGTGTTTAAAAAACAAAAACCGTCTCCTGTAAGGCATTATCATACTTCGCGGAGGCAGGAAAATGTGGTTTCCAACCAGTTGATGCTGTTACTCGTTTCGTGCTCTCATTTCCTAAGCTGGAGAGATCAGCGTGGATTTGGAAAGTCCAGCCAAGGTCTGAACAGGCTGAAAGCTGCTGAAGGACCTTCTCACTTGGCTTAGGTAAATTCTCACTTGTTCTCCAAACTCCACCCAATTCCATCTGGATTGAAGTGTGCTTTAGGTTGGAAAGCAATTCTTGGGGGGGTGGGAGGATGGAGAGAAAAGATGGAATGACTTTTCTTTCGCGCTTCCCACTCTCAGCCTTAATTTGCCGGACTCTGACTTCAAACGTAATGTCTACCGGGATCAGGGTCATCATTTGGACATTTGAAACTCGGGGCCTATTTCTCTGACTACTGATTCCACAGAGAACCAGAACCTCCACCATAAGTCTCAGCAGGACAGCACGTGATTGCTTCGAATACTCTGAGAGCCTCAAGAAGGGGCCCCCTGGGCTGGCACGCAGGAGCCTTTGGTGGCAGAGATGGCTCAGTGACAGACCAAGTGCTCCTTACCTGGTGGGCGTGGTGGTCAGGGTGGCGAACCACAAAGTACAGCCTGTGTGATTCCTCAGAGCAAAGGGGACAAAAGGCTGCCGGCGCTTGGGCGTTTTCACCTCTGCTGTGAACAAACAAGGTGGCTATTAGCACCCGCCTCCATCTGTGTGGGAGAGCCCCCCCACCCCACCTGGAGACTGGGCCAAAAATGGTCTCTTGGCAAAGGGGCTGAAGGGGGAGGGAAAGGGGACCAATGGAACCTCCATGTACTTTGCTGCCTGCTACAGGATGACTCGGTCCTCCCTGACGAATGGCTGTGGTGGGTGACTGCCAGCCCCCAGTTCTCCCACAATTCTTAGGGGCCTCATCTCCACGGAGGGCATCGGGACCTAACTTGGTTGGAATCAAAAGAGGGAAAAAGAGAAATGGACCCTCGCTACTCCCAATAAATAGATTCTAAATAGGTAACCCAAACTGTAGCAAATTTATCACACCTACTTCATTAAACTTTGTCCAAAATGCCTGTGCTGTAACAAAGCCTCCCTTTCTGCAAAAGTTACACTTCAGTCACATTATTCACATTATAACGAAATAAAAACATTCTTCCCTATGCTCTTACACTAATAGTTGGGATATTTTTCTCCTGGAAAGATCAGAAATATACTATTTCAGAGCTTTTTAAATGAAATTTTTAGCCCGTCTCTAGCACAGATACCAACACCATAAGTACTACAGAGTCTACAAAAGGAGCACAAAATATGATTTCTTTTCACAAAATAGTTGCTAGTCAGGGAAACTGGAAACACTGATCAATACAAGACTATAAGTAATCAAATTCTAGAAAGAGCTAACCTGACAATAAATACTTTTAAAAAGCCAGCGAAGTGGGAGACCCCATGGCCAGAAAGCCGACAAGGCTGTAGGTGCCCGGCCACTGCCCGGGTCCGGCTGCCTGCCCCCTGCCTGTGTGGTGGTCTGGCACAGAACTGAGGCTGCCCACGGCGGGGCCTCAGCTCCTCTGACAAGGGCCTGAGTCTCGCCTGTGGCCACAGGAAGAAAGGCGGAGGGGGCAGCAGGAACCACAAACGCAGCGGCAACCCAACGCTGGCGCCTCCTGGCTGCGGTGCTCATGCCACACGCTCACTAGCAACAAAGGGGGTGCAGCCCAGTCTTACTATGTGCACCGCTTTAAAGCACAAAGACAGTATGAGCAAAGCCGGGACCCAAATGGCCTGCAGCTGTGGAGAAAATGACTGTAAATGCTGACTGAGAACACGACAGCAAAATTAAACTCGTCTCCCAGGCCCACGTGTGTCCCGCCAGCAGGACAGGAAGGCAGACCGCACCAGACCCTGCCCTCCCAGTCAGCAGTGATCACTGCCTTTAAAGGAAGCACTTCCTTTTTCCCTTTTTTATCCTCTAAAGTTTTCAGGAGTCTGTACTACAAACACTGCAGACAAGCAATGTCAGGTTAAGGCAAGTTCTGCTTTGGTAACAACCGTGGCTCAGGGAAGTCTGAGAGATGGCAACATGCTCAGTAAATGAGCGTATACCACATATTCCCTCAATTCCATGGACAGTCTTTAGCGACACCCTCCAAATGCATCTAAAGATACTCTCTGCTCAAAACATTCCCATTTCTCCTCCAAATGGCCTCACTTAGTTCCCAAGGTTTGCTTTAAAAAAATAATGCTCACCAAGTAGAAAATTACCGAGTAGCTGTGAGGCTGCCGACAAGAGCAGAGGGGGAGTAAAACTTTAAGAGCTGCCTGCAGGGTAAACAGTGCCGACTGTGGCACCTTGAGAGGCGCCCCGCTCCGTGAGCGCAGCGAGAGCGGCTTTACTGCAGGATACGGGGCCCGGAGGAAAAGCGGCCAGCTGCGCTTTCATATCCCACTGCAAGCCAGACCGTAAGTTTCCATTTGCAAATTAGATGTTAAAAGAACAGGTGGCAAGTGGCTTTGATCACACTGTAATACAGAATAAAGTGCTGGGAACCCACATAAAGATATTCACAAGTATATTACTTTGGAATTAAATAGCCTGGGAAGGCACACTGCTGAGGTCCCCAAGCTTCTTGTTTTGATTACACATACCGGCCAAGACGTCGGCATCCGACTTCTCCGATAACAGAATTCGTGGAGTGCTCACGAGTCCAAACCCAGCACCAGGGGGCACACCTGACATCTCCTGCGCTAGGGTCCAAATCGGCTATGGGTTTGCCTCGGCACAGCACCAGAGAGCAAATCCCCAAGGCCATCAAGGAGCACCATGTTCCCTGGTGGCCTAAGAAACTCTGCCTCCAGGGACCAGACCTAACCTCTTCACGGGCTCCGAGAGCCTGAAGCTCCTCATGTCCGACTTCGGCCTCAAGTGGCTCCAGCTGAGAAATTTCTACCCCTTTGGACTCATGTGTCAGAGTAATTTGGCCATTATAAACCGTGCAGGTTTCCATGCTATAGAAGCAGCTCAGCCTGTCAGAAAGGACCTGCTTTGTAAATCATAAGAAATAGATTAACGTCCCAGGCCTGCTACTAGCTAGTCAGGTGAGTGAAGGCCAATTACTTAGTCTTTCTCAGGCTCTCTGACCTCATCAGCTAAACTGGAATAATACTCTGCTTAGCCTGAAACATTAAATCGCAGACAGAGGAAAGCTTAGGGTATAAATCCCTGAATAAATGAAGACTCAATCACGGGTTGTCTTTGTGAGCCACCCCCAAACATCCACCTCAGTGAAACTTTTCGGAAAAGCCCATAGTACTACCCCGCGGAGTACTCTCCCTGCTCTGAACTCCTGGTAGAGGAAACGCAAAGACCTTTTCCTACAAAAGATGTCATGGCCCAGGCAGGGCCTGCTGTTAGCCCAGTACACACACAAATCATTCTGATTACATACATGCAGGTCCTGAGATGCCAATCCCTGCATGTTTGTGGTGTATTCTATCATATCTACTGACCAAATTCCCAAGGAACCTTACATGGTCAGAGTTAGAAGGACATTTGCTTTTCTGTCTCCTAAGCAGCTCGAGTCACAGCTAACGATGAGGTTTGTGTCTAAGGGAAGTATTTTCTGAGATCTATTCCCGATCAGTAGAGCCCCTTGCATTCTGGTTAAATGTTCACTGAGTGTGCGATACAGTCTGGCAGCACTGCTCGGTGGAGGCCGGGCTTCTTCTTCTTACTTGCTTTCAGTAGGAGAAATCGCCTCACTGACCGGGATATTTCTGCACCCCACATGGCGGAGTTGATCCCGTTTCCACCGAGGGATAAGGCAAATGCAAGAGACGGCATACGCCAGCACATCGCTTCCTTCTGATAGAAGGCGTCTCCCTGTTCATTCGTCGGAATTCTCTTTCCTGCTACTAAACCAAAGTACTCAAAACTTGGTATGCCCCCATTCACAGAAAACAGATGGACATGGCAGATCTTAAAACAGGAAAATAAAGCAAGGCCTCGCTTGGCTGTACTGTACCTCTAGCATAGATCTGGTGCTCTAGGTTAGTCAGACTGGCTGTACTCCTAGTTCTAAGGTAGACAAGGGGGAGGCCTGGTAGACAGGAGAGACAAAGTTAGAGAGTAAGAATAAACACAGTGAATAAGAAGACTCACCTCCAAAGCGTAAGCACAAACGGAGTACATACAGAGATAGCAAGCACCATGCACCTGTGCGATCATTCCCCTCAGTGATTTCTAAGCGCTATGAAGGTGCCTGACCGAGTGAGCAGGGCGGTTTCCACGCCGGCTTTTATTACCGAGGCATTGTCAAAGATGCGCCTTTTTTTCCTCAGTTGGGGAAAGAAAGTGTATTCGACATTCTTGTGATCAGAATGACAAGGCTTTTGAGGGTTTTTAACTTAAAGCACCATGTTCCGAAAGGTCATAGAAGAGTCACCAACACGCCCTGCCAGCTAGCGGAGGCGCTCGTCCCGCTTGCAGAAGCAGCAGCAGCAGCAGGATGCTATTCCTCGGGGTTTCCTCACTCCAGGTGAAGAGCCCGTCTGTGTTTCAGTTTTCGCCATCTTTACTAAGGCGTTAGTTACCTCAGAGTATTAGTTACATTCTACATTAAACATGGAAGTGTTTAGAATGTTTATATTTGATATTTTCATATAATGTCTTCGGAATACAAAACTAGTGAGTTCAATAAGGTGCCATGCCAGCCAGGTTTACCTGCAGAACCTCAGCCCTTACTGAACAAAGCCAACAATTATGTCAGACATGAGGCTGTTTTCTTTCCCCTGCTAAAGAAACGGGAAATCAGCAGCTCCCTTGGGCTGAATTTCACATTATTCCAAGGGCTCCCCATTGAAACTGCCTGGAATAAAATGTACAAATCTGGGGGGAATGTGACTAAATAGTCGTGAATAACACCTGAAAGTCTGTGGTCAGTTCAGCAAGGTTCAAACCGACTGACTTTCAGAACAAATGCCCAACAACTACTTCAGTAGGTCTAAAACAGAATACAATCCCATTTGATTTACTGCCACCCAGGAATTTCCAGACAGAAAAGAAGTTTGGAAATTTAGGTATATTCAGTTACGTCTAATTAAGAAGAAATATTACACCTTTATAAACCTAAGTAACCATAAAAATCTGTAAGTAAATAAAATCCGGCTTTAATTTAGCAGAGGCATTTAACATAGATAAGGCAGCTTATTAACTTTAAAGAAAGAGAACTTTTTTTCTTTCTTTTTTTAAAAGGGCAGGGAGCAGAGGGACAGAAAACCTTTTGCTAGAATCCTAAAGACTGGGCCTTCCTCGTGTTTGCACTGACTGGATTTAAGATCCTCCTGTATGAATGCTTTTAGAAACACACACTCCCTAAGACAGAAGACATATTACAGAAGAGTATTTAGTCTTCTGGGTAGAATTCTGTGTTACATTCTCTTGACACAGAAACTGGGAAGGTTAGGGGAGGAGCCAACATTGAAGCTGATGATATCTGAAAAGCCCTGGCTCCGAAGCAATGACCTTGAGTCTCAGAAGCAACAGCCTGGGACGAGAGAGCAAGCAGAGCTGACATTTCCTTGTCCCTTATTCTGGAAGTACAAGGCAGATAGACAGTCCATTTAAACATCCTGAGGAGAGACGGACAAGTTCAAATACTTCATACACTAGGAAAATCCATCTCCCCGCGACACGTTTGCACACCAGATGGAATATTTGTATATGCATGAGCTATGTGAAGTCCTCATGAGCTATGTGAAGCCCAGCCAAGACTCCCAAAGAAACCACACTCAAAGAGCTGGGGCTGAGCTGAATTTGAATGACAATGGCTGTGGAACAACTAAGAACCATGCAGTTGGCCATCACAATCTCCCCAGCTCCAAGGCAATCAGAGCTCCATGGTGAAGCATTAAATAAGGAAAGAAAACATCGTTAACAGAGAACAATCTGACTCCTCCCTCTTCAAGCGGCTGAGCATTCAATTCTTTTATATTTTATGAACAATACAGGGCCCCCCTAACAGTTTTTTCCACATGGGATAACCTGCCCTCCCTCTCTTCAAGAAAATAGCCAATCTCTGGGTTTAGAAGACTGAAAAGATGTTTTTAAAAAACTAGTCAAAAAATTCCATCAACAGGAATGTTTGGCTGAGTAAACCCAAACTGAGCAATGGCTGGTCTCGATGCACTTCCAGGGCACCAGTGCCGTGCCACGTTGCCAGAACTGAGGACCCGTATATTGCAGGTCCTCTCTCTCCCACAAAGGTGAGACTGGAGCTCATATTAAAAATTGAGTATTTTGCGCCAGAAAAATGTCTCTCACAAAGACTAAAAGAGAACTGTAGAAGACAGAATTTCCTGTTGGTTTTTCTACTGAAAATGATTTTGGAGTTTTCAATGAAACATGGCTCTGTAGGTCAACAGTGACAGTTAGACAATTGTAGAGAAAACCCTTACTTTGTCCAAAGCAGGGAGGATCCACTGAAGAGCCCATCCAGTCTTCTGTTGTAGTTGAGTCTACTTCCTTGTCCTCTTTACAGTAATCTGCCATCCATGATTCCTTGGTACTTACATACTGGTCTGGAAAACATTCCCCAAAGACATTTAGAACAGAAGTAGAAAATATGAAAGGTTCAAGTCAGATAATGTCAATTCAGCAAAACAAGCTTCCATGGAATGCCTCACTACATGCTGGGCAACATGCTGGATTCTGAGCAAGTGTGTCCCCTGGAGAACCTCGTTCTCCACTGGAAGAAATTAATGTTAACAAAACAACCATTAATTACCACAAAATGATACCACAATGTGAGAGGAGCTAAAACAAAGATAAGAATGAAATTCTGTGGGAGCACAGAACAGGGGAAGATTTCGTCTGCTTTGGCAGAAGTGGAGGCCCACACATAGGAATCTTGGGGGGAGGAGGATACCTTTGTTCTAGGTCTAAAAGAATGAGTAGAAATTACAGTTTACCAATGGGATTATGATACAGACATTCCAGGCACAGAAAACAGCATATGCAAAGGCTTCAACATGAAAGTACATGGTACAATCAGTGAACATTAAATACTTCAGCGTGACTTTGGCACAACATACTGGGGTAAGGACAAAGCCAAGATGATTTAGTTTGTGTAGAGCGTGGAATCCCATGCTAAGCGACAGGGTTTAGAGATAAAATTTAAAAAAGAACAACTGGAGGCTGTTAGAAAACCACTAAATTCAAGAGGCTGAAATCCACCTGACAGTCCTCAAGGTGTTTTGTTTTTTTCTTACTCTTTTGAGAGGAGAATTACAATGGGGAGAGCAGGTTAACAAAATGATGTACCACACCCAAATAAAGACCTTTTATACTAATTAAGATATACCTCCTAGAACAGGCAGAGTGGTTAGGGGCGATCAGGCAGGCAGACAGGCCAGTGGTTAAAAGCCAGTGGTCCCGGATTGCGAGAGGGTGCAGGCTGGGCTGAGGAACCCTCTCACCCCCCCATGCACAAATTTCATGCACCGGGCCTCTAGTAAAAGAAATAACATAGGAAGCGAAATAAAATAGTATAGGAGGATCATGAGATCAATTTACTGTTACATAGGTAATAATATCCAGGCAAATTAGTGAATGAAATCTGATCATGTGAAACAATGGTTTTAAAATTTGAAGATCATTACACTTATAGTCTTATTTCACTAAGCATTCTCTCCATCTTACTGACGTAGAATAAGTCAATGGATATTCTGAGAGCCTCAAGTTCACAGATTTGCAACAATGTGTGTGTTATCTATCACTCAGAGATAACTACAGTTGTCACCAAAAATCATATCACTAGGTAATTCCAACAGTGAGTGTAAGTTGTATGATAAATTATGTATGAGTTTCACATGATATATATATAAGCATAGAGTGGTTCTGATTCACGACACTGAATCCAGGAATGTACATTCCCATGCTGTCCAAAAAACTCTCAGAACATACACCATTAGCTTGGCAACCCTTTTACAAAATGACATGATACCTGATGGGAGGCAGTACAGGCAACTTATCCTGCTATAAAGACAAGGTCAAAATTAAACCTTTTAAGAATTATTCAGTGAATTGCCTGAGAGAAGTGAATCTAAAGCCACTTCTACACCCCAGTGACCAAGCATGATGAGGAGGAAGTTCATCATGAACATTCATGTTTCCCAAGCAGGCTAAGCTCTTGTTTGATCACTGATTGCATTAATTGGGATGCTAACTCTGGAGCACTGGGTTGAGAAGAATTGAGGCTAGGTTAGGGATTTTCAGGAAAGAGCCACGATGCATAAGTGATGTCTTGTACGGGCCCAAGCATTTGCTAAACCAGGATTAATAGTCGTCCAGACAAGGGACTTATGTACAGAAATGTACCAACCTTCTGAAGACAACTTTCCACTCACCAATTAGTACTGAAGTGATATTGATGTCCAAACGGGTTTTGGCCTTGGCTTCCAGCTTCAGCCGAGGAGGATGGAGACGACTAGCTGCCTGCTGTTGCCAGGATACAGTGCACGGCCAGGGCTCAAGAAATGGCTCCCAGCCTAAGAGAGCACAGGAAATAAGACATCTGTTCAGCAGATACCAAGCCTTTATAGGGGAACACTGTTCACAAATGCTCAGCAAGGACAAACTGTAGCTTAATAGCTTTCTATTTCCAATTTGATTTCACAATGAAAGCACCGTCTTTAGCCACAGGTCACCCTACAGATGTCTGTGCTCTGGAGGGGCTGTAAGTAGAAAAGCATGTCTGTGCCGACCATGGTCTTCCAGGGGTGAAGGCGATGTGCCTCTCCCCTTAAAGGGCAGGCAGAGCCTGTGTTTGATCCTCTCAAGATGAAAACGGAGTCTCCGAAAAGTAGCATCAGTGGCTGATATAACTATTAAATTTGATTCTCCTGCTTACATCATGAAACCATTGGTTAAATAAATAGGTATACTTGGAAATCCATTAAGATTTTCCAATTTTTTAACTTAAAATGTCATATGTACAATGTCATATAAACCACATATATGTATAGTTTAAAGAATAAAATTACTGCAAAACTCATGCATGCACTATTTGGTTTTAAGAACTAGAAAATCACGAGTGCCTTTGAAGCCCGAGTGCCGGGCCCCCATCTCTGTCCTGCTTCTCACCAACCCTCTCCCATCCAACTCCCAATAACCATGCACTTGGGTTTCTAATCATTTCCTTGCTCTTCGTTACCGTTTTACCACACCTGGATGCATTTCTTAAGGACATATTGATTAGTTTGTCCTGTTGGGGATCTTTACTTAAACAGAATCCAACTGCATGTATTCTTTTGCAAGTTTCTATTTTGTTCAACAACATATCTTTGAGATTCACTCATACTGATTAGGACTATGCTGTATAATCTATCCGTTCTACCGCTGAAAGACAGTCACGGACTCGTTTCATTGCTGTTAGGAAGACCAGGGCTATCAGCCGACTGTGCTCATTTCCTGGGACACACAGGCAAGAGACTCTCCGAGCACAGACCTAGAGGCAGCATAATCCTGGGCTGTTGGGGATGCTTACACTCAAGTTGATTAGGTCATGACATATTATTTCCCAACACGGTTGCACCAATTTACAATTCTAGCAGCAGGAAATAAAAGTTCTATGGCTCATGTCGTCACCAATATTTAATAGTGTCACATTTTATTTTTGCCAGGCTGTTGGGTGAGAAAAATTGTATCCCACTGTGATTCTTTTCAAGGCCAGTTAATTTTTTTTTTAAATATATTTTATTGATTTTTTACAGAGGAAAGGAGAGGGAGAGAGAGTTAGAAACATCTATCAGCTGCCTCCTGCACACCTCCTACTAGGGATGTGCCCGCAACCAAGGTACATGCCCTTGACCGGAATCGAACCTGGGACCCTTCAGTCCGCAGGCCAACGCTCTTATCCACTGAGCCACACCGGTCAGGGCTCAAGGCCAGTTGATTTTTAACAGTTCTAAATATACTCAATCAACCACAGATGAGCTGATTTACTAATATAAATTCAACCATTAGCACACTTAGTGACCTGTGTTCATACAATTTTAAAAGTAAGCCATATTTACTCTGAGAATACAAATGATTCCCAGAAAAATAGCTGCCATGTGCCCTGTAAGAGTTTCTCTCAAATAGCAAGACTTGGGCCATTGTTCTCAAGTTAAAACATTTTGAACAATTAGGAAATGAGATTGTTACTCTGAGTGAATCTGGAACACAAAGGAAAACGTTAACTAAAAGAGAATTAAATGAGACGGACTCTAGAACAGTGGTCGCCAACTGGTGGTCCGCAGACAACTGGCGGTCCGCAGACCACTGATGGTCCGTGAGATCCGAAAGGTTGGTGACCGCTGGTTTAAGGAAACCTTTGGAGCAGCGGTCGCCAATTGGTGGCCCATGGACCACTGATGATCCATGAGGTCCGAAAGGTTGGTGACCACTGCTCTAGAACACTCAACAGCAGCACAATACACTGAGGCTTAATTTTCCATTGACAGCAAAAGGAGCAACCCCTCGCCGAAGCTCAGCCTGCACAGCGCCACTCTGTTACTTGGTCCACAGCTACTAAAAACTCTCTGAAGGTAAAGAACTTCACAGCCCAACCCGCTCGGCCCTGGTGCAGGACAATTCCCGAGTGTCGATCTGTCTAGCACCTTAGCTTGGTCTCTCCGTGGAAGGGAAGACCCTGGAAATGCCTTGTAGGATATGCGGGCTTTCTGACTCTGGGAGGAGAGAATGCTCTGATGAACCGTGCTTTACTTGAGGGAGTAGCTGTGGCAGATTAGACACGATCACTGACACAGTACTCTTCTAACAAAACAAACAAGTCCAGCAGGGAGTGAGGAGGCTGGAAATTTAAAATGATTATGGCCATAAATCTCCTTGGAAATTTAGCTACTATCAGGGCCAGCCAAATGATCCTTCACTATTGAGCAATTTCATATTCTAGAATACGCCAAACTTCAAGGTCAAAAAGACTTAACTAATCACACACCTTTTTAAATAACTCAGTTGAATTAGAAAAAGGAAAAACCTTGATCTTTTGTGCTTATGTAGGCACTTGTTTTTTATCTTTCCTTGCCCTAGGCCACCCCCATTCCCCTCATGTAAAATTTATGTAGAAATAGGCCCAGGCAAATATTTGTGTTAAGTCCCACAATAATATATGCTTACACTGACCTGACAGAGCCCGGTTGTAATAATCTCCAGAAAGGGTGAAGTGGGCGTAGCCTTCAGGGCTAGTTCTTACACGCTGAAGGAAATTCAGACCTGCAATGAAAGCAAAGCTTACTGCAGAGCTGGGGAGGAACGACCAAAACTTTCTTTGCAGACAAAGCCCATTAAAGAGAGGTTCGTTACAGCTAAGACTGATGATCTCAGAAGAAAGCACATAAAAATCTGATACTTTGTTCATCACAGAGTTCTTTGCATAGTTTCTGATTTTTAAAATACTGCATTAAAATGCCATTTCTCTTCATTACTGAGTTGTGGGCACCCTATAAGGTTGTGACTGAGGTAAATGCCTCCTTTGTCTCCCTCCGGTACCAGACCCAGGCCCAGCACCCAGGTGTATTTGAAGCCTGTAGGGACATAAAGACATTTCTAACTGAGTACCTTACAAGAAGGTACAGTGATAGAAGCAGTCATGTCCTGATAAATATTAGCTCGCATTTTTAAGATTACCATAGAAAACTAAGGAATAATGGTGCTCTGCAGAAAAGAGACTCATGGAAACAGTCCAAGTCCCAGTTGCTAGTTTTAATCACGTGGCCCTTGTAAGTGCCCAGAAGCACAGGAAAAGGAAAACCTCTACAATGGGCAAAAGGTCAAATTAAATCCCCGGAACCGATTTTCTTTGAAGGGACTAGAGGCCAGCAAGATCAAAACAATGGAAAATTAAAAGTAAACACAGCAGGGAGAGGTTCCTTTACTCTCTGCAGCAGCCGTAGGTAAGACAGCTTACAATGGCGCGACTTAGGCTAACGCACTTCTACCCTCGTCCCTGTTCAAACTTCACCTCTTCCCTGCCCTGTGAAGGGGACTCGAATAGGACTGTGTTTTCTATTTTCAAAAGATATATAGAGCAGAAGCATTCTAAATGCTTTTAATAACACTACAATCACTACAGCATTCAGATACATAAAAAAATAAGGTGGAGAGATCAGGAATTATTTAGCTAGAGCTGTTAATATAACAGAAATTTTGTCATGACAATTTCGATTATTCCACAGCTATAGGCTGAAGGCCACATATGGCAAATAAATACACATTTCTTTAAAATACAAATAATGAAGAACATATGTAAAACCATTATCTAAATATTCATCCATACTACTAAGTAGAGGGCAAGAATAACACAAAAAGGCCCCAAATAATTCTGCCATCACGGGAAATCTTCAAGATGAGTCTGGAAACCAGGAGAACACTCACGGGAAAAGGTGAGCTCGGCAAGAGGAACGTCGCGGTCCATGCAGTCATCGATGAAGCAGATGCACACGCTCTCGGCCTTAATCTCCACACCCGAGATCACCTGAGCTGGTGTGGTCCCCTGGCTCTCTGGGCTGTTGGGGGCCTGGGAAAGAGACTTCAGAGGTTCGGCATTCTTAAACAACCAACTTGCTGCCTTTTTCAATTGGCCTGCAAAGAAATTAAAAGGGGATCAGTTCAACCAGTTCCCACAGCGACTCAAGCAACTCACAGAGGAAGTAGAGAAAGTGTACGGGGACCTACTGGACAACCCAAGAGAACGATGATCCAGCTGTATTCTTAGACATAAAAAAGAAAAAATTGCATAATAACAGGAATTCTGTTTTTAAGCAAATAACAAGGCCCTCTTTGTTGCATGTCTTCCAGTCATTTTATTACACCCCTTATGTATTAAAGCCAGAAGCCATCTTTCCTCTATATGACATCTGTTGAAGGAGAGGAAAGAAGAGAAAGGATGAAGAGGAGTGTTATGGAGACACATTACTTTACCTTGGCACACCAAAAGAGCCTTGCGACAATCGTCCATGCTGAATCCCAGCTCCTGCAGTCGAGCCAGCTGTAACTCTAGAAAAAGGGGTACAGGGTTTTTATTAATATCTTTGTTAATTAATCCATAGACTAATTTAAGGAAAAAGAAAAAATTCAGAAACTGGTGATTAAAACACTTCATTTCTCTAGGCAAAAATGGGCTCCTAATTAAAGACTTTTGTCACATGTACCCTGAAAATTGTAGGAGCCTTTTTCTGTATATTGATTGTGTTTTTAAAAGTTTAAAACTGAAACTTAGTATTAGCTACATAACTTTGGAGGAAAACTCGAAGCTTAAAACCAAACCTTAGCATTTTCCATATAACTCCAGAGGAAATTGTAAAAGGAAACATAGATAGGCTAGAACAGATGGTTTGGGTTGTTAAAATTTTTAAAAAATAGAGAAGCATATTTAGGCTCCCAATTATACTTAATGACATACAATTATACTCTGAACAATTAAGTTGTGCAAAGAAAATCTTAAAAGTAAACAGAAGGAAAGTTATTAGAAAGACTAAGAGGGTTTAAAGTTAAACACTTACCCAAGACAGGATCTAAGGTATGTCTTGTCCCTTCTCTAATTTCCTCTCCAACTCGAGTCGCACCAGAAAGGCCACTGCTAACAGAACTGGCCTCCGAGGCCACTGTGTCGGGCACTGCAGCATTAGCTTGCTCAGGGATGGATTTTGCAATGGCAAGAAACAGCTGAACATCATTATAGGAGAGTCTGATATCCAGGGCTTGTAACTGAATCTGTCAAAATGAAAAAGGTGGCAGTTTTTAAAGTTTGGTTTTGCATCTACACCTCTTTCAGATACAATTCCCTAATTCAAGTTTCAGAAATCCAATAGACACCACATTTCTCATTTTGAAAACGGGAAAGCTCACTATATTAAGCACTAATAGCCATGAGGTAAGGCGTAGGATGACTTTCGTACAAGAACATTAATCATTAAAGCAGAGGATCAAAGATTGGCTGTAGGGGAGATAAGATCACCTATTAGCAACATTTTGTTAGTCCATTTTGCTTTGATCTATTTTTTTTTTAAATCTCTGAAACAAAATGACCAACAAAAGTATCTCTTCTTCATTCAAACAGAACCTAAAATGATCAAGTTCCACATGAATATTTCCTAAATCTCTGGTCTTCCTCAGAGATTAGCCATACAGCCAACACTAGTAAAAGCCACACAGACGACACCAACCCACTTTAAAAATGGGATGACTGTTCAAATGTCAGTGTATGATGCTTTATTTACTTATTTTTAATATTTTTAAAGACTGAACATCGGAATTGCTTTTCTCTCTCTTTCAGGCTCCTATTCCCCCTCTACCAAAGAAATAAAACATCAAATTCTTAGGCCTTCCTTGCCGGGCCTCGCTCTCCCTGCTTCACCATACATCCTCCTCCTCCTCAGTTCCCCACATGCCTCTTGCTCTAGTGAGACTTGTCTGTCTCACGTTTGCTGGCCCATGTACACCCCTGACCTCAAGGCTTCCTAACATGGAATGCTCTCCCTCTCTGCCTATTTACCCTCCCCTCCACTCAGACTCACCTGACCTGGAGTTCCACTCACAATCAACAGTCCTACCTGCGTGGAGTTCTGCTTTCCATAAACCTTTATAGAACTTCAAGATTATACCAGACAATTAAAAGGTCTTTTATCCTCCACAAGACAGCAAGATCTTAGGACAGAGTTGATGTTATTTGTATTTTGCTGCTGAAGGACCTAAAATGTTGTTGGGCCCAGCAGAGGCACCTAGTCCCAGCTCAGGAAAGTGTGTGAGAGTGCATCAACGTGCCACGGGGTTCATCATTACCTCCAGGATGGGTGGGAAGTCTGTGCTGTTGAACGCATCCATCAGTCCTGAGCTGTTCTGATAAGAAGAATTCCCCACCAGCTCCACCTGAATTTGTACTGGATCAACAATTGAAAGAGCCGTATCGTGTTCATTCCCCAGTCGGCACGAAAACACCTAGAGAATAAAATGTAATGTGCTAAGAATTAATGTCTGATTTAGAAAGAGCCTGACCATCAGCTGAAAAAGAGACGAGCTCAGAAGCAACACCCATAACAACTACTGAAATACTGTGAAGAGTGAGGCTGGTACTCCCCGACTGCCCACAGCATGTTCAGCGGTTCACGTGAAAGGCAGTTTAGCAACACGTAACAAAAGACTTAAAACTCTCACACCCTTTAAGCCAACAAAACCCCACTTCTTTCTAGGAACTAGCCTAAGGAAACAATGCAAAATATAGAAAAATTCACCGAACCATTACTTAATAGTTAATAAAAACAATTAAGAGCAATCAAGGTTAAAAAATAATAATAATAAATTTTAAAAGAGCAATCAAGGTTTAATCACTCAATACGCATAGCTACTCAATGGAATATTTTGCAGCCACTTAAAGTGACAGTTAAAAAGCATATGAAATACAGGAAGATAGTCACAACATAGGTTATGTGAAAATGCAGCCCAATAAATAATTATTACACCATGACTTTAAGGGAAGAAACATACTGAAATATCAACAGAGATTATTTATGGAGGGATAGCTGTTTTTCCCTCCCCTGCCCCAATTTTATATCTATAGTTATTACGTTCACAGTTAAAAATAACTACATGAATTACTGAAGCTGGGTAACAGCTACATAGTGGTCCATTATATTATTGTTTCCTTTGTACATGTTTGAAATGTTCTATTAAGAAGCTTTAAAATAAATATATTTTATTTATGGGAAGAAGAGAAGAGAGGGAGGACTCCTATTCTAAGATCAAATTATTCTGCACACTCAGGAAGAGAACAGAGAGGAGTTTCTGTACTCTCCCTGAGTGTGCAGAATAATTTGATCTTAGAGTACATTCATGTTAGTTTCCCTTGCTCCTTCCGCCAGCGTTTTGATATTTTTTAGAGCTACTGAAAATCAGGTTTGACACCGAGGTCCTTTGCTCGGTGTAAAATGATATGTAAAATTAACTCACTCTGCTTTCTTTATAAGTTCGACACTCTACCAAGGAGGCCTTACAGCTCAGATTCCACCACGCTGCCTGAAGAACAAGACGGCAAGCGGTTTCCAGGAAGCGCAAACAGTGTGCGTGCAGTTGTTCTAAGGCTCTGGAGCAGGAGGGTTTCGTTTTCCCTTTTTCTTCAGGGGCTTCTGCTACACAAAACCCAATTGTACCTAACAGTTCATTAATCAATCACCAAGAGTGTCCATTCAAAGCTGGTATTGTGGTGGCTTAGAAAGCAGATGAATTGCAATTTCATGATCAACTCACATCACACCAGCATGTAAATCCTTCCTCTCAAACTGAGGTTTTTTACATGAGAGAAACAAGTGGTCAAGAAGTGAAATCTCTACAGGTTTTAAGCAGCTATAACTGACCAGAGGGGGAAAAAAGCACCATATGCGGTTGACAATGAAAATAAGTTTTGTTCATCAATTTCTGAACGATATCACTGGAAAGAATAGGGCATGGAAAGTTCAGTCGTGAAAGGCAAGGAAATGATGAGTAACTCTGACCCAGTATTGTAGCACTGTAACAAGAGGAATGTTAGCGGAGATCAGGGAATGAAGAACTTTTGATAGAGATAATCATCTGCCTCATTTCCCCTTCTCTCTCCACGAGCCCTGGCTTACAAAGAGGAAAGCATTTTTACTGAATATTGTACCATATAATTTCCAGGCTACGGAGGCCACTCCATTGCATATCTCGTTCAGGAGATTAAACCAGGGCCTGGGCAGCACTACTCACTCCTTTAGGTAATGCATGACTCTCCAGAGTTGCCCTTTTATAGATCAGATATTCCTAAAGGGATGATACATAAAACTCTTAACACCTTTTATAACTAGGTTCCCATGACCACAAAGCCCTCGTCTTCACAGAGACAAGCAGTCACTGTGGAGAAGGGATGCAGGGGAAACGAGGGCCACTTCCCCACCTCCACAAAGGAGCCAAGGACTAGGCCTGCAGAACCAGAGGGCACAGCAGGGAGCCTGGCCGGGTAGCGGGGAGCCTGACCTTCTGAGGAAGGAGGGTGTAAGAAGGAGGTCAAGTCCCTCCACACATACACGGCCTGACACTGGAGGACTCAATTCACACATTAGAGTAAGCCGGTAGCTTTGAGGAGAAAACAAAGAGGGCAGGGATCCTCCAGTTCTGCTAATTATTTCTCTTAATGATGCTTAGGAGGCAAAATTCTCTTCCAGCTGCTCTTCTCTTGAGCCAAACATGTAGTCTTTTGATCAACTCATAAACTTCTTACCTCGATACCAAACAAACTTCCTGAAAAGGGGCGATCCACAAATCGGGGCTTATAGGTAAGCACTGTGGTGCCTTTGAGAATAATGGCGTTGGTATCGAAGCAGGACACATCTTCCACGACCACAAACTCTGTACCTGAAAGGAGAGCACCGTTAACCAAGCCCAAGCTGGGAAGCTGGGAAGCACCAGGCTGCTGGGAACGCGGCAGCACGTGGCACCAGGAGGGACTGACCATCAGACCTGCTCTCCAGGGTGTCCACATTCTCCTTCACGGTCCCCCTGAACAAGTCTCTGCGTCTGGCCATGCACAGCTGAGGCAGAAGGGACTGCAGTGCAATTTCTCTCTTTAGAACATGTTTTTAAGCTAGGTCTCCTGGGAGAACTAACATATTCAGAAGCTCAGAGAATCATCCCTCCTCCAACCGATGACCTGCTTTAAAATCCCAGGAAGTAGATTCAGATAAGAATGCTGGGCAGGCAGCATTAGACACTATATCATCCATGTAGCTGTTCATGTTGTTTTCAAAGAATGAAGAACAATCCAGTGTAGAGATTTTTTAAATTAGTAACTGCAGTTTCCTACTCATTTGTACATGGCAAATTTACTTTGCTTTATATACTGTGTGTCTTCATCAAAAACCATGTATAGAGTGATCTTTCAAAACTAAATCCACTTAAAATGCTAGCCGCTTCCAACCCATTGAGTAGTTCATAGGGAATATCACAAACAATAAATACACAAATACATACAGATGTACTAGAGTAGTTTGCTAGTTAATAAAAACCATAATAAATCTATTTGTAAAGGAAAATATTGTTTGTAAAGAGAAAACAATCCCCTCACTTATTATAAAATGAAATTTTCACATTCCGAACTTGCCCAAACTCAGCAAGGCACATCTGTTGGGGCCCTAAAGATCCAATAGAAAACTGAAGCAGATTTTTAACACTGCGGGGGGGAAAGACCACTGCCCGGGTGGTACTCAAGCTGGGATGTGCATTAGGCCAGCAGAGGAAAGAGACAAGAGACCAGGCCAGGTAGTTCACACCCACACAGAGGTCAGGAACGTCGATGCTTATTGTTGGTTGATAAAAGACTCAAATATATAAGTGCTCGTGTCAAAAAATGAAAGGCAATAGAAAGTTATCCTGCAACACACTGAACCTAACAGTTAAACTCAGAGCAGTGACTCACACCTATGAATACTCACCTGTTACATTGACCTTGACCTCCAAGTGCCTTTCAGTGGACACAGGAAGGGAAGACCGCCTGGTAACTACTCCACTCTTCACAGTTTTGGGAACTACAGCAGATTCACTGCTAGAGTTCCGGTGGCGAGAAGGGGTAACATTAGCTTGTTTCTTAATGTCACTGGGAGTGTGGAGAAAATCATGGACTAACAGCAGCCAGTCAAATATGAGAAACACTCGGAGATTGTTGAGAACTACCGTAAAACAGGAGGAATCCTTCGTAGATCTATATGAAAGAAGACCAAAAAAATAACATCAGAAAGGAGAAACATGACATTTCTTTAACCTACAAATACATTACCCAGTTTTGGCAGATGATATTCCAGTATTTTCTACACTGACAGCTGTATCAATAAACTCTGAAAACTGTTATAATAAAACATTAAATGTATGTTTTCAGAAGTTAATCATATTTTTAATAAACAAGAAGTAATCTATAAATATAAAAGGCTAAGCGACCGTCCGACTGGTAGCTATGATACGCAATGACCACCAGGGGACAGATGCTCTGATGGGTAGCTATGACACATACTGACCACCAGGCGGGCAGACGCTCAACGCCCAAGCTGCAGTGACTTGGCAGTGGCAGTTCTCGGGTGACACACCCTGGAACCAGAGAGGAGGGAGCCTGATTTCGGGTTCATCACCCAAGAACCGCCCTCTCACAATCCAGGACCCCTGGAGGAGGGGTGTTGGAGAGCTGGTTTCAACCTGATTCCCGCAGGCCAGGCCAAGGGACCTCACCTGCTGGAGGGATCCTGCTCACTCCTCAGACGCCCTTCGAGTCAATGGGCCACCCCAGGTGTGGCCGGCCGGGGAGGGATCGGCAGGAGGTTGGCTCCAGGTCTTGTCCAGCTGTCTTGCCCAGTCCCACCCCGCCGGCCACCTTCTAATCAATATCCTCTCAATGTGCATGAATCTGTGCACCGGGGCACTAGTATGCTATAAAAAACAGTCCAGTGTAGTCCAATGGTTCTCAACAAGGGTGACTGTCCTCCAGAAGACATCTGGCAATGTCTGCAGGTATTTGTGGTTGACACAACTGGGGGAGGGGGGTTGCTATTGGCATCTTGTGGGTAAGGCCAGGGATGGTGCTAAACATTTCACAATGCACAGAATTATCTGACCTAAAAATGTCAACAGCGCTGAGGCTACAGAAAAAAGGGTTCAGGCTTAAATCCTGTTACTTAACAAGATGTGTTATCTTGGGTGAGTAGCCTACCTTCTCTGAGGCACAAACAGGTATTTGATAAATGTCAGTTCCCTTCCCTAAGGCTGTTTCAAGGAGATCAAGGAGGCTCTTTTTCCTTGAAGTCTAGAATGACTTCTTTATAGACACCGAATGTATACACCAGCACCAGGTGGTTTCTCTACTGGGACTGACCTGAGAACCCAGATCTTTGAGCCTGAGCAGGAGGACAAATAAGATAGTGTTTATTGTGGGTATGACCCCCAAGCACCCTAGAAGTGGAATTGGGGGGGGGGGGAAGAGGGGTTTCCTTGTTTTGTAGTCCCATTACCCCAAATTCTACATTTGAGTTGAAAAGTCAAGGAGGACTCTCAGACCTGGCCCGGCCCATGGGGACAGTAGGCAGACAGTAGCACAGAAGGACTGTGGGCTGGGGACATCTCTACAGCGTTTTCTGGGTTGAACTTTGTTCTGGGGCTCTAGCTAATGCATGTACCTGGTTCTCTGCCCTAACAGAGCTCCTATTCTGGAAAAACTGATTCGGAGGTATTTGGAAGGCTGG
Source organism: Eptesicus fuscus (assembly GCF_027574615.1). Taxonomy (NCBI): domain Eukaryota; kingdom Metazoa; phylum Chordata; class Mammalia; order Chiroptera; family Vespertilionidae; genus Eptesicus; species Eptesicus fuscus. Next base: position 6,877,349 of record NC_072481.1, on the reverse strand, counting down.
CTTCCCTATGCTCATATTTCTCCTAAACCTGGCTCACTGCCTCTAGAAAAGAGGCACAATGATGTATGCCTCCTTCATACAGACACAGCATTTTTCACAGAAACACTTTACCCTTTTGTAATGGAGAAAAAATGTTGCCCTCAGTGAAAATTTTCCACCCCATTTTGAACACAGATCGTCAGAGCTATGCACTAACTGGAAAGTCAAAGTGTGTCTGATCCCTTTTCTGGAAAATATTTCAAGCCTTTAAACACTGTGAAGTGATTTATATTTGACACACAAAATCCCAACAAAAGAGCAATTCTTCTTGAGACACAGAAAGCGTTCAAAAGTTCCAATCAAGAGAACATGTTAACCCTCTCGCTAACAATGGCACCTCTGTTAGCAAGAGCCAAGGTAAGACTTCATTATTGGACTCCAAGAAATCATATACCTTGAGTATATAAATAGAAAAATATTTTAAGGCTGCTTATATATCAAAAACATGATAGGCTGAAAAGCAGGCTGATAGTTTAGGAAGCCAGATCATTATTAGATCAATACTAATAAAGCAAACCTAAAAAGAAATTGTTGCTGCAGATGAACCAAATATATGCAAGCTTCCTGTTCAAATAAACATTGTCTTCAAACAAAGGCGCTGCAAAGCACAGCCACCTGTCATCTGACCACAATCAGCCCAACTGCCCGCAGACCATCAGGAAAGAAATGGACTTTGACATCAGGGGCCCAGGTTTGAGTTCTGACTACTTCACTTACTAGCTGTGTGACCTGTAAGAGTTACTTAACCCCCTCCAAGCTTCTAGTTCTGCATCTGTCCAATGAGGAAGGAAGTCACCCACCTTGCAGACTCATGGGCACTAAAGATAGGTCAAGTGCCTGGCTCGTGTTAGGCTCAATAAGAGCCAGCTAGCATTCCTAGTACTGAGCTTTTCAAAAGTTCATACAAAAGCTTAAATGTCTACTTTGCTAGTTTCCTAAGGCTTATGGAGAGACCACAACCGCTCCCTAAAAAACATTGCAGCTCTGAGGAATTCACTGAACAGCATACTGAAAAGGCATGCATATTTAAACATATAAATATAAGGATAATCTTGATGACTTTTTTTTCTTTTTATGCCTAACCAAGAAGTTTTCACTTACTTCTTCTCTCTTAACCCAGCCTTTTCGTTACTGGTCTATATTTACAACCTATCTGATGATATTATACATGAACAGAATGAAATTTATATTGCTGCCACAGGTCTCCTCTTGGATTTGCATGGAGAGATTTCTTTATGTCAGATTTAATTTTTCAGTTTTCAGGCCAATGTTCACTTAGTCATCAAATCTTATTGTAGTATATCATAAAATAACACAAGGTACATCAGGAATAATAATGACTTCTACCATCTGTACCAAACAGTATGCAAGGCAGGTACAGTTGTGCTTTTCTATCTTATAAAAGAGGAAAATGCAGCTCAAAAAGATTAAATAGCTTGTTCTAGGGACACATAGTTAGAAAGTGTAAATGGAGTTTTTGACCCCAGATCTGTATGATTACAGAACATTCACATTTGGCACAGACACAACTGCCTCCCATAATACCAAAAAGAAAACATAATCTAGTTTGAAAGCTAAAGCTCTTTTTAATGACAAAGTGAGTCAGCAAGACTTGCAGAGGTAATCAGTAATGCAAGACAAAACCACCGTCCCCTACCATCAACAAACAACAAGTGCTGGCGAGGATGTGGAGAAAAAGGAACCCTTGTGCACTGCTGGTAGGAATGCAGACTAGTGCAGCCACTGTGGAAAATAGTATGGCGTTTCCTCAAAAAACTAAAAATGGAACTATCATTTGACCCAGTAATCCCACTTCTAGGAATATATAAAAAGAAATCAGAAATACCAATCAGAAAGGATATATGCACCCCCATGTTCGTAGCAGCACAATTTACAATAGCTAAGATTTGGAAACAGCCTAAGTGCCCATCAGCAGATAGTGGATTAGAAAACTGTGGTACATCTACACAATGGAATACTATGCTGCTGTAAAAAAAGAAAGCACTCTTACCATTCACAACAGCATGGATGGACATGGAGAGCTTTAAGCTAAGTGAAATAAGCCAATCAGAGAAAGATAAATATCACATGATCTCACTCATTTGTGGAATATAATGAACAACATAAACTGATGAACAAAAATAGATCCAGAGACAGAGAAGCATCGAACAGACCGTCAAACCTTAGAGGTGTGTGTGGGGGGGGTGAGTAAAAGATCAACTGAAGTTCTTGAATGCATACATATAAGCATAACCAGTGGACACAGACACTAGGGGGGTGAGGGCATGTGCTAGGGGTAGGGGTGGCCGGGGAGAGGTCAATGGGGGAAAAGGAGACATATGTAATACTTTAAACAATAAAGTATTAAAACACACACACACACACACACACACACACACACACACACACACACACACACACAAACACCTTCCCTTCTGTTATCTCTATAGACAAAAGTTTTTCTTTTTCCTTAAACAAGCATAGTACCTCCACCCCCCAAGTTGCTTTACATATTAAAACAGCCTACAGCAAGCATGTCAAACTCACAGCCACACACCTTGTTTATTTAAACGAGGCATGCGGACTGCCGGCCTCGAGTTTGACATCCTTGGCCTACAGCTTACAGGCAGATTGATTTCAAGAATCTGGCTTAACTCTAAACTACTTTTTTTAAACAACAGAGACACCTTTTGGCCAATAAATGAAGCTGCAGGTTATAGGAATACTGAGCCAATACACATTACATTGCACACTGATGGGCCATTATCTATTTATCTTTTCAGTGATTCCTTGGTCCTTTGCTGCTCTACAGCCAACATGGCCATGGCCACAAAAGGAAATACCTCAATAATGAAAGGCAGACCAGGGTCTGGATGTACTACCTGAAATGCAACTCGATCTGAATGGATCCTTGGGCTGTACTGCTGTTCTTGGAGGGCTGAAAGATGCAGCTGAAGACGTTGGTCATGCCAGGACTGGCCTTCTGCCCAGCATAGCGGGTGTCAAAAGCCATCATGGAATGGGAAACCAAGTTAACGGATTTGGTTTGGTTGGAAAAGCTCTCAAAGAGCAGTTTACATTTCTTAAAGTCAAATCTAAAAGGAAGAAATCAGACAAGATGTTAAACTCTTCCCTTTTACAAAAGTATGTAAGTTCAAGATAAAAGAACAAAATAATAAATATGCTTAAGTTCTATGAAGGAGGATAACATTCATTCTGAGATCTTTCATTGATTTTAACAGATTCCTTAGTATCACTATGCTCTGTATCTTACTTTCTATTTCCAAAGAGATGATCTTGTCCTTAGGACTCTCATGAGGAACAGCAATACCACATATGTATTATATTCTTGGTTCATTTTTCATCTCATTTCTCATCTCAAGTCTAAGAAGAATGAATACAGGTTGGGGCAAAAGTAGGTTTACAGGTTTTCAGATGGAAAATAATACAATAAGTAATAAATAATAACACAAGAATAAACTCTGTTTCCAGTACTCACAACTGTAAAGCTGTTTTGCCCCACGCTGTATATGCGATAATCCCCACGGGATGGCAAGGATCCCTTTAGTCCTTCATCTATCAACTTCTAGCCTGCCTAGAGGAGTCTCTCTCCAGAGTTTGCTTAATTTTTACCTCAGACCACTATAGCTTAATGGGAACTACCAGAACAAACAACACCCTTCATTACAGAAAAATAACGCAACTCGCCCACCAACAGGAAATAAATTTGGGACTGACTTTTTTTTAATAACAGAGAAAGCTGCAATGGACAACTCATAATCACTCAGTGCCATCACAACAATCTGTACAGATATTGGAGAAAACTAAGGGCATAGCGAGTCATCAAAAAAATTTGCAACAAAACAATCAGCATGGAACTCCAGCTGAGTTAGATACAGACCAGGATGGATTTTCAAGGGAAAAACCAAGTAGAAGATAGAGTGCTTCTGTGAGGAAATCACTAGGCGGAAGTCCGGTTTTCAAACACTGAAACACTTACCCAGCCATACAATCTGACATTAGTCAAAAACTCTATCTGGAAACCAGAGAAAAGTAATGTCTGCACAACCTTACAAGGCTGTCAAGATATCTACATGAAAGGTGATCAAGTGTGAAAACACAATGCGTTCTTGAAGGTTCCCACTGCTAATAAATTCCTGGTCTACACTGACCAAGCAGACAATATAAGTAAGTGAATCGCTGCATAAACACATACCCTTTCAAAAGGTTTCCCAAGTTGCCCTAGCTTCTAGGGCTTCCAAATGAAAACATGGGCCAGTATTGCCAAAGCTTCCAATTCTTCAAAAGAAACTGAAATCCCAACTTTTTGTGTGAAAACCCCGAAATTGTAAATGTTGAGCAGTGAGGGAACTGTCAGTGCTGCTCACCAAACAGCCTGGGTCTCCCCTTTGCAGACACAGGAAGACTGCATGCTGACTCGGCCATGCATGTGTGGGACCATGTTCTAACCATGAGGTTTGCCTTAACTGCCTGGTAAGACCCTCCAGAGCTCTTAGTTTTCTCACTGACATGTCAAGACTCTGTCTGCTCTGTCAGCCACGGTGACTGTCGTGGGCAGAGAACGCCCGAGACCCATGTTTCTCCAGGAGGAGAAACACTCTCCCCTGTTCTAAGTCACTGGTATTTTCGAGTGCCTGCTACCAGAGCGCAGCCTACGCTATCTGGATGTAGACGCAATGAATTTAAACTTTTGAAAAGCACTCTGCCGACCACATTCCGCTGTGAACCAGCACTCCGGAACCTCTGTTCTCTGCTAAAGCAAAACATGTGGGTTACTGGTATTAATGTTATGTATTACTGTTGTTATAAAACAATGTACTAATGAGAGCCATACCTCGCTAGGGACCCGGCACCTTCCCTTCCTTTTGGATCCTTCAGCTCCAGACTCACGTTTACCATGTCCATGAGGAAGCACATGCATGTGTACACTTCTCCACTCAGGACCGTCTGGAAAAGAAAACGCTGGTGAGTCCACGCTTAATGGTGCCAATGAGGACTGGGATGAGGATGGCAAGAAATCTAATTTGCTTATTGTTCCATCTTCTTTCCCTGGGTGATTTGAGGCATGTATGCACAGGGTGACCATCCGCTGAGGCAATGGGAGTTACAGAAGAACATGAGGTCTCACTCACGTGAATTCTTGGGTCTTGTAAATCATAAGGCCGCATAAATTCCTCTATGGGCTCTCCAAGGTTGTTCTCTAGTAAACCACGGATCAGCTTGTATTTGTACAAATCCAGGGAGCAGTGGACTGAGGAGAGGTTGCCGTGGATGGATATGTCCGGCACAGTATGACTTATCTCTCTATGAAAAAAGAAAAGGGGCAAATTTTACAAACAAGTCACTAACCTGACATTGACATAGTTCACACCCAAATATAAGAGCTAAAAAGTACCCACCTACATTATCGAACAGTTAATTTCTAACTTCCAAAGACAAAAATGTCATGTGGCTCCAAACGAAGCAAGTTAGTATGACTGAGTGTCATGCTTCAACTACAAAAAGCCCCTTTCTTCCAAAATATATATTTACAAAGTCCCACATTTAATGAGTTGACTAAGGAATATATTAATAAGGAAAAAATCTCATGAGACTCAGAAATACTTTAAACATTATAGTTGGAAAAGCAATAAAGAAATAATGACAAGCTCTTCATTTAACTCTTCAGATTTAGTGATAACTGAAGGACGAAATCAGTGTTTTATTCCAAGCCCAGCGGGACATGAGGATAAAGTCTGTCAGTGACGCGTCTCAGATGAGATGGGCAGGAGTAAAGTGGAAGAAGCCAGGTTGAGGAGTCATACATCTCATCCCCACATGGAAGACCTTTTTCTCTACCCTCCTCAGGGCGAAGTGGGCCTGATAGGTCCTGCAGACGCCACGCTCCAAGTACATAAAATAGAGGGTCAGATTTCACGTGGAAGGGGAATATAAAAAGTTACGCGGTATATAGAGAAAAACCTACATGCAATAAAGAGAAAAAGGACCAGTGATGCAACCAACCAAGAGAAGCTGGAAGGGATTACCGAGTGCCCTCCTGGGTTCCTGTATGTGTGGAGTGAGAAGCGGATAGGATGCCTTATGTTCAGTTATCACCTTTTATCTGGACTAACAGAGTATAACCATTTGCACATAAACACTGATGAAAGTGGGTAACGTTTAGATAAGGAGAGTAGCAAAGCACTTTTTTTTTTTGGGAAGCATTACTTGAAAAGAAAACAAAGTGTTCGATTTCTAAATAATGAAGCTCCTCTTAAGTCTGCTAAGCCAGTAAAACCAAATATAGCCCATGCCAACCATAACTGAACACCAGCCAAGGAGCACTTGAATAACAAGTAAGAATGAAATGCAAAAATCCCAGTGAGAGCAGCTAAACTCTTTCATTAATACAGACAGAAACGAAAAAGGGACATAAAAGAACTTGCCCAAACCCAAGGACTGCAAAGGGTGTGGCCAAAGAGGGACTCAAATCACACTCTATACCAGCAAGGAGACTGCTTTTCAAAGCGTTACTTTACCACCACTGCTCATCTCTCCCTGAGGTTGAGATGCAAATGTTGCTGCTTCTCCAAAACTAGTGCCTCAAACTGAAGGCCTCGCGCAGAGGCCAGCAGCCTCCTGTCGTGCACAGGCCCAGGTGGGCACCAACACCCCAGACGACCTTGCTAACATACACCTGGGCTCTGCCCTGAGAGTTGGCTTCTGGTGGACTCAGGTAGGCTCTGGGAATGCCTATTTTCAAGACCTTTCCCAGCCAGGCATGGAACTAATGACAATTAAAACAATGTTCTAAACTACAGAAAAAAGCATCCTGTGTTTTGAGAGACCAATGAAAAGGTAAATTAAAGTCAGCTCACTAGAGTTTATGGAGTACTTTCAGATTGCTTAAGAGTGAAATGGGCAAAACGGCATCTAAACAGTTATTCTGATTAAATGGAGCTCCAGGGAAAAGAGCAAAACCAGGCCCAGAGCCCACTGTATTTGGAACATATAATCCAAATGTCGCCTCCTCCAAAGTATTTTCCCTGCCATCACCACCTCCCTACCCACACCAAAATCCATGCTAAGTGTATGTCCCTTCCTGTTTCTAAGGCACCTGCTGCAATCCTAGCACAGTCTGTAACACTGACTCAAACACTAAATTAGAGCCATCTACTTGCCTTCCTATATCCCTCAGCAAAGCTCTGTGAAGGCAGACGTTAGTTCTTTCCTCGTAGCAGTCCTCATGTCTAGCACACAGAACTCAGTGAACATTTATTATATGAAGAAATAAGTGAATACCTATTATCTTTCACACCTACCTAACAGCACTGGTTTCCACCTTATTAACATTCTACTTGTGATAGTTATCCTATCTAATAATAGAGTAACATGTAAATTACCATCACTCCGCTACGCCCACGATTGGGCAGCGGGAGGCTGGGGGGCGGGACTCGGGGTGGCCTATCCGGCCATTGAGAGGCACGGATCCGCTGCCACTGAGGGGGGCTACCCTGCTGTTGAGAGGTGCAGGGGGCGGGACTCCCGCCCCCTGTGCCTCTCAACGGCCAGGTCCACGGCCGCTGAGGGGGCCTGCCGCGGACACCCAGCTGCGCCTCTCAACAGCAGGGTAGCCAGGTGTCCGCGGCAGCCCCCCTCAGCGGCTGTTGAGAGGCGCAGGGGGCGGGAGTCCCGCCCCCTGCGCCTCTCAACAGCAGGGTAGCCCCCCTCAGCGGCCGCGGACCATCAAAAGTGGGGGAGCTGGGTGCCTGTCTGCTCCGGCACCAGGCCTTTCAGAAGCCTCCGGCTCGGCGGACAGGCACCCAGCTCCACCGCGAAAAGCGAAAGTGTGTAGGGGACCCTACACGTGCATGATTCAATCATGCACTGGGCCTCTAGTTCAGATATAAAACACTCACTTGTCCAAATTCCTTTCCACCTGCAATTTTAGCCGGCAAGGCTCAGTTAAGAGGCTTCCTCCTGTCTGTCGCACAAAATAGGAGGGAAAGATCAGATCTCCACTGCTGTCGTCTGAGGCCTTAGAATACTCCCGGGGACGTCTCTCGGCAGCAAAGATGTCCATGTCTTGCAGATCCACAACAATGCAATCCAGCAGGCAGACATGGTCTTCTACGTGGACCCAAGGAAAGAGAGAGAATGAAGAAAATGAGACCCAAAAAAGGCTGGTCCTGAGCAAAACTAAAAAGCCAAAGGAAGTTCGTTCGTCTTTGGGAAAACGTGGAGAACTGCCTGCTTCAGGAAACGAGGTGTCCAGACGTCTCCACTCGGGCACCAGGACCTCCCTGCGCAACGCTCTACGTGCTGACACTTCCTGCCTGCCCACCTCCACTTCAGGTGTAGACTGTGCCACATCCCCTCAGCTCTCACTACTGCCCAGAGACACGAGCTGAGATTAAAAGGTTCTGATTAAACTGACTTAACATGCATCCCTCCCAGAACATCCAACAGGCATCTCCTGTAGAGATAACATTACCCAAAGGTTACAAAATCTCCCAGCAACAAAATTCTCTTTCTAACCTATACCACGTTATATACCATTTCTACCACCACTGATCTAATCCAAACCACCTTCGTTCTTGCTTATATCACCATAAACCCCCCTCCCATATACCAACAAATTCCCTCCTGGCTCTCACAAAACCATTCTGCCCACAAAATACCAGTGTAATCCCTTAAAAAAAAAAATAAAGTAATGAGACATAACATACATTCTCTTCTTTCACACACTTTAATGGCTATGTTTATTCCAATTTTTTCTGTAAATCTCCCCTAAGCCCTGTAAGACCCTGCATAAGCCCACTGCCTACTTTTCCAGCCTCACCTTAAGCCATTCCCCACTTTGCTCATGAAGACTCAGGCTCACTGGCCTTTATTTCCCCAAAGGCCAAGCTCTTTGCTGTCTGAACAGCCTTACCTATAGGGCCACCCTACCTTCTCCATCTCACCTGGGTCCTCTCTGTTCTTCTGTCTTTCCTATAACAATTATCTTAATCTTCCAATATTTAGAAGCTTATTTAATGTCATTCCCACATTATTCACATGGTGGCAGGAACCATGTCTAACAGCATACACCTTGCATTAAGCAGGCACTAAATAAATTAGTACTTGATTTCTTGACTATACTGAAAACTATGTGAAATAGATAAAAGTAGAGCTGATTTAGAAGGAGGAGGGAGGGGATGGGAATGAAGGGCTTCAGAGAGTCCATGGGTCATCATGGAATCCTAGGGATAAATAGAAGAAGTATGAAAACCACTACCTTAATCCAATCTTATACACAAATAGAGGAATCCCAGAAATAAAAAGTAAGTAAGGAGAAATATTGGTGGAAAAGAGATCTTTCTATATCCCAAATCCCTTCCTATATGTAAGGCTGCTCTCATTCCTCGCCAGCACTGTCATCATAGCGACAGAAGACAACATTCGCTGAGGGTGCTGGGAGTGCACCCACCCCTGTGCTCCACATGTGTGACATACACAGATCGATAAGCAACACCACGTGGGTTAAGAATTCAGGTTCTGGAGTCAGACTGCCTAAGTTCATAGTCCAATGTTACCATTTACTATCTATGTAACTGGGCAGGTTAAATTGTTAAATTACTTAATCTCTCTTAGCCTTTATCTCTTCATCTGTAAATTGGGGATAAAAATAAAACTCTGTAGGGGTGTTATGAGGATGAAATGTGTGTGATAATTTACATAAAGCATGTGCCACAATGTCTGCCACATAGTAAGTGTTCAACCACTACTATTATGATAATCATATAATGCTACTAATCATTCATGTAACCACCCTCCTGTCACCTCGAGGGCTGTAAGGCGCTGCAGGGGTTAGCTCTTCCTCACATCTATCTAACAGAAGATGCTCAGCAGTCTCCCTCAGCTCGAGTCCCACAGCTCCCGAAGACCAGCCACGATGGACTGGTTTTTGTGGCTAATCATATCCTGCTTCCCTCTCGAGCTCCTTGGAGCAGCATCTCACTTATCCAATCCATCGCCCAACCTGAACCCATCTGAAAACTAAAAGGCCAAAATCAGGCTCTCATCTGGATGACCCATTCTTAAATTCTAGAGCAGGAAATCAATGACTAGACCAGTGATGGGCAACCTTTTGGGCTTGGTGTGTCAAACTTCGCCAAAAAACTGAGCATAACTCGGGTAGTGTGTCACTTTGAGGAAAAAACATTATTTCGCAAATGTTTCATCCTCGGCATGCGGCCGCCTCAGCGGCCGCGTGTCATCAGAAATGGCTACGCATGTCAGTGCTGACACGCGTGTCATAGGTTTGCCATCACTGGACTAGATGGTCCATGTCTTTTAAAAATTTTTATTTAAAGTATTTCTGTTGTTACCTAATTCACACTAACATTTTATAAAAGAGTTACGTTTTATTTTTTAGAATTGAATAGTGACTGGCAAGGATGGTGTCTGAATAGGTGTGTCTAAGGATGTAGAAATCATTCTAGTTATAAATATCACCATCTGGTGGCAACTCTCTTGACCTATAAGAAAAAAATCCTAATAAATGATCTAAATATCTTTATTTACACTGTGTATTGCTAATTTAACCCACTTTAGAAATCACCCAATGCTAAGTCTACATCCCAAATTTCTTAAGCCTACTAAAGCAATGTCAAAGTTCGATTAGCACAGAAGACATGCTATTGCTTTGCCAGCATCTGCCCTTACAGGGGGCAGCCTCCTCTTCCACTCCCCCCACAACACACACACACATACACACCCCCACCTACAGCCATCTCACGAATTCCCCACCTTCATCACACAGTTCCTTTCTCCTCTTTTACCTGGGCTACTGGAAACCTGGCCGACAGAGGGTGTGGCTTGCTGCCCTTGCTGCCTGGTCGAGGTACTGGGCATGAGCTCACTCTTCAGGCCGCCTGCACTCGCTCCAGCAGGAGGCGTCATGAACAGCCCCTCCCCGTGGCTGTCCTTCGGATCCTCCGCGCTTGTCGTTTTCCTCATGCTGTGTTTGGGAATGCTCACTGGGGAAGCTGAAGGCACTGATTCCTGGAAGAAACAGAATAAAGCTAAAAGGCAAGGATGGGAGTGGTCTCTTTACTTTCCTGGAAATCCCAGCCAGTGCCTGGGCTCTTCAAAGACCCTATCACTTGGTGCTTCCCAAGACAACCTGATCCCATGAGCAAAGGGTAACAGGATCATGACATTTACATCACATGTAATTATCTGCAGAATTGTTACATATAATTCAATACCTGGTGAAAATAGTGGCAATTCTGCAGGAAGATATTATCTTTTGGCTGAAAAGCAAATGTTAAGATGCTAATTGCCAGTGGTTTAATCTACGTAAAATTAAGCAAAAGCTAATCTCTCAGCCAAATGATATATTGTCACTGTACTGGAGGGGAGGGGCTTATTGTTCTAAGAACTGTATCTAACAGCAAGTATGGTTCCAATGGAATTAATTAATTACGTAACGGGTTTGCACTTTCTGGAAGTCTCTCCTCACGGGTTCACATCTCTTCTCTCTCTCAGTAACTGTATGTCAACAGAGAAAAAAAAAAAAGGAAAACACAGGCGGTTGGCCATTCCTATTATGTTTCTGTTCAAGGACATAAAGATTAAGGGCTAATCCAGAGTAAAATAAATTCTATAATTCCACTGAAAATACTACACCCTGCTCTTACATACTTAGTACCTTCAGTTAATTGCTCACAGGATAAATCTTTTCACCAAAATGACTCAATAACTGACCTGAAAACCTCCCGTGACTGCTTTGCCCAAGCCTCAGAGCCCTGCATCCCCACGGCTTGTGCCTCACCAGTGTTCTCATCTATCCATTCTCAAGAGCGAACTGGAGGAGGGGAGAGCGGTTTTCCGCTAGCGCGGCCTTGCATGTTATTCCTCTCAGCCTTCGAGAAGGAGATGATAACAGTGCTCTCCTTCAGGGCTATCTTGGGTAGTAATTACACGTAACAGTGAAAGAAACCAGTTCTTCCTTTCCGAAATGTATTTTGCAAGTCAAATTACTAGGTAAATGCTATTATTTAAGTATTTCCACATTAAAAACCTTCCTTCTTGCTTAGTTTATTTAAACTCTAGAGAGCATTTGTTGCTCTTTCATTTGACTCATCTCTACATCCTCGCTGTAGTTGGTCTAAGTAAATCAATGGCTTGAGGAGATTAACTCAAAGCTTTTGAAAGGCTGGCTTAGAAATTATGGTTTAAGCAAAAGCTCTGAGAAAAATGAAAGGAAGAGCATATGTAAAAAATTCAAACCTGCACTCATTAGGACATGGATTTATGTAAAACAATTCTAAACACACGGGAGTCAGAAAGCTCAAAGGCAAATAACCCCTCCGCAAGCTTTGGTTGCAGGATTACTTCCTGTTCTTCAACCACTGGAATGCATGCTAGACAAACCTCACACGTGCAAATGTATTCAAGGGCAAATGGAAATGCAAACTGATTTTTGGTGAGGAAAGTAACTATCCACTTTATATAGGCCTAGGTCCACTGAGCTTGGCTGTACACGTCGGAGGCAAGCTTCACAGATATGTTTATCTGATGACAAATACTTTCACAGGCAGCACACTCCAAGCAGCCCTTATGGAATTCTACAGAACAACCACTAGTATGCAAAAGGATAAGGCTTTTCTAGGGTTTAAGGAAATAAAAATACACCACCAAGAACTTACTACCTAGAGCAAGAGCGAGAGCAAGAAGGAGAAGGAAAGGAAAGGAAAGAAAAGATAGAAAAAGAAAAGCAATTGCTTTTCATAGTCCTTGAGAACTTCTCTACACAGGAGGAAAGTGACACACACACACACACACACACACACTCACGATATGCAGACTTTCCCAATGAGATACTTTAAAGGGTTAACTTTTAAAATTTTCTTTTTTTAAGCATGAGAGTGTGAATTGACTGCTGAATCCCATAAGGTTTTTCAGAATAACCAGGAGGCAAAAAAAGCATATTATACCTTGAAGAAAAAGCGATCCTTGTATGCACTGCCACTTAAAATCAAATCCTCAAAAACAAATACAAGGAAATGTTTTCATTAAAATGCTGCAAACTATATACAGTTATCTGGCTTACTTAACAAAACTTTCTTGGGATAGTTTGGCAATTCTTTGTTAGGCTAACTTCAGTGTCAGCTTGTGAGCCCATACATAGATACTAGAAACCCAATGCACGAAATGCGTGCACAGGTAGGGTCCCTAGGCCTGGCCGGCAATCAGGGCTGATTGGGGCCTTCCTTCTCCCTGCAGCCAGCTGCCGGCAGGAGGCTTCCTGCTGCCGGCGGGGGCCTTCCTTTTTCTATGCCACCCCCTGGTGATCAGCACACATCATAGCTAGCGGTCGAACTCCCAGTTGGTCAAACTTTCAAGGGTACAATTTGCATATTAGCCTTTTATTATATAGGATATCTGAGAAAATCAGTCCTTTACTTTAGGAAGGGTAGAGAAACAGAAATGGTACTTATTGAACTTAATTATCCATTCTGGCTCCAACTGATCTTTTCCTAAAAATATGTAGGTCTCAAAACACAGATTTACCACAAAACAAATATGTTCCCAAAAACTTACTATAAACTCAAAAGACAGTTCCCAAGGAGGACTCCCTGGGCAGTAATGACAGCGGAGCTGGAACAAAGATGGAATATCTGGAGGTGATGATAAGGACAATGTTCGTATGCAAACACCGGTGCTTATAAGTTTGTTTAAATCTACTCATCCTATATAATAAAGAGGTAATGTGCAAATTGACCATCACTCCAACAAACAAGATGGCCACCCCCATGTGGACACAAGATGGCCACCACAAGATGGCTAGCAGGGGATTGCAGTTGTGGGCGATCAGACCAGGAGGGGAGGGCAGTTGGGAGGGACCAGGCCTGCAGGGGAGGGCAGTTGGGAGGGACCAGGCCTGGAGGGGAGGGCAGTTGGGGGTTGACCAAGCTGGCAAGGGAGGGCAGTTAGGGGTGACCAGGCCAGCAGGGGAGGGCAGTTGGGGGCAACCAGGCCAGCAGGGGAGGGCAGTTAGGGGTGACCAGGCTGGCAGGGGAGGGCAGTTAGCGGCAATCAGGCTGGCAGGAGAGTGGTTAGGGGGTGATCAGGCTGGCAGGCAGGCGAACTTTTGGGAGCCAGCAGTCCTGGATTGTGAGAGGGATCCCAGATTGAGGGTGCAGGCTGGGCTGAGGGACACCACCACCCCCATGCATGAATTTTGTGCACTGGGCCTCTAGTGTTAATTATAAACACTTCATACGAAGGAGAAGTGAATAAGAAAGTTTAGAAGCAGTTACCAATCTTTCCTTTTATGAATGAACCTTTCTTTTATGTTCTTTAAGTCAGCAAACAGCAAAATGCTTATATCTCAACTATGAAAACCGATTTACTTCATTAAGGCCAAGGTTACTAGTTCTCTAGTAGGCCTACTGTGAAAAGACCAATGGTGGTGGATTCCACTTTTACTGTTGCAAAAAATACACATAAGTGGCCCTGGCCCATGTAGCTTGGCAGTTAGAGTGTCGGCCTACTCACTGGAGGGTCATGGGTTCGATTCCTGGTCAACGGCGAGTACCTGGGTTGCAGGTTCAATCCCTGGCCCCAGTTGAGGCATGTAACCAATAGATATATTTTTTTTTCTCTCTCCCCTTCCCCTCCCTTCCTTCTACTCTCTCTAAAAATCAATGGAAAAAATATCCTCAGGTGAGGATTAACAAACTAACAAAAATACACGAGTGGGAGCCTGTTTCTCCCAGTAAACGCAGCCTCTGGCAGTGAGGCCTGTTATTCCAACAGGAGGGCTTCTCGCAGGAGGTGACCAGCAGGCCTCAGTCGTCAGCTCTGCCTGAAGGGATGCCTATGAGCCTGGGTAAACCTGGTGCTGCCCTTCCCTTGCATCGCTAAACACTGCAGCCTCTGCTCTGATCACCAAATCTGGTTTATCTGAGCGAGTGGCTATAACTAAGGTGATATATGGACAACATGACCTCCAGTCCTTTGTCCAAACACCCCCACTCTGGGTCCAGAGCCCAAGGTTACAACACATGGATGTGGTTCCTATGATTGTCACTGTCCCGTCTTCACTCTTCTCCTTCCTCCACCCATTCCCACTCACTGAATCAAATATCTTCGGTTCAAGATGTTTATGTTAATAACAGTGAGTAAATGAATGAGTGAAAAGTAAAAGAAATAAAAAATACAGAGATAGTAACTGAAAATCATAACATTACTTGAGTTTAAGCATTGCCAACAAATAACATTTTCCTATTACTTTCTGAACTGAGTTGCGGTCCTTGGCAACATGCTGGTAAGGACTACCACCCCACTCATGCTCTTTCATCTGCTTTGCTTTCTGTACCTAGAGAGGCAAACAGTAACTGCTCATTCATATCTTTTATGTCATAATCTTTGGAGTTCTTCCATCTAAGTTATTTTAATGAACTCACTGCCCCACCCTTCAGAAAATTCAGAGTTACAGCTACGCAGTAAGGGCCACTCACGACACATAACAGGAACAGCGTTTGTCAGCTTATTTTCCCCACATTAACCTAATCCTAATCCCGGGAGGTAAAATCAAATCACAGCGAAGAGAGTGGAGTATGGGAGCCATACACATCTAAGTCTGAGGTCCACACGTCCTCCTTACTACCTGTATAGTCCAAAAGAAATGGCTTAATCTTTTTTTTTTAATATATTTTTATTGATTTCAGAGAGAAGGGAAGAGAGAGAGAGAGAGAGAGAGAGAGAGAGAGAGAGAGAAAATAAATGATGAGAGAGAATCATTGATCGGCGGCCTCCTGCACACCCCCCACTGGGGATCAAGCCCAAAACCTAGGCATGTGCCCCTGACCGGAATCGAACCTGGAACCCTTCAGTCCATAGGCTGATGCTCTATCCACTGAGCCAAACCAGGTAGGGTGGCTTAATCTTTTTAAGTCTCAATTTCTTTATCTGGAAAAATGGTGTTAATAATACTAGATACCTCTTAGGTTACTAATGAGAACAAAGTGAACAAATATGTGAAGAGCAAGGCTGATGTATAATAAGCATTCAGTAAGTGTCTCACTGCTATTATTGTCAGTCATAAGATCTTACAATTAAATCAAATTTTATGTACACCCCCCTTCAAAGGCCATCTCTCTCCCAGTGTTATTAGCTGTTAGACTAAAATGAGCATAACTAGCTGGGGTTTTCAGTAAGTGCTATTCTGACAAGCTAAAATGAGTTTGTACTGAATAAGCAGACAGACTGAAAAACTGCTGTGGAAACTAGCAAGGTGCCATCAAAACACACAAGGGAAAATAAAACAAGACGCTTCTAGTTCCAGCAATGTTACCAGTCTCCTCAGTGCAAATATGAGTGAGAGGGGCTAATCAGACCACCTCCATGTCCTCGTGGCACTAAGTCTGTGATTAGTAGGTGCTCTCTCTTTTTTTTTTTTTTCCTTTTTTGTTTTGTTAATCCTCACCCAAGGATACTTTTCCATTGATTTTTAAGGAGAGTGGAAGGGAGGGGAATAGACAGAGAGAGAGAAACATCAATGTGAGAGAGATACATCAATTGTTTGCCTCCCGCACACACCTGGACCAGCCCAGACTGGGGCTGGGGATCAAGCCTGCAACCAAGGTATGTGTCCTTGACCAGAATCGAACCCGGGACCCTTCAGTCCACTGAGCCAACCAGCTAGGGTGGTGCTCCCATTTTTATCATTTATTCTCAATGAGTCCCCCTTTTTCCAAATATAAAATGAAAACAACAGCAATCCTCATGCCAATTACCTCCAAACATTATTGTAAGAAATAAATAAGTTCTAATATAATTTTAAACTACAGAGCAATATCTGTATAAGACTTTATTATAAAGATATTTTTTAATGGCTTCAGATAAACCTTGGGCCAAATCAAGTCCCCTGAAAAAGCCAAACAGTGTAAAAAGTTGATTATTTTGAGGTCAAACAGTGAGGAAAGCATTATAAAGATGGAAGATTGGTTCTGTTGGTTTGTTTGATGAAATAACTTACTACATACAGTTAGAAAAGGTTACAATTTCTACTATCTCTATTAAAATGTTAATAAAATGTCAATAAAATGTCAAAAATAAATCTTCAAGCCCTAGTCAGTTGCTCAGTGGTCAGAGCATCGGCCCGAGGACTGAAGGGTCCCAGGTTCGATTCCCAGTCAAGGGCACATAGACTTCGGTTGCAGGTTTGCTCCCCGCCCGGCTCGGGGCGCATGCAGGAGGCAGACAATCGATGTTTCTTTCTCTCCCCTCCTTCACCCTCCCTTTTGCACTCTAAAAAATCAATGGAGAAAATATCCTTGGGTGAGGATTAAATAATAATAATAATAATTCTTCAAAGTCACATACACTAACAGCAGTTAGGAACATCTCACAGCAACACATGAATTTTTCAATTGGTGTTCAAATGCTAGTTCAGCTGACAAGGGAATGGGTACTAATTGCTCACCTTATCTTGTAAGGAAAAAGTCCCAGGAAAACCAGCAAAGAGAAACCTGTTCTTGACTTTCAACTTCCCCAAATTTGCTACAATTAGATTGTTTGATCTGGAACTTTCTGGGATAAGGAGAACAGGAGCACCAGCCTCGATATCCAGGAGAACCCGTGAGCAGCGCTGGGCTTGATCTCTCACCTAAAAGAGAAAAGAGAATGGACTCAGAGGATCAATTAATTCCCTAATTTTACAATCAAATGAGCTCAGGTCTCCAAAAAGTTCCATTAATTTATAAAACTAAAACACCTAAAGTCATACAGAGTACTAGTATTATCCTATAACCACCATGGAGTTAAATTAGAAATTAGTAACAAGGAGATAATGAAAAACCCCAAATATTTGAAAATCAGACTACACACTTCTAAATAACCCATGGGTCAAAGAAGAAATCACAAGGGAAATGGAAAAATATTTTGACCTTACTGATAACTAAATCATTGCATGCTAAAATTCATGGGATGTGCTTAAAACAGTAAAGAAAAATGTTCAGTAAATGCTTATTTTATATTTAAAAATAAAGATTTAAGACCAATTATCAATGCTTCTATCTTAAGAAGCTAAAAAAAAAAAGAAAAGCAAGATAAAACTAAGTAGAGGAAAGAACATAATAAAGAACAGAAATTACTTATTTCGAAAACAAACAATAGGAAAAAAATAAAACATTCATGGAACACTACACCAACAACCAGAGAATAGACACTCTTTTTAAGTTCTAATCTTTATACCAGGCTTCAATAAATTGGTTCTTTGAAAAGACTTATGAAAAATGATAAACCTCTACTTATAATAATAAAAAGAAAGAAATGAAACAAAAACCACCTAGACTATAAGGAAGGAGTGGGGGACATTGCTACAGAACTTGCAAATATTAAAAAGATAAGGGAACCTATGAAAAATTTCATGCCAGCAAACTGACAATTTAGATGAAGTGGACAGACTCCTTTAAAAAAAACTATCTACAGTTAACATCATATTTAATGGTGAAAAACAATGTTTTCCCCCTAAGATAGCAATTTTCAACAGGTATGCCGCAAGAATGTTTAAAACATGCAAAACCTGACTATTTGGTCAGGGGCCCTGACCTCTTTTTCCCTTAGATTGTCAAATAAAAAAAAATGACAACAGCCAATACAACAATATTTGTCTGGTGTGAATGAATCAAAATTATACCTATTTTTTGGCCAGATCCACAAAATACATATTTTTTGGTGTGCCACAGAATTTCAATAATTAGTTTATGTGTGCAGTGGAGATGAAAAAGGTTGAAAATCACGGCCCTAAAATAAGGAACAAGGCAAGTATAGCCACTCTGACCACTTTTATTCAATGTTGTAGTAGAAGTCCTAGAATGGGCAAAAAGGCATTTAGGTTGGAAAGGAAAAAATAAAATTATCTTATTCTCAGACAACAGTCATCTACTGCAAGCTTGAGTTTGACATGCTTGATCTACTGCTAAAGAATTTAAAGAAACTAGCCGAAACCGGTTTGGCTCAGTGGATAGAGCGTCGGTCTGTGGACTGAGGGGTCCCAGGTTCGATTCCGGTCAAGGGCATGTACATTGGTTGCGGGCACATCCCCGGTGGGGGGTGTGCAGGAGGCAGCTGGTCGATGTTTCTCTCTCATCGATGTTTCTAGCTCTCTATCCCTCTCCCTTCCTCTCTGTGGATAATCAATAAAATATATTTAAAAAAAAAAAAGAATTTAAAGAAACTAGAATAAGGAACTTCATTAAGATGACAGGATATGAGGTCAACATATCAATATGATTTTTAAAATTCATATAATTTACAATAGCATCCAAAATTGGAAATACTTAGAGACAAATATAACAAAATAATTGTAAAACCAGTATACCCAAAACTATAAAATACTGCTGAAATTGAAGACCTAATTAAATGGAGAGATGTACCATACTCAAGGATCCAAAGACTCAAGATTGCTAAGGTGTCAATTCTCCTGATACACAGATTCAATGCAATCTCAACCAAAATCCTCAGTGACTTTATTATAGAAATAGACAAGCTGATTCTAAAATGTATAAGGAAAAACAAAGGACCTAGAATAGCCAAATCAACTTTGCAAAAAAAAAAAGAACAAAGTTGGAGAGTCTAACCAAGACGAGGTAGTACTGGCATATGATTAAATCAGTACAACAGAATAGAGAATGAAGAAATACACATAGACATATATGGTTAATTGAATCCCAACAAAAGTGCCAAGATGTTTCAATGGGAAAAGAATAGTCTTGGGATGTATATGGGGGAGGACGGGGGGGGGGGGGAACTCTCAGCCCTTACTTCACAAAAAAAACACACAAAAGTCAACTAAAAATGGAAGAGGTCTAAAATTATAAAACTTCTAAAAGAGGACAAGGGAGAAAATTTCCGCCACCTTGTGGTAGGCAATGGTTTCTTTGATAAAAAACAAATAGCACTAACCATAAAGTAAAGAAATTGGACTTCATCAAAATGAAAAACTGCTTTTCAAAAAATAGTGTTAAGAAAATATTTTTATATATTAGATGAGCCACTGCCTAACCTAATAGGGCCTCATCAGTTATCATCATAACTAACTTCTTTACATGTGTCTATCTTCCCACTAACATATAAGCTCCATGTAGTCAATGACCATGTCTTTCTTGTTTTCTATTATATTCCCAGCACCTGGCACAATGTATGACACATCATTCCACAATAAACATCCACTAAATAATTGAAGAAATGAACAAACAAGGTTGTCATAAGGATCAAATGAGATAATATATATGAAAGTACTTTGAAAACTCCAAAGCATCGTTAATATAAATAATTATTAATCGAATGAAAAGCACACTTATTTTTTCTATCTCCATTTTCCTTCTACAACTGAATCAACAGAAGAACAGCAAGAAAAATAACTCGCCGCTGGTCACACAGCTTATAGTGGCAACGCCCGGACTCCAGATTCCTGTCCCAAGGTTTCTAAAGTGAATGTCTTAACTCCACCAAAATTCTGTACTCCAGTTCCTCAGTGAATAAAGAAGTTTAATATAAGAGACACCATGTAAAGTAGAAGACACAGGATACCTATATCATACTTCTGGGGTAAAAAATAAAGGAAACAGCTGTATTTTTGGCCGATTTTGCTTAGTGGTTAGAGCGTTGGCCCTTGAACCAAAGGGTCGCAGGTTGGATTCCCAGTCAAGGGCACATACCTGGGTTGCAGGCTCAATCCCCAGCCCCTGGTGGGGCATGTGCGGAAGGCATGTGTCTCTCAAATACATGGATGTATTTGTCTCCCTCCCTCCCCGCCATCTCTCTTTCTCTCTCTTCCCCTTCCTCCTTTTCTTCCCCTCTCTCTAAAAATCAATGACAAAAATATCCTCAGGTGAGGATAAACAAATATTTAAATTAAAAAAAAATTAAATTAAATTAAAATAAAGAGCCCAGCTGGCGTGGCTCAGAGGCTGCGGGTCGACCTATGAATCAGAAAGTCACGGTTAGATTCCCACTAAGGGCACATGCTCGGGTTGTGGGCTCGATCCCCAGTGTGGGGTGTGCTGGTGGCAGCCAATCAATGATTCTCTCTCATCATTGATGCTTCTCTCTCTCTTTCCCTCTCCCTTTCTCTCTGAAAATCAATAAAAAAATATATTTTAAAAAATAAAGAAAGAAAACAATATCTCTTTGGCCCAAATTAGGTAAATGATTTAGGTAAACGATGTTCTTCTAATTTCAAGCATCAAGATTAATCTCTTTCTCCCTCCTTCACTCTCTCCTTCCCTCCCCTGTCCTTTCTCTTCCTCAAGTCAATAAAAAAAAATTTTTTTTTAATTAAAAACAAATTTAAAGTCCCACCAGATCAGTATTTGTAGGCATTAGAAAATGTATGACTAGAAATCCAGGTACAAGTCAAAGGTAGATAATACCACCTGTCATCAGTATAATATTAGGAGAAAGGAATTTAAATTTCAAACAAAATAACCTCTTAATCTTATCTACAAAGTAGGTCTTTAGCTCTCTCTGTAAATCTAAATATTTCAAACAGCTAGATTAAAAATCCTTGAAAAGATTGGCTTTTCTTCAAAGGCCACACACTTAGCACTATTCAAAACAGAAAAATACGCCTTTACCTTCTGCTTGTCCTATATCATTTAAAACTTACCTATTTAATTTCTTCCTCCCTAGGAAGTTAAACCCAATTACTCTGTAATGCAGTGTGTACTTTCCTAACCCAACTGGTTCTTCACAATTACTTATTACAGTTTAAATACATGTAAAAATAATTGTTTTAAATGTACATAATTCTAACAGACAACGTTTAGCAAAGTTGAACTGAAAGTCACAAAAGTGTTCATGGTTTTATAGGATTCAATCCTATAAAATAATACCACTTAAGTATTTAATACCATTTATAGGATTCAAACCTATAATTCAGAAGTATTCAAAAATAAACTATGGGCACAAAATTACTCATGGAAGAATTACAAGAAAATGGTTAAGTAAACTAACTTGCTGGATTACATAGTTATTATTAAACAGAATTGCTATGAAAAATGCAAAGCAAGATAGAAAAAAGATAATGGAAAAAAAGGTTATTCCCAAAGTGTATGCATGAAGGTAACACACTTTCTGTACTTTCCTATATGAACTATATGCTTTCCCTCAATTTAAAAGGTTTTTTAAAAAGCATATGTAGACCACAATACCATTTTACACTCAGTAACTGACCCAAAACATAAAGGTTGACAATACAAGTGTTGGCAAAGATATGAATGAAAGGAATTCTTACACATTGTCCATGGGAGTATGTAATGGAGGTGCCATTTCTGAAAACAACCTGGCATTATCTTATAAAAAGAAATATATGCATCTCTCTGGCCCAAAAATTCCACTCCTAAGTATCTCAGAAAAACTCTAACACATACATGTACATTGGGAGACACTGTAAACAACCCACGTGCTCAACGGGAAAGTGAATAAACCATGTGTGTTATTTATTATGCACAATGAAATATAACAGTGAAAATAAATTAAATGCAATCACATGTAATAAATCTGAATGAATCTTATTAACACAGTGACCAAAGAAAGCAAGTCACAGCTCAGCCGGTATGGCTCAGTGATTGAGTATCGACCTATAAATCAGGAGATCACAGTTCAATTTCGTCAGGGCTCATGCCCGGTTTCAGGGTCAATCCGAGGGGGTTGGGGGGGCGCAGGAGGCAACCAATCAATGATTCTCTCTCATCATTGATGCTTCTAGCTCTCTCTCCCTCTCCCTTCCTCTCTGAAATCAATAAAAATATATTTTAAAAAATAGAACTACATTATAATTGTTTTCTGTGGTTCCCAAACTGCACCAGGACACTGCAGGATGCTGCTGCCCACTCACAAGTGGGCGGCCAGGCCATGTTCAAGTTTTAGGTAAACATGTCATCTGTCAGACACCGCATAATGCAAACAACTAGCTTGAGTTAGTTCATATTCAAAACTAAATCATATGACATCCTTTCAATGATGTCTCATCTTTGTGAAGCTACGCAGGTCTTAAGCAGCTGCTGTGACAAAAAGCAAGAACCATGAGAAAGTAAATGCGGAACAGGAAATGAGGGCTGTCATGTCCAATCCAATTCCAAGTTTGAGAAGTTGTGGTTATTTGAGAATGAAATAAAAATATTATTCTTTCACTTATGTGTTATTATTTTTCAAACAGCTACTAAGTTGTTAGGACATATGTACTTATTTAATTGTTTAGTCTTAATTACTTCGTAAATGGGAAGCCATTAGGTGTTTCTTTTGGCCCAGGATGTGCCATGGAAAGACTCCCAAGACATTAAGGGAGCAAGAAGCAGTTTGGGAATTTCTATTTGAAAAAAACCCTCTTTATATATGTTCTTCCAGATCACTTTCCAATTGAAGAATCCTCACTAAAGTCCTAGAAGGGCCAGAGTCTTAAGTATTATCCATAAATTTCATTAATCATTTTTAGAGGAGGTTAAAGCTAAACTTTAAAGGTAACTAGAACACAATACAATGAATAAGAAATATAAGTCTCAGATTACAGCAAGATTTCTATAGATAACCAGCTACATGGAGGACATTAGTAAGCATTAAGTTACCTAATTACCTTTAGTGACATTTTCCAGGTTTAGCTTTAGCAGCTTAAAAGTTCCACTAATCGGTCAAACTGAAAAGGCAACATGGAGAAATGAGACTACCTACCGTCTGCCCCTCGATGGCGGCCCGCTGGCGCCCTAAGACGTCCTGCAGCTGAGTGAAGTGCTGAATGAAGGCCACCACCTCCGCCTGAAAGCGCTGGGTGTGCACGTACTGCACCGAGGCCATCTGGAGGCTCACGCGAATGTCGTGCTCCCTCCGCAGCAGAGGGTCGGGCCGTCCGTACCTAGCAACGGCAAAAATGTGACTCAACGGCAGCAAGATACAAGTCAGTATTTGAAGACAACTTGGATTGAGCTAGGGGTTTCCCTAGAGAACACACTTAATGATTAAAATGGAAATCCACATCAAGTTTTACAAAGTGAACTCCAATAATCACTCCCTTTCTGAGCTTCGTCAAGTGTTGAGAATGTGAAATAAAAGGCTGCTGTGAGACAGGCAGGGCTATACACAGGTGGGCAGCTCCAGGCACTAACTCACTCCGAATTCCAGAACTCACTCACAAGCCACCTGTGGTTCAGAACTTTCACCTGGGCCTTTAAGGAAAAGCAATTATTCCTGCTCACTCTGTTCTAGCAATGATTGTCACAATATGGGTTTAAAAGATAATAAAAATAAGACCTTGAAACAATGTGTAAGAAAACTGGGCAACCAAACCAATGTTCCTGGGGAAAACTCTTCTGGAGGCAGAAGTCTTATTTTAACTCCAGTGAAATGTAGGCCAAAGAGGCTTAGCATCTACATTCCAAGACAAATTAGAAAACCTTACGAATGATTTTGAATTTACTGGAGTATGGAGCATGGTGTCATAATAATAAATTAATATACAGGATACAGTCACTGGGGAGAGGATCTCACATTAGCTAAGTACCTATTCTGTGACAGAGAATTAAGAGTTTTATATTAATTATCTCATTTATTACAGAACCACACCACTGTGGTAGGTAACAATAGAAACTAATCAATCTAAATGTTCAGTACAGTATGACATATGCCCCCTGAAAATGAAAAAAAAAGTTCCCAGATATCTTTAGAAACAGGTTTTCTCAGTTCTGGTTGAACATTAGAATCACTTTGGCAAATTGGGGGCGGGGAGGATTGAGCATTACCCTACACCAAAATATTAGGGGGTATAGCTAGATATTTATATTTTCTAACAGCTCCCCAAAAGGCTGAAAAACCACCATTTTAAACTTTCTGCCTTTTAATAACTATGTAGGCCTAAAGATGCCTTCTAAATTCTAAAACTGAAAAGATTCAATATAGATTGTTTCTACAGGAAAAAAAATGCACGATGTAATTTAACACCTCTATCTTCAACAACTTTCTCAGGCTGCAATCATTCTAGAATGTTTACAGCTTGATGGAAACTGATCTTAGTCCCTCAACATTTAGATAGAAAAACAGATGCACAGAGAATAAATGAGTTGCCTAAGATCACATAACCAATTAGTGGGAGAGCGGCATGAGCCCAGGGTTTTTAGTAATCAGAAGTATTTCAATCATGCCCATCTGTTTATGAAACCTGAGCAGCTCACTTCAGCAAAGATCCATTTCAATAGAAATCAGGATTCCTCACAACTAGATCATACCAGTTTTATGTAAGAAGGTACATTTTTTTAAGTCTTTTCTTCATTGATTAGTCAACACGAATTTGAAACAGCCAGCAATAATGACAAAATGTCAAGTGAGAAAAATGGAGGTTTTTACTTAAAAGTCTGGAAGATGAGTGCTTCTTCCCCCCTGGTGGTGAACCGTTCCCTGTAGAACTCCCCGTGGGCTGTGAGGTCACTCAGAGACAGGCTCCCGATGCTGCCCTGCAAGGCCAGGTCTCCTTCTAGGGATGTCAGATTAGAACACATTACATACCCTTTTTTGTCACACACCTTAAATGTGTCTGAAACAAAAACTGATGTACACGTGCCTCAGACTTCCCACCATTTAATCAAATTACATGACAAAAAAAAATTTTCCCATTCCAACACACCCAGAAAAAACATTTCATGCAATTTTTCAAGTAGTCTCAGTGCAAAAGTCCGCAGAGGACTGAAATGACACTTGAACGTTTAGAACAGGAGAGGAATTAAACTAAATGCATACACAATTTAAAGAGAACAGCATTTACAACTACACATAGGAGCATGATCCATTCTGAGAGTAGACCCCTAATTAGAATTAGTGAAATATCCTCAGTTCTATTCATTGTACTATGGATTAAAAAAAATGAAAAAGGAAGTATTAGACATATGTCAGGTATTCAAGCAACCTTAAGTGGTTTTGGTATGATTTAATAAAAAATAAATAAAAACAGTATTAATGAGATAGACACTAAAGACTCTGACACTGCAGCAGGGAGGCCCCTGGAAGGTGGCAGAGAGGATGCTGAAACTCGGGCATCTGAGCAGTGAACCTATAGTGAGTCATTCTCACCAGGGGGTGGTTAGTAAGAAGAAATATGCTGAACTATTGCTTCTATAAAATTTTATCATCATAATTAGCATTATAAAAACAATTACTAGTTCAGCTCCCAATGAGTCAAAAGCACAAACTAATTTTTTATTCTTAATGTCCTCTAAGAAATACCCGAGCTTCTCCCATTTTAAAGAACTATCTCTGCTAGGCAGCTTTTAGACACTGATTTATTTATACACCTCAAGTTCAGTTCATTCCTCTCCCAAAAGGCATTCTTGTTTTTAAAGACAAGGTCAACATCTGAGCCTTGTAGTCGTCCATATTTCATTACCTGGTCCTTAAGGAAGGAATAGTGTTTTATTCACTTTAGAGATCCCTACTATTTAAAATTTGATGTAGCTGATCACAGTTTTTCTACAAGAATTGCAACTTACAGAGTCCCACTGGAAAGAATGCCAGGGCCCTGGCCAGGTGGTTCAATTGGTTGGAGCGTCATCCCGTACACCAAAAGGTTTCATACGGGAGGCAACCGATAGATGTTTCTCTCTCACATCGATGTCTCTCTCTCTTCTCTCTCTCTCTCTCTCTCTCTCTCTCTCTCTCAAATCAGTAAAAACATATCCTCAGGTGAGGATTTAAAAAAAAAAAGAATGCCAGGTTTGCTACAATATCTTCCGGCCTAAAATCATACTCCCCATTGGTGGCTCCCCCTCTTTACTGCAATAGATAAAACAACATATGCCCTAGTTTCCCAGAAATAGCCTGTTACACACCAAGTGTAATTAGTGAATAATCATTCCCCAGATGTAATTATTAATAATGCCTCCTTTCACTCTCAAAAATGTCCCGGTTTAGAAAAAAAAAAATTATATAATCACCAGATAGTTTGTTAAAACCACAGACACTAGGGCCCCATCCCAACCTCCTGAATCAGATTCCTGAGATGGGGGCGGGAGGGAGGGAACTGTGCCAGACACCTGCATTTTACCAAGATGACCAGATGATTCTCATCCATA
Source organism: Eptesicus fuscus (assembly GCF_027574615.1). Lineage (NCBI taxonomy): Eukaryota > Metazoa > Chordata > Mammalia > Chiroptera > Vespertilionidae > Eptesicus > Eptesicus fuscus. Next base: position 6,850,197 of record NC_072481.1, on the reverse strand, counting down.
AGGCAGTGTCTGAGAATCACTGTCATAAACCATGGCCAGGCCAATAAGCACAATCAAGCCGTTGATGCCACACCTTACTCAGCATGTGAAGACAATTAGATTTGTGAGCAAAATGTTCAAATTCTTACCAGATTTTGCAAATTTGATTTTTCCCCACTTACCAATCATTTCCAGGTGTGCCATTAATTTGGACACATTTGCTTTAGCAAGCTCACTGGTGGTCTTATTCAGCACGAGAGAGAGTGAATGAACCTAAACACACAGAAGACAAAGTCAGACAAATGTTACTTGCGGGGGAGGACGGAGGAGGGTGTCCTTCAACAGAACAACAGAACAAAGTCAAGGAAGAAGCAGAAAGGTAAAACTTCAAATTGATGCCAATTTCATTTCAGCTTTCTTCAGCCAGTCCGGCCATAATCTGAGGACTAAGGCAAGAGCTGATAAGATAGGAACTCAACAGGGCAATCTACAACCCAGGTTGTGTAGTGTCTTCTCTATGGCTGCTTGTCTATGCTGTCACCACCTGAACCCCCTATCTTAGCATGAATCGGGGCGTCACTAAAAGTGGGCCAACCAGATGTCTTATACGTCCTGGCATAATGTAATAGGATGCACTCAGCACCACTTAAAAAATGTTTTTACCAAAAACTCGAACCTGAGTCTGATCAAGTCTCTAGAACTAACTTCCATTTCTAAAATTAGAAGATAAAAGAATCAAATGGCAAATTCGAGATGTGGGACACCTTACAGCACACTAACCCAGTTTCTACAAGTCAACTGCATGGGGGGTGGAGGGGGGAATAAAAGAGAAGGAAAACTGGCTTAATTAACAGATTGCAGAGACATGACACAACTGTAACGTTATCTGAATCTCCATTCAAAAAATTCAAACGTCCCGTCATTTAATTCTCCTCGTTTTGTAGATGAGGAAACTATGGCTCAGAAAAGCAAAGTATTCCACTGAATTGTAGACCTCAAAGGAAAGACATGAAGCTTTTTAAATCGTTCATTCCTCTGCAATGCACAAGTAAACGAACATTTTTGAGACAATCAGGGAATACATAGTACCAAGGAATTCTTGCTAAGGTAGTTAGATGTGACAATGCATTGTAATTATATTTTAAAAGTCTGTATTTTTCAGGAACGAAGACTGAAGTTTGTTCAGATGAAATGATATCTAGAATCTGCTTTAAATACTTCAGCAAAGAGAAAAAAGGAGAAAAGTAAATGTGATGATTCCCACAGGGTTTGGTACATGGGCGTTCATTATACTATTAGAGGCCTGATGCACAAAACTCATACATGGGTAGGGTCTCTAGGCCTGGCCGGCGATCAGGGCCGATCGGAGCCTTCTGGCTGCCAGCCAGGGCCTTCCTTCCCTGGCTGCCAGCTGTCAGCCCGGGCCTTCTTTCCCCAACTGCTGGCCAGGGCCTTCCTTCCCCGGCTGCCGGCTGGGGCCTCCCTTCTTTCTACGCCACCCCCTGGTGGTCAGCGCACGTCATAGTGAGCGATTGAACTCCTGGTCTTCCAGTCGAACTCCCGAGGCGACACTTTGCATATTAGCCTTTTATATATATAGACTAGTGGCCTGGTGCACGAAATTCATGACCCCCTCTCCCCTAGCCTGGCCTGTGCCCTCTCACAGTGCGGGAGCCACGCGATCGCCCCAAAGAGGTAGACCCCACCCACCCATCCTCGACGGATTACCCCAAAGAGGTAGGCCAGAGCCAGGGGTCCCGCCTCTGCAGCGCACGCAGCCATAGGACCCCCAGCGGAAGCCACGTGGAGTAGCCACTGGGACCCGCCCCCGCGTCATGCACACAGAGTCAAGCCCTGCCCACCCTGGTGATGGACTGTGACAGCATGAGGGCATGACAGCATGAGGACGTGACGACCACCTAGGCTTTTATTAGTATAGATTTCCTCTGTTTGTGATATATTTGAAAACCTTCACATTAAAATTTTTTAAAAAGTTCTTATTCTAAAAAAGTCAATTTTTGAGGGGCAGTTATCCAGTCCTGTTGTCTTATGAAACCAGCTACATCTGTTATCTTAATTAGATGATGGAAGATGAGGAAACTGAGGCTCAGAGGAACTAAGTCATTCCACTGAAGTATACAAACCAAAGAAAGTTTTTTAAACCGTTTCCTTTCCCTGCCTCCAGATGGGATTTACAGTCAAACCTTTTCTAAGCCATTGTCTACCCTTTTGTAACAGATATATATAGCTCCCCTGCCAATGGATCTATTTTCTAGAGTAAATGCATGATGATCGAATTTCAATAAACAAACTAATATTCATTCTTAGAACTTCAAGGAGTGAAAGGGAGCTGATACCTTGAGATCCAGCTTGGTGTTAACTGGATCCTGAAGTTCAGGATCTGGCAGAGCATTGGCTTCTGACTTCACGTTTTGTAGAATATCCTCAGGCGCAGGTACCTTCATTGCATGGTTGTCTGCAGTGGAACCAATTCCAAAAAAATCTAGTATCACGACCCAAGTTTGCAGTGTGATGAGCACATCCAAGCAGTTAAAATCAACATCAATGCTCCGGTTAATTCGGTTGTAAATGGAAGAGAATTCTGGATGCTTCTTATCCACCAAGAAAATATTGATGTGGACCAAGGAATCATCAAATTTACTCTTTCCAGCAAGTGTCTTGGGCTCATCTACTGTTGGAGAAGGAGGTGGGGTCAAGGGGCAGTCCTGGTCTTGGACTTCCTTTTGCTTCTTCTTGGATGCCGAGGTAGGTCTCTGATACAGCTGAAAGACATTAGGAGCTTCTTCCATGTGGGAAGGGAGAGAGCGAGGCATATCAGGATACTCCACATTGGATATCGAAGGGCAAGACTGAGAAAGATATTCTTTTTGTGCTAAACTTGACGGCTTAGGGGCTCCCCGAGACACCATCAGGTTCTTATATTTAGAATCCGGATTTTTCTCCAATAAGTCTTCCATCAGCAGAGAACGCAGGGCAATCTGAATGGATAAGGTCTGAGGATGGTCTTTATTGAATTCCACCTCAAAATCCTGAAACTTTAAGCTCACAAGCCCCTGGGCCCCCAAGGTCAGATCTCCACTGAGCTGAACTTGAAGCTCTGATATACAAAAGTTGGCTTGAATCTGGGTAAAAGATTTGACCTCCTTCACAGACGAGGACTTCTGAGAAGAGTTAGAAAGGCTGGAGTGGCTGAACAATCCATTCTCCTTCCTTTCAAGGGAAGGTTCTCCACAGGTACTGAGGGAAGGCAGAGGAGAATTAGGGCAAGGTGAGGAGGCGGCACTGACTGGAAACTTATTCAGGTCTTCACTATACACGAGATTGTCCAGCGTTTGTAAAACCTGCTCATACACATGCTTTGCTAACACCACCTGTATGCAAAGAGAAAAAAATTCAGTTATTCTGTTACCATTATTAATTGCACTCAGCTGCACTGCCCCAAAATTACCAAAGTTGCCTTTTATGGGTTTCCAAAGAGGTTATAAATTAGTTGATGGCAAGAACTTTCTCTTTTGTTTCTTTTCTGTCCTTACCGCTCTCTGACCCTGTCTATTCAAAGGCCCTCCCCCAGTACCTCATGGAATAACCTATACACGATAAATGTTCAATAAGTGCAACTGGTTGTTGGCCTCAATCACTCTTTCTAAGCACACAAGAACAACTGCAGAAATTGAAGGGAATGCTGCTAAAAGTCCAGCGAGGTTGTACCACAGGGCTGAGAAACAAGATCCCTGGTTCTAAAACCTCTGATCATCACCAAGCGGTGTAACCACCTATGTTTACAGCTAAAGAGATAGATAGTGCTCTTTAATGGTAATATTAATGATCTATTATTACCTATGTTTCCTTTCTCCCTTATTTTGTTTTTAATTACAACTTCTCATCTAAAATATTTTCAAACAAGTTTTTTATTTACTTAAGAGCAATTTTTCAACAGAGGAATTCCAAACAGATATAGAAATGAGAGAATTAGAAGGCGATCATTTTGTAACCCCTAATTAAATAATTTATCCCATCACAGTTCATCCATGTAGAATAAGCTCTTCTATGAATGACTGATGGAGAATTTTGCAATGAAGGGATCAGGTTCCTGCCACTGGAACACAATCACCAATCTTAGCATCACTGAGAGAGACAACCAAACATTACATGTCTCCTGACACAATGCAATATGAAGCCCACACACTACCTTTGAAGTGTCTGACCTAAACAAAAAATGAACCTGAATCCAGTTAAATCTGTAGAGTTAAGTTACAGTTTACAGGAAATGTGGGGGACAAGTTAAGTAACACCACAAACAAACAGCGAATCCAGAATGTGGGACATTCTATAGGGCAACTGACCTGGTTTTCACAACAAAATAACAGCATGAGGGAAAAATGAGAGGGAACCTAAATTAATAGAGACCCACAAATGCAACGTGCAGACCTTGTCTGGACCCTGATTTGAACAAGCCTAAAGTGAAAAGACATTTTTGAAAAATAGATTAAAATGTAATGATGCTAAGAAATCCTCATTTATTTCACCAGACATGATAACGTTATTGTAGGTGTGTCAAAAATGTATGTAGTCTGTAGAGATACATTCCAAAAATATAGATAAAAATGGCATGAGGTCTGGGACTTGTCTTAAAATCGGAGTGATGGGGAAAAAATCTGAGTAATGGGTGCATAAGGTTCATTAGATATTCTACTTCTGTGTATGTTTAAAGTTTTTCATAATAAAATATTTTACATTACTTAAAATTATTTTTAATAATTTAAAATAATTTGTAATAAAGAATATCATCAAAAACTACAGTAAATCAATGATAACCATAAGAATAAGTCAATAGAATTCAATAGAATTCACATTATTGCCGGAAACAAATCAGTTTCACTAAAAAGAGAGATGTTGACAGGAAGCCAGGAAGGCTGGTCAACAACCTTAATTGCTCTAACCACTCACCCTTTAGTTGAGACATTGTTAGCTGAAGCAGCCTCCACCTTCGTTTGTCCCATGTAAGTTTCTGTTATTTCCTGCCTAAGGGCTACATGTATATTTCTGTTTATCTTGCCTAAGATGTTTTTCCCCAAAGCCTCAATAAAAGGGATGGCAGAGCCAGAGCAGTCGTTAGTTCTCCCACTAGAGGTGGACTACCGCCTGGCCCCCCATTTCGCCAAATTGAATTTCTTCAAGTCTCCATTCATTTGTGTGCGGCCCTTCTCCAGAACTCGAACCCTGAACCGGAACCCTGGACCACGCGGGACGTGGAAAGGGATTCCTACACATTATGTGCTAGATTTAAGATGGAAATGCATAGAAAAGCTTTGGGGACAGTTCTATCACCCAGAGACTCATATCCAAGAACCACTGATACTAAAAAGTACACACATTCTGTTAGCACTCCTGACACAGACTGATGACCAGTTACTGCCCAAGCCTAGGATCCACTGTCCTAAGCTCCTGCCTGTCCTTGCTGTTTTATAATGTTATGCTCTTTTCTCTCATCCCTATGAAAGCAGGAAAAATTACACTTTTAAAGGAAAAGGGATGACAAATGTATGTATGTACACACACACACACACACACACACACACACAGAGAGAAAATCCCTATCCAGGCCCATTTCATTTCAAAGCAGGCAAGACTAATTCTAATTCTCCCTTGAAAGGATCTGTCAACAGCTCAGATAATCAGATTATTTTGTAGGCTGGGCCAAGTATGTCAAAGAGAGACAAGAATTATGTCCTCCTGGGAAAGAGACACTGACTTTTTAAGCAATAATTTTCCTTGTTTCTGAATGGCAATGGAATTCAGGATCTGCCCTCTTCCTCTATAAAACACACCCCTCCTCCACAAGAAAATGGCTGATAAGACTGATTCCCCAGGGATAAAAGGACTAGAACAAGTTATCAATACTAATATGCATTAATGATATCTCCTTGAATTTATATATTTTCCTTCCAATAGTTTATATGTAATATGAAAATACTTATTTTTCTAAATATAAAACAGGTGACTTTAACTGTCTGGACATGAAAATCAACAAGGTATTTATTTACCTGAACTGGATTGACAAACTTCCCTTCAATCTTCATGATGCTAGAAGTTCCCAGGTCATCTGGACTAAGGGAGAAAGTCAGTTCAGATTCTCTCTCTATAGGGATCTTCTCCAGTTTAAACTGAATGGTGGTGTTGTTCAGGATGTGAAAGGCTGGCATAAGAGAGGAGAAATGACAGTCTGAAAACACTATTATATACTGTGTTGTCACTGATTAAGAGCAGAATATAGAAAATAGAGCAGGAGGTCCATGATTAAATACAAACTTTGATGACTATCCCAAGACGAAAACTCAGAGCAAGCAGAGGCACAAGATCAATTTATACACAGAAAGAAACAATATTTTCATGATATTCTCCATTTGGTGGCTTCAAAATACGATGTGGTGAACATGAATACAGGCCAGGGTTTACAATAAGCTTCTCGTAGCTCCAAGCTGGCATTTTTCAAACCAAATTGCTCATCCATACCCAGCTTTCAGACATAGATGGATTCCTCTTAATGGGCCCAAACCAGAATCAGGACAATACAAGGTTCTAAGTGAACAGCCTTTATACCAAGCAGAGAAAGCAATCGTTGGGTAAGCATGTAAGTGATCAGTGAATTAACATCTGAGAAGCAGAGGAAGAATTCCTCAAAGACATTAATTTCTTCACCAATAAATAAAGCCATGCTCCAGGGCTTACCTGATTTCTGAGGATGCCAAGACCAACAGATTGAACTGTTGGGTTTTAGCATATCCGATTGGGAACACAAATACAGGCATCTTATTTCTAGAACCCTGAACCAACCCATTATAAGACACTAAAAAGAGGACATAACATCCACAGACTAAATTTCAGATTCTTATTATGTCAATCCCTCTAGCTGCCTTGGACTATAATATTTAACTAGGAAATATTTAACTAGAAATTAAAAAATCAGATGTATTTGACCAAATTAAACAGTAGTTTTAACAGAATCCACTCCTGAAACATCCCTATATATAAGTACTCAACCAATTTCAAAGGGGGCCACTTTGAAAAAATTCTTATTTCACCAAATATGGCATTGGATGGAAAAGCTGAAAACATATCAACCTAATTTGAAGCATTCTATTAAAATTCCAGTGTGATTTCTTAAATAGTAACTGGGGATAATTCTAAAAGAAAAGGTTTTTGTTGTTGCTTTAAGCAAAGTATACATGAGCTGGGTTAGGAATCTATAATAATAAACGCATAATATGCTAATTAGACCGGACGACCTTCAGGACGAAACTGGGCCTGCGAGGGAAGCCGGGATCCCGGGTGCCTGCCAGTGGCCGGAGGGAAGCTGGGTCCCGGGTGCCAGAGGGAAGCCAGTGCAGGCAGACAGGGGAAGGAAGGCCTACTCTTGCACGATTTTCATGCATCAGGCCTCTAGTCCTATCTAATAAAAGAGTAATATGCAAATTGACCATCACTCCAACACACAAGATGGCTGCCCCATGTGGACACAAGATGGCTGCCACAAGATGGCCTGCAGGGGAGGGCAGTTGGGGGTGATCAGGCCTGCAGGGGAGGGCAGTTGGGGGAGACCAGGCCTGCAGGGGAGAGCAGTTGGGGGGGACCAGGACTGCAGGGGAGGGCAGTTGGGGGTGACAAGGCCAGCAGAGGAGGACAGTTGGGGGAGACCAGGACTGCAGGGGAGGGCAGTTGGGGGGGACCAGGACTGCAAGGGAGGGCAGTTGGGGGTGACCAGGCCAGCAAGGGAGGGCAGTTAGGGGAGACCAGGCCTGCAGGGGAGGGCAGTTGGGGGAGACCAGGCCTGCAGGGGAGAGCAGTTGGGGGGACCAGGACTGCAGGGGAGGGCAGTTGGGGGTGACAAGGCCAGCAGGGGAGGACAGTCGGGGGTGATCAGGCCTGCAGGGGAGGGTAGTTGGGGGAGACCAGGCCTGCAGGGGAGGGCAGTTAGGGGCAACCAAGCTGGCAAGGGGGGGCAGTTAGGGGTTATCGGGCCAGCAGGGAAGGGCAGTTGGGTGCGACCAGGCCTGCAGGGGAGGACAGTTAGGGGCGACCAGGCTGGCAGGGGAGGGAAGTTAGGGGTGACCAGGATGGCAGGGGAGGTCATTTAGGGGCAATTGGGCCGACAGGGGAGCAGTTAGGCGTTGATCAGGCTGGCAGAGGAGTGGTTAGGGGTGATCAGGCTGGCAGGCAGGCAAGCAGTTGGGAGCCAGCAGTCCTGGATTATGAGAGGGTTCCAGATTGGAGAGGGTGCAGGCTAGGCTGAGGGACACACACCTCGCCCCACCCCCCCCCCGTGCACGAATTTTCGTGCACCGGGCCTCTAGTCCTATATAATAAAGAGGTAATATGCAAATTAACCCTCACACCCTCACAAGATGGCTGCCTATGACCAGGCCAGCAGTGGAGTTAGTGAGGGACGACCAAACAACTGAACCGCAGGCTGCATGGGGCAACCAGGCTGGCAGGGGGGCAGCTGGGGGCAACCAAGCCGGCAGGGGGGGCACTTAGGGGCGACTAGGCAGGCAGGCAGGTGAGCGATTAGGAGCCAGCGGTCCAGGATTGTGAGAGGGATGTCCAACTGCTGGTCCAGGATTGTGAGAGGGATGTCCAACTGCCGGTCCCAGGGATCAGGCCTAAACTGGCAGTCCGACATCCCCCAAGGGGTCCCAGATTGGAGAGGGTGCAGGCTGGGCTGAGGGGACCCCTCCCCACCACCACCATGCACGAATTTTGTGCACTGGGCCTCTAGTCTTTAAATAAAATGAGACATGATTAATGCTCCTCACCTTGACCTCTATGCAAAGATTCAAAGAAATCATGTCGGGTGAAATGAGCTTCCTCCTGGCTGTTGGTACTGGCAGACCCAGAGGGAGGGCAAGATGTCCGGCTTACGTCAGACCCAGGACCCTCTCTGCCTGCCAACTGGGTGCAATTCAAAGAGTACAATTTAATGTCTTTGATTTCCACCTGCAGACGGTCGCTTCTGGATTCATCATCTCCTGACACAAAATTCTGGATGAATATCTGTCCCAAGTGTCCTACCAACAACTCCGGGCTCCCGGGCTTCCGAGGGATAGAAACAACTGGCGATTCAATGTTTATGTTCAAGATTAGCTTTACAGTGTCAGCATGAGAGGCAGCTAGGCTAAACCCATATATCTCATTGTCTTCCAAGCTAAAAGATTCCCGCGTCTTCCTTGGAGTTTCAAAGAGTGATACCATCTCACTGTACTCGGCTGTCTTGGTAGCTAGCACTGTGGTGACTTTGGTGGCTGCGCTTTTCAGCATACTTCGAAAATTCTCCTCTAGTTCATCCATGGACAATGTCAACTCCTTCAAAAATTTAGCAGAGTGGTTATAATGCAGGGAAGCCATCTTGAGGTTGAGAAAACATTCCTGCTTCGATTTCTCAACAAATGTGAAACTCAATGCTTCATGGAGGGCTCCCTCTTCCATTCTGACAAATACAGATTCAAAGTAACTGATATCGCTGACGATATTTTCATAGCCCATGGAATTCCCGATACTGACAACATATTGGTTCTTAATATTATCTTGTGTCAAATCCATAAGCTGCAAACAACCGAGAGAACCATTCATGTCAAACGTGCTCCCCATTGAGACGTTGACTTTGGTGCCACCTATACTAGCAGTCGCAATTTTTCTGCCATGTTTCTCTCCATTCACCATTGCCACTGTCCGGAGGAGCAGTAAGTTAAGTCGGTGGATCTCCACTGCAACCTCGGTGTTTTGTTCATAGGTAGCTTGGTAAGTTTCTTCTTCCCTAAAGCTTCTCTCAAAGTCAGTCATTAAAGGTTGGGGACTCAAATCATCCTTTTCCTTGGGAAAAGATTTTTGAAGAAAACCAATCAGCTCCACAATTGTCTCTGGATTTAGAATAATATCCAAGTTATTCACCTGCAATGAAATCACCTGGAGAGTGCTATCCAAATTCATTGATGGGCACTCTGAACTCACAAACTGATACTCCAATTTAATGAGGGACTCCTGTTCTTTGGTGAGAATCCTGTCAAGTGAGACACTAGCACCTGATGGGTCGCTCACAGGGACAACATTAGTGAAGGGGGCCACACTGGATCCAGAGACAGGAGACTGGGACCTGCTAGCCCGGAGGCTTCCTGTTGGGATATCAAAGCTCAAGTTCTTGTGTGACGCCATCAAAAGGTCAAAATCTGCACCATATGTCTGCATGGTGTCCACCAGGAGCAAACCATGAACAGTTAGGGAGACTTCGGCATCGTAAGGCCTCTTCACAAAGTGAGCGTTGGTACCAAACACCTTGAGCACGGAAATGTACTGGCCATTGCTCTCCACACCAAGCTGCATACAGTTCACTTTAAACTCGGCCAGGAGGAGCTGTGACTCCACCAGAACCTCCCGGGTGTGCTGCTCCAACATCACGATGCTCTGGGTTAAATTCATTACAGAGTCTTGCAAACTTCCCCGCTGACCCTCTTGGGGGAAAATCTTCTCTTTAATCTGGGAGTCAGAAGTCTTCATTTCTGGCATGGTGAGGAGAGCGAAGCAATTCTTTAAGGCAGATATTTTATCTTCATTGATGTGGATCTTTAAGTCAGGCAGGTTACCTGAGAGCACGGCTCCGGGGTACTTGGGATCTGAAGTATAAATCAATCGACGTTCTAACTGTAGGTGAACATTGAATTTCTCGACCACGTGGGTTGGCCCCACGTCAATGTCCTGGACATGCTTCCAATTGTCTTTCACTCGTCCCACCATGATCTGCAGGTCCATAAATGACAGGGAGTACCTCTCATACATCTTCGTGCTCAATAAATGTGCTTGGAGCTGCTCTTCACTGATAGAAAATGGAGGTGTTTTCTCCTCATTGCTGCTGCTCGTCTCGGGGGGTGGGGTGTTAGGAGGTGTGGCAAGAGGGGTCAAATACTCGTCATCACTAAACTGATTCTCTTCAGAGGCTGACTCATCCACACTCTTCCTCTCGGAGTCATCTGCAGGTAAAAAAGAGAATTCAAAGTCTATGTCTGCTCTTGCCTTCTTTCCTTTAAGGTAATGATCAAGAGAAATAGAGAATCAACCAACCCCAATTTAATAAAAATAAATGGACAAAAACTCGAAGCTGATATTGTATTTACCATTTTTCTCAGTGTGAACTTACCTATTATTTGGAAATCAAAACGCAAAGAGAAAGTATATGAACATAAGAAAACAGAGATCTGCTGTACACATAGAGACACATATAGGGGTGCACAAACCAGCAAGCTGCTACCCCAAACTGCGTCCCCACCATGAGCTGCACTGCCCTGAGCTGCTATCACCAACCCTTTTGACATCATTCTCCACAAGTCTTTGCTTGCTTTTTTCCTGTTTTTGTCTGTGTGTTCATTTTGTTCCTCCTGCTAGAATGTTCCAAAAGAACAGAGGCCTCATATGTCTTACTCAACACAATATCCCCAGCACCCAGATCAGTGCTGCGCAAGCAGTGATTTCTCAATATGTCATGCTCTAGCCCCAGTGTTCACACTCTCTTGTACAGCCGAACACAGCTGAGACAACTACAAAAACAGACCACTGGGGCCCTGGCCGGTTTATCTCAGTGATTAGAGCGTTGGCCCGAGGACCAAAGGGTTGAGGGTTTGATTCCCAGTCAAGGACATGTATCTCAGTTGCAGGTTCCTCAGCCCTGATGGGAGTGCATGCGGGAGGCAACCAATCGATGTGTCTCTCTCACATCAATGTTTCTCTCTCTTTCCCCCTCCTCCCTCCCTTCAACTCTCTCCAGAAATCAATGGAAAAAAACGTCCTCGGGTGAGGATTTAAAAGGAAAAAACCACTGGGTTTGCTCACCTATGTCCCTGTTCCATGTTGATGTCTTATAAATTCAAGTGGGTTCTTTTTGTGGTTGTGATCCTTTCCTTCAGATCTAATTCCCTTTTAACATTCCCTTTTGTACCAAACTTTACTACTCCTGCTCAAATTCATCTACCCTAGTCTGTTTTTTAGGGTTTTCTCAGTGAAGATAGGTTAAAATTATTTTATAAACTTCCTTAATCTCTCTTATGCCAGGAATCCTCTCTTTCTTCCCTCCCATCTCAACATAAAAATGACTATATTGGGGATTTTATAATAGCAATGAAATTACCTTCCAGGAGTTTCTCTTTATTTTTTATTTATTTATTTTTAAGTCTCACCCAAGGACATGTTTTTACTGATTTTAGAAAGAGAGGGAGGGAGGAAAAAAGAGAGAAACATCAATGTGAGAGAGAAACATCGATTGGTTGCCTCCCTTAGGCACCCCAATCAGGGATCGAACCCACAACCTGGGTACGTGCCCTAATTGGGAATCCAACCCTCAACCTTTCGGTGTACAGGACAATGTTCCAACCAACTGAACTACACCGGCCAGGGCCAGGAGTCTCTTTTTATATATGTCCCTAATATTCCTAAATAGACTAAATCTCTATTCCTGAAATTAAATGCTGAGAAATAATGTTGATTAAAATATAAAATGTTACATAATACAAATAAAAATCACAATGAGAAAAATAAATTAAATAAATTTTTAAAAGGCCTGGCCAGCATGGCTGAGTGGTTGAGCGTCGACCTATGAACCAGGAGGTCATGGTTGGATTCCCAGTCAGGGCACATGCCCGGGTTGTGGGCTCCACCCCAGTGTGGGGTGTGCAGGAGGCAGCTGATCAATGATTTTCTCTCATAACTGATGTTTCTCTCTCTCTCTCTCCCTCTCCCTTCCTCTCTGAAATCAATTTTTTTAAAAATATATTTTAAAAAAAGAAACCACGATGCGATACTATATCACCCATAAAAATGGCTATAATCCAAAAGACAGATAATAACAATAATAACAAGTGCTGGTGAGGACGTAGAGAAATTGGATGTAGAGAAATCCTCTTACATTGCTAGTAAGAGAGTCAAATGGTGCAGTCATTTTAGGAAACAATCTGGCAGTTCCTCAAAATGTTTAACTAAAGTCACTATATGACCCAGCAATTCCACACTGAAGTATACCCAAGAGACTGAAAATACATGTCTACACAAAAGTCTACCCATAAATGTTCATAGCAGCATTATTCATAATAGACAAAAAATGGAAACGACACAAATGTCCATCAACTGATGAATGGAAAAGTAAAATGTGACATGTTCATACAAGGAATATTATTCAGCCATTAAGTGGAAATGAAGTACTTACATATGATACAACGTGGATAAACCCTGAAAACACTATGCTAAGTGAAAGAAGCTAGACATAAAAAGCCTATTGATAATTCCGTTCTTATAAACTGTTCAGAACAGGCACTTTCTGTCCCTCAGGAGCATACCCACGCCCTCCACTCCACTTCTGTCCCCAAAGACATGCATCTCCTAAACGCTAAAGGACCCCATAAGGCTTGCAACCAGGGCAGCAAAGGGCAGCAGCAGTTCATCCCAGGCAAACCCCCTGAGCCTGTCCCCGAGGTCCCCTTTTCTCTGACTTCTTAGGGAGCCAAAGCAGACCAGACTAGGCTCATTTCCCCAGACCTTCCTTGTCTCATTGTCCGCAGCTTTAAAAAACATCCTCTAAAATTCCCCGCCCAAAAAAAAAAATGTTCAGAACAGAGAAATCCACAGAGATAGATTGGTAGTTGTCAGGGGCTGGGAGAGGGGGTGATGGAGAGTGAGTGACTGCTAATGGGTTTAGAATTTCTTGAGATGATGAAAATGTTCTGGAATTAGGTAAACAGTGACAGACGCACAATTCTAGCAATATGCCAAAAATGAATGAATTATATATATATTAAAATATATCTCAATAAAGCTGTTATTTTTAAAGTAACAAATGAACTCTGGAGTTTTAAAATGTTAACAAACCTTTTTTTAAGCTTTACTTGCTTAAGCATAGACAGACTAACCTACCAAGTTATGTTTTCATTGCTCCCCATTCGCACTATACCTTGGGTATTTGTCAGTAGCATTCTTCCAAGATCCACAACAACTAACACAGGATTCTTGAATTTGAAATCATCAGGAAATATCACTTGAGGGGCAGAAATATCTAGTCGTACAGTCCACCGTTTACTATCCTCCTGTAAAAATAAAACAAACTACAATTAAATAACTTTTAACTACATTGCTGAAACTGAACAGTTTTATAAGTCAGGGCTCAAGCCTTTCTGAAGGCCACTCCTAGTGCTACTACATGACTTAATGGTCTTTGATATTAGACACAAAGTATAAAACAAAAGCTTGACAATTTATGACATTACCACAGGCAATGTCAAGTGGGGGGAAATTAGCAAATTACTGGTTTGGAGATTTATCTGCTCTTTAATTATGATGACCGATGGTTTAAGAAAGATCTTGTTCCTAAATCTACATAACTTAGTACTATAAAGTATTGCAGAAATGATAGAACTCAAATAAACATAAAAATCCAAATATTTTTATTTATTTACTAGAGCCCCAGTGCATGGATTCGTGCACCAGTGGGGTCCCTCGGCCTGGCCTGCGGGGATCAGGCTGAAACTGGCTCTCCAACATCCCCTGAGGGGTCCTGGATTGCAAGAGGGCACAGGCCAGGCCGAGGGACCCCACTGGTGCACGATCAAGGCCGGGGAGGGACTGCGTGAGGGCTCTAGGGCATGTCCGGCCCATCTCGCCCAGTCCCAATCGGCTGGACCCCAGCAGCAAGCTAACCTACCAGTCGGAGCGTCTGCCCCCTGGTGGTCAGTGCACATCATAGCAACTGGTTGAACAGTCGAACGGTTGGACACTTAGCATATTAGGCTTTTATTATAGAGAGTAGTAACTATGGACTTTCAAGCTAGAGTACCTTAGTGAAAAACATAAGCTTTGACATGTGAAATATATAAAAAAACAACAGAAGAATTCATGAATGTGTCACCTGTTCTTCCCTGCAACTAAAATGGCCTCAATTACATGTATGTAGTAAAAGCTAATGTGTATGTTATCAAAAATAAATCTTTGTCTAAGAAAATAGGATACTAATAGTAATTTGTGTTGAAACTCACACACAAAAAGAGAAAACAGTACTGATTTTCCATCCCATACTATGCACAGACCCTGAAACATTTTATTTAGAACATTCCTGCCATCCCTTACACCCCAACGGGCTCTGCACTGTCCAAAAGAAGCCACACTCTAACTGCGCCATCTACTGCCACGTCTCGGCAGTGCACCTCCATGCTAGTGTTAGGAAACTGAGTTTGGCTGGATTGATGGTTTTTGGCTCTCCCTGTCTATGACATCCTTGCATCAGCTGGTCACTTAGCATCAAAAAGTGACCATCATATCCTGAAATGGAAACTGAGGGATAAATCTGGCTATTTTTCTTCTGTAACAGTAAGTGAAAAGGGGGTACTCTTAAGTGAAACATTTATAAAATATCAGGTCTAGAAAATAGAACAAAGATGAGTTTGAGAATGTTCCAAATTTGGTACAAGGAAGAAACATGATCTGGTCACAGACATTCATCTTTATTTTTTATTTTTTAATTCACTAAACTCTGACTGTAAAAGACAAGATTTTTTTTTTTTGCTAGCTGATAAGGATTTCATAGTTTCAATTTAATCAGTATAACTGATACAAGCATGCCCATCCAAAACAGGTAAAGAACTTGACAGAGCGCATACCTGCCCCTTCCCCAGCCCCGCAATAGTGTTGATGTACATCCACTTACAATGAAGTCACCCACTAGAAGACGATCAAGAGTTTGTCGGATTTCTGCCTTGGTCTGCATCTTCAGTTTGTTATACTGCCTCCGGGCAGCTTCAGCCACTCTCAACTCAAGTTCAGACTGATAACCAAAACCTGCAAGATTGAAACAGACAGGAGAATCAGACCTTCCAAATGGCGTGGTGGTCGAAAGTGCTGCGACATCTGTTCTCACCAAGAATTTCCACCAAAACTAAAAAACAGTCTATGACAACAGTTCCTTCCTCTGGCCTGTCCTGGCACTATATAGGGTAACAGGAACGAGGCACAGATGGGTGAGGGACAACCCTGAGGAGAAAGGCAGGGAAGGTAAATAAGGTACTAGAATTTCTTGAATTATTGTCTGAAAGAGTCCAAACTATTTTATTTCAAAACCTTATGTGACACCTTAATCAATAAAGAAATTAAAAAATTAAAAAAAAAAAAAACCAAAACCTTAAAAGTATATGGCATTACACTGAAAGAGGAAATGGGCTCTAGCCAATTTGGATAGAACGTCAGCCTGCAAACTGAGGGTCCCGGGTTCAATTCCAGTCAAGGGCACATGCCCGGGTTTCGGGCTCGATCTCCAGTAGGAGGTGTGCAGGAAGTAGCCAATCAATGATTCTCTCTCATCGTTGATATTTCTCTCTCTCTCTCTCTCTCCCTTCCTCTCTGAAATCAGTAAAAATATATTTTTTTAAAAAAGAAAGAAGACATGGAATTTAAGAGGGAAATACCTTCTATATTCTATCAGTGAAGGAGCAATAAAGCCAAGACAAGTATGGCTAGTATTAACACAAAAAGAATTCAAAAAGAGACCAAAAACTAAAGCAGCTTCATTAATTATTATAAGAGGGAGGGAGAGGATACATTTAGCCAAGTAATATTGTTGTATCAATTTCCCTTCAACAAAAGTACCTTTTCTGCATCTACTGTAGAAAACAAAGGAAGACTAATGTCAGTGATGTGGGAGAGGGCAGTGATGAACTTGGCAGTATTTAATGCTGCACCAAGTATGCAACACAGACATTGATCCTGTCTGCCATCTAAAAGGAAATCCTTGGACATGCCTCCTAAATTCAAGTGATCGAAAATATCCTGGGTAGCCAACGAAACCGCCATCCGAATGGAATAGGAAGTATTAAAAAATGTTTGCTAAATAGAGGCAAAGAAAAAGACAATATTTAAGGATATTGATTCCTCTTGGAAAAGAGACTTTCCAAAGACAACCCCACCCACGTGCTCTGCAGGCCTTTTCTACCACTACCAGGCCACCTGAATATGCAATAAGCCTTGTCCAGAGTGCCAGAAATGACAGGAAAGATGTCTTGAGAAAGGAACATTAGAGCAAACAAACAAAAAAGTTAACCTGAGGTATGAACCTTTCCCTTGTAGAAAAAGTCAGCTACTTTTTTAATAGCCTGGGGATTATAGATGATGTTCAAGGGCCTGGTGCTGACATTCAGCCGCCTCTCGAAATGGCTGTGCACTGGGTTTCTTTCATACAGCATCTCAAACACCGGGGCATCCGGGCCCGCAGCTGGAGGAAAGAACCAGAGTGAGAAAACGGAACACAGCAAAATCAACCACCCAATTCTTAACGGGCCTAGGAGGCATTTGGAGAAAAGACATCTCCTAAATTATTTTCCATATAATGCTACTTGGCATTCCGAGCATTTAATGAATGACTGCTAAATAAGTTCACATTTACATACATTTTATGACCCTTAATAAGGACTGACCCTTAATTATGACAGGACTCCTCAAGAAAGGTGGTTGCATTTGCTCCCATTAAGAAAACCAAGAACCTTGAAGACCTGAGAGGCTGCCCCGGAGAGCACCAGGCTGCCTCCCAGTCACACGGGGGTCCACACAGCAAAGCACTGGGCACACAACAGGACACGCCCCCTCTTTTACTGCTAAGCAAGACTACTGATCTGTAATCATCGTGTTTTTCAGGATTAGTTTTAAGAACATATTACAAATTACCAGGGTAGTGATCACTTCTGTCTGCAGATGTTGTTTGGAGACCAAAAGACTGTGAAACTCTGCCAACTTCTTTTTGCTATTAACACACAAAACGCATCAATGTCAGCGGGAGAGGGCACAAAACTTTGGCATCGCTCTCACTGAGCACAATCAAATCAAAGCTCATCTCACATCAGATCACAGACGACTTGCAGAACAATCCCTCAAGTCTGTACCTTTTTCCCAACCTAGTGAAAACACACATTTTCTTCTGCACTGACAGTGCTACTTGGCATTCCGAGCATTTAATGAATGACTGCTAAATAAGGAATATTAACCGTGTACTGCTGTTCAAACTCTCACTCTGCATTCCCACTATCTCCACAAGTCCACACACACCCCAACAAAAAAAAATTATGGGCAGAGTAAGTGGCTAAATTTATTCAATTATTCTGACCATATCTTGGACAATTTATCAAGACTGAAGATCTAACTAGTAAATAATATTCTAGGTAAAAATTAGCATATATATAGAAATTGAGGTGGTTTTTCTTGGAACTTTAGAAAGAGAATAGGTCCTATCAAGTGACTAAGGGTCAGAATGCATACAAAGGTCTGTCAGACACAGATGAAATTCAAACATTAACCCTGAAATGCAGACAACAGCAGTGCTAATGGCATTTTCTTCCAAATCAGAGCAAACTATTCCATGTTTGCTACAACACTGACTTATAAAGCTGTTCAGGGGAGGAAGAGGACATTGCCATAAATCCCACCAACACTTGCTCTCTAACAAATGTTAAAAACTTATCTAGACCTAGCCAGAGTGCTCAATGGTTAGAGCTTCAGCCCGCACACCAAAGGATCTCAGGTTCGATTCCCGGTCAAGGGCACGTACCTGGGTTGCAGGTTTGATGCCCAGCCAGGTCAGGGTGCACGTGGAAGGCAGGCAATCAATGTTTCTCACATCCATGTTTCTCTCTCTCTCTCTCTCTCTCTCTCTCTCTCTCTCTTCCCCCCTCCCTCCCCCCCTCCCTCTAAAAATCAATGGAAAAAATATCCTAGGGTGAGGATTAAAATAAATAAATTAATTAATAAAAAACTTATCTAACTCCAGATTGTCTCTAATTGGCCATCTGTCTCAAGATGATCAAATGTCAAAGTGAATCAAGTTAATGTTAACTATTGCTTGCCTAAAACAGACCTGCATCACCATCACCCAGATGGACTTGCCACGCCCCCCCCCACCCCCACGCTGTACATACTGGATTAGGGAAAACCAGAAGAGGAAACATGGTTCCTTCTGTGGCCAGGTCTCGAAGAAACAGTCCACCCAACCGGACTAGAAGCAAGGAAGAGTTTCTTCGAGGAAGGGATTCTGCCAAAAGTTTTACATCTATAAAAAAATAAACATAAGAGTTGATACTATGCCATGACAGCCTAAAGTGTTTTATAAGCATTAGGTATAATATTTTACAGAGGACTAGTAGATATCATGAACTATTTTGCCTTGAAATCGGAACAAAAAAAACCCTATCTGTTTATCTATAGGTCTATGTGTGTAAATCCACCTATACAAATATATAAGGAATATCAGACACTTCATAGCAGAATTAATTTTTAAGAGAGCACTTTACAATTAAATTCAAGCAATCTGCTAGTCCATATTAGGTTTATGAAATCCTAACTGATTCTCAAGATTATAAAGTCAAACAAACTGGCTTTTTTTTTGGGGGGGGGGGGGGCGGGGATGTCATTTACCTCTAAGCTATGCTAGAAACTTCAGGTAAGTGACTATTTTATGAAATGAAATAAAATATTTGTGAGATGTAAAAACCCAACATCTGTATTTATTTATACAACTTTAATGCAAAGTCACAAGAAGAAGTCAAACACAGTTGATCTTCATCACTGGCCGATTCCGGATTTGCGACTGTGCCTACTCACTAAAATTTATATGTTGCCCCAAAATCAATGCTCATGGTGCTTTCGAGGACATGGGCAGGGCAGCAAAAATGTGCGTTCCCAATCGAGGCTGAACAAAGCACGCTCTGCCTTCTTGTTCCAGCTCTCACACTGTACACTGTGCCCTTTCATGGCCCATTAAGTGCCAAGGTTTTTGCCTTTTCCTGCTTTTTGTTGATTTCACTTCTCACAATGGCCCCAAGCATAGTGCTGCAGTGCTGTCTAGCACCCCTGAGCACAAAAAGGCTGCGGTGTGTCTTACAGAGAAAAATCTCCGTGTTAGATAAGCTTCACTCAGGCAGGCATTACACTACTGCTGGCCGTGAGTTCAGCATTAATGAATCAACAGATCATATTAGATAAGGTGTCTTTAAACGCATCCCACGTAAGACAAGGTTCTGTACTGATCGGTTAATGGGTGTTACAGCCAGAGGCTCCTAGGCACCTAACTCTGTGCTTGCCCCTGGGGACAATGATCTCGGCCAGAACATAACTACCCAAATAATGAGGTTCGCATGGACACGGGCCCCCTGAGAGATCACCACCAGCAGGGGGTTCTCGGGGCAGTACCTGAAAACTCGAGCTGCATGAAAGCACTTTCCGGGGTCTGAGGAGTGCCTGGCTCCTGGTGCGACAGAGTCACGGTGCCCCGCTGCAGCTGCAAGTTCAGCTTGGCGAAGACGTGGTCTCGCCTGGTGTACGTGTTCATGCAGGAGGCATCCGCGGCGGGGTCAAAAAAGTCCTCGGTGCCTGCCCATGAGGAAGAAACGACATTAAGAAAGTACGTGGGAAAACTTCCGAAGCAAAACCAGGCACACTGATCAGTCATGATGACATGTGTATCCATTTTCCCTCTCTTTGAAAAGAACTCCAAAGTTGTGGGTGACTGTTTTATCCACTAATTTAAAACGACCCAACTGCTTCATCACGGCTCTTACCAACTTATTCCCAACCGGGAGGACGTTCAGGTTCACAGGCAAGTACAGGATAAAGCCGTGCTGCCCACCACAGTGAAACATTCTCCACCTGCACTGCCCAGGGCAGTGGGCACACCTGGCCCGTGTGGCTAATGGGGCTAGCGTGACTGAGAAAGTGAATGTTTTATTTTATTTTATTTTATTTTATTTTATTTTATTTTATTTTATTTTATTTTAATTAATTAGAGTTTAAACGGTCATGTGTGGCTATGGAAACCATACTGGGCTAGTGTGGGTCTGAAGAGTGGCTCTGGACTGGGATTGGAGCGTCAGAGTTTAAAATTTCTGAACTTGCTCTCATTTACTTCTCTTACCATCCCTGTCGCTAAGATCTACCTGACAAGGTGCTAATATTCAAATTTAGTAACAGAGTTGCAAATGAAACCTCCTCTCTCTGCCTCTATGAAAATAAGATAGACCGTTTTACCAATCTCTATTTCTTTTTGTTTGCTTGAAAATATTATGGATTGTTTCAAAAGTAACAGACAAATTATTATGAACCCAGCATCTCCCTTCACCGCCACCCAGGGGGCTAACGGGAAGGAGCCCGCTTTACCCAGGATCTCCTCAGGAGTCCACTGCTCGTGCTGCTCTGCTGACAGCCCCTCGACTGGCTTCCCAGACCAGCCGCCCCAGCCAGGAAACCAGGACTGAAGATACTGCAGCATCCCACTGCCCGCACCGCTGCCTGGGTCTCCGGGACAGTCTCCTGGAGAATCAAACTGAGGCTCTCGCAGGCTCTGTGTCAATCAACAATGAGCAACATGAGGACCCAAAGACAGAACCAGCTGTGGCTGCCCACCCTCCACCCCCCAAGCGTAAGCACATCCAAGGCAAAGCGCTCAGAGTGCTGGGTCCAAGCACGTCTTCTCAGAGGGCTCCTTACCTCTGCCAGCTCCTCTTGCTTGTGAAATCGTTCGTGCACCAGCTCACGCAAAATCTTCAACTCCTCAAAGCTCTGTTCCTCTTCAATCCGACACATTTCCTCCTATTTGGGTAAAAACAAAAACAAACAAACAGAACAGGTGTTACAGCTCCAGAGAACTGGACACTCTCGCAAACCACTCACTACAAGGACTGGTCCCCAACATCTCCACTGAAGACCAAGAAACAGTGAAGACAAATAGCGAGGTCCATGGCTCCTATGCTTCCGGTTTAAACAGCTCTTCCACATAACCCCAACTGTACTTGGTCCCTGAGACCAACGGTAACTACAGAGGAAGGTGACTAGTTATTATTCTTCCCACTTTGGATGAGGAAACTGAGGACCCAGTTTACACCAGAAGTGTGCAGACCTCCAGCTCCTTTGTTTCACACGCGCATTTGCGAAGAGGTAGTGATTTTAATTTGTTTCTTGCTAGTTAGGAAAGACCAATGGCCACCAGCTACATGCAAATGTGCAAAAGACAGAATTAGCTATCCTAAACTGTTCTTATACCCTAACATTAGGAAAAGGAAATTACGTGTGTTTCACATAATTTACAACAAAAAAAAAATGTCTGGTTGACCCCATCCTTTCCAGAAGTTTCCCATGTCAGTAACCAGGCCTAACACTGGTGAAAAAGTGAGTGAGTCGTGTCTCAGGGTGCCAGCGGGAGAGGTGAGAACACCTAGGGATTCAGCACTGAGTGGTTATCACACTGTGGGATGCTCTTATGGGAGGAATGTTTGTGCCCCGCTCAGTTCATATGCTGAAGCTTTAACCCCCAATGTTACGGGATTTGGAGAAGGACCTTGGGAAGTAATTAGGTTGGATGAGGTTGTGAGGGTGGGATTTCATGATGGGATTAATGCCCTTCTAAGAGAAAGGGGACAGATTTCTCTCTCCACCAAGGTAAGGCCATGTGCACACACAGTAAGAAGGCACCCAGGAGGAGAAATCTCACCAGAACCCCACCAAGCTGGCACCTGGATCCTGAACTTCCCAGCCTCCAGACTGTGAGAAATAAATGGCTGGTTTTTTAAGTCCAGGCTATAGCATTTTGTCAGAGCAGCCTGAGTGAAGACAGCTGCTAAAGGGAAAGTAATATTCCTTTTTGCTTGGAAGGGTTTACTAAAGAAACAGTTAATTAAGAGATAACACCTGAGAAGAAATATTAGAAACAATCTAAATTGCTTTGCAAAAATTGATGCTCACAAAACGGAAACAAATCCAGGAGCAAAGCAATCGGCAATCCCCACTCCCTCCCCTAGGAGACAGAGGCAGATGCACTAGAGCAGGCTGGGGTCCAGGCCAGCAGGTCAGGCCTGGTGGTTCTAAGAGGCTCTAACCCTACAATTAGCAAGAAAAGCTGACCTTCACCACCTATTTCATCCCCTCTGCCTAGCTTCTACCTCCAAACTCAAGCAAATCAACTGGGATTAGGGAAAGTTTAGGCCAAAGCCTACAGAGATGAGCTTCAGACTCAGAGAAAAAATCAATGACGAAGAATGGGCTTTGAAGAGATGCAGGTGACTAGCTGAAGAGTCTCTGCGAGCCCTGCACAGAGCCTGAGGGAGGAGGGGATGGGCACGGGGAGTGGGCACGAAGGCGAGGCTGGACCACAGCCCCTTTCCCTCCTCCCAGCCCACGGCCCGCTCTCCTCAAGCAGCAGGTGTAGGATGCTTCTGGTCAAGGTGAGGCCGTGGCCTTCCAACAAGCTCTCACCCTAGTAAGACCCACT
Organism: Eptesicus fuscus; assembly: GCF_027574615.1. Taxonomy (NCBI): domain Eukaryota; kingdom Metazoa; phylum Chordata; class Mammalia; order Chiroptera; family Vespertilionidae; genus Eptesicus; species Eptesicus fuscus. Next base: position 6,826,880 of record NC_072481.1, on the reverse strand, counting down.
CTACCCGTGAAATGAAATTCCTTAGCAAGGGACTTGATTCCTTCACAGATTCCACTTTCTTCAGCCTTTGAGAGAACAGCATTCTTACCCTCTGACGACAAGAAACACAAGGCAACGGTCCGCTCACCTTGTCGTCTGCAGACAGCAAGCCTCCTTTCAGTTTGCTGAAGTACTTGTCAGTGTAGGACACAGCGTCGCGGGCGCGGTGCAATAGGAAGTCCCAGGTACAGCGCTTCCTCTGCTCTCTGATCTCATGCAGGTTAGCATTCAGGGCAAAATACCACCATTCTCGGCAGCTGAAATATTTCGTAACAATGTCATTACTTCTTACATTAAAAGCAACTAAAATGCTGTCAAACCAGGACAGCCCACAGAACACCACTCCTATGAGACAACTTTTCTCTTGTCAGCCGTCACTTTTTGGCGCAACCTCATTTTAAAATATTGGGCTACGGGTGAGGCCACGTGCCCCTGGGTCTGGGAGAGGCCAAGTGTCCTTGGGTACGGGTGAAGCCAGATCCTGGGTCCGGGTGAGGCCGTGCGCCCCTGGATCCATCCGGGTGAGGCTGGGTCCCAGGCCCGGGTGAGACCACGCGCCCCTTGGATATGGGTGAGGCCACGTGCCCCTTAGTCCAGGTGACGCCGTGCCCCTGGGATCGGCCGAGACCAAACCAGAGGGAGTCAGACCTCCATTACCACCATTTGTCCACCATCCAGAGCTGAGGGGTCAGTGCTGACATGTACACATAAGGAACTACTGGACATCGAAATTGGGTCTCAAAAGAACTGTTGGTCCAGGGGGAAGCTCGCTACAGATTGATTCATTTGCCTGTCAGCATAACTATTATTGCTCGTTCACATTCAGTTCTTATTAGTATATATCTAGTGACATTTGATCTCGTTCATCTAGAGGAAATGATGAACAACATAGACTGAGGAACAAGAACAGAACCAGAAGCAAGGAGGCATCGATCGGACTATCGGGCCTCAGAGGGAGGATACGGGAGGGTAGGGGGAGGGTGGGGGGAGGGGGAGAGTTCAACCAAAGGACCTGTATGCATGCATATAAGCCTATCCAACGGTTAAGTTCAACAGGGGATTGGGGCATGCGTGGGGAGAGGGGTGGGATGGGAACGGGGGGATGAGGACAAATATGTGACACCTTAATCAATAAAGAAATTAAAAAAAAAAAAAAAAAAAAAAAAAAATAAAATAAAATATTGGGCTAAATTCAACATGGGGGGGAAGCAAATCTCCTCCATCATATAAGAAAAACATCTCCCTCAATTGGTTTGAATGACCCTTATCGGTCCCCTCCACCGACAGTCACGTGGTGACTGGAAGGTAAAGGCCATCGTAAGGTAATTACCAAGGATGTGACTACTGAAGGTTTTAAGTGGAATACTTCAGGAAAGATGGGAGTGCACAGGACCTAAGAGAATTTTAATACACTGGATTGGCCCTCTTTATCACTGCAGCATGAAGAGATTTCTTTTCGCTATAGAAGTTAGAAAGTGCACTACATAAGTGTCGACCAAACCACCTGGGAGAAAAGACATAGGGAAGCAGATTCAAAGAATCAGGTCCCATCCGAGCAACCCCAGTCTACCTGCTAACCAAGACCAAGAGGCCCTTCTCACTTCCACCACGCCCACTTAAGGTGAAACACGTCACCAAATCAACAGACAGTCAGAATATCAACAGTGATAAACAACAGAAATGGCACTTAAAGGCCAGAAAAATCGACTCTACTCTTATCTCCAGCCATGTGCAAAGAACAGTGAGGGATATTTCTGATCCATATTAAAAAAAAAAAAAAATGTACTTCATATACAACAACTGGCGAGTCCTTACTTCCCAGAGATGGCCACTTTGGGTTTCCATTTTCGAAACTTCGCCTGCCTCTCCTTCCGTTCCAGCTCCTTGAGGAATACCATGATTTGCCGGTATTGCAGCTTTTAATAGAGATTAAGAGATGCTAGGTTAGAACTGATTTGTTGCTTTTACCCAGTTAAGACATGTATCTCACAAGAACAATTCATATTAGTCAATCCACTGAACTGAAAACCAGTGCAAACCCAAATTTCAGCACCAAGTGGCACCTCTCCCAGGACACTGACAGTTCAGTGTTGATATGACTGTGCTCTTGTGCTCTGACCAGCACTTAAAAACCAACTCAGAACTAACCTGAGATCCGCCCAATCCGACCGCACTACAGACGATGGATTCTACACCCACCACAACTGTGGGTACAACTTTCTGTGTCCTTTCCTTCCTACCGGGTACTGCGAAGTATTGCGACCCTTCTACCGACATGCTCGTTCACCCCAGTTCCAAGTCTGACGGTGAGAGCATAGACCACTGGGGGAAGCGGGGGTACCTGAGAGAGTTTCAAGGGGATGGTCTCCAGCTGGATGTCGCATTCAAAACGGGGAGTGTGCCGAGACCTCAGAGGCTCTTTGGAGCAGTTTCTCCTCAAAAGGGCAGATGCACACACAGGCTCCAAGATGTAGTGATGATCGCGGCTCTCCATGCTCTTGCCCATGGCCTCCTGAGTGTCACAAGAACCTCTGTCAGTTTTCTTGTTTTGTAACCATTCTTACACAAATGGTATATATCCTGTTTTGCCTTGGTTTTTTAAAACGTAATACTGTATCTTAGAGACCATTATACATGGCCTTTGCCCTTATTTTATAGTTGCATACTGCTGTACTGTATGGAAGCACAGTATTTATTTAATCAAACTACAAAACAAAACCATTCCGTACGATAGCATGCAAGCCAAAGATCTTGGGTGGGACAAAAAGTGAGTCCTTTTTCTCTATTTCACTTAAGTCAACTACAATTACTTTAGAAAAAGATTAAACAGATTTTTTGTAAGCCTTCACAAACAGTAATACTTTATATACAACTAGAGGCCTGGTGCATGAATTCATGCACAGGTGGGGTCTGGCTGGCCCGCCCCAATCGGGTCCAGGCTAGACCAGCAGAAGGGGACTCCGGAGGATGGCCGGCTGGCCCACCCGCGATGGGGGGTCGGGGGGCGATCTGGGGTGGACCGGCCAGGGGGCAGGGCCGCAGGCGGTTGGCCGGCCAGCCACTCCCCCTGGTCTATCTCCTGGTCGAACTCCTGGTTGAGGGGACAATTGGCCTTTTATTATATAGAATGATTTATAATGATCTTCTAAGTCAGTGGTCACCAATCTTTCGGACCTCAATGACCACCAGTGGTCTGCAGACCACCGGTTGGCGACCACTGTTATAAGTAGTTCTTAACGGAATTCCACCAAAGGTGAAGTGTCAACATAAACATAAGAAAGCTCTTCTTTAAGAATCCTATCTGGTGCTTTGTTCAATGAAAATCTGAATGCCTACTATATCGTGGCTAGAAGAATGGATAACCATATATTTGATGCATACGGTGGATTATGCAATGAGCTAGAAGAATAAACAGCAACACTGATCCATCTTAAAAACATAACCTTAAGTGAAAAAAAGAAAACAAGGAAATCTAAAATGCAATATAAATGTAAAACATACACAAAACACTACATATTGTTCCATTACACACATAGCAAATACCTCAAGCAACACACATGGGAGTGGGTGCCTATGGAGGGGGGATGGGCACAGGAATCAGAGACACAGAGAACAAAAACCTATGACAGTGACCCTACACCACTTTACTTCAGTGTAGTGTTGCAATAAAGCCCTCTGCCAAAATCATACCTGCAACTCCAGCTGAGGCAAATCCCCCAATAAAGTGCAATCGACATCCCAATAGATGCTAAACTCTGCCACATCTAACTGCTTTTTCCGCATTAACTTCTGCACCTGAGGTAAGACAGGGAACAAAACAAGATGACTCCATATTCATAATTTATTCATTCATTCAACAAGCCATTTGTGAAGAATTATCCATCAGGCACCTTTGCAAGGTGCTGGGGATACAAAACTAGACTAAAGTATGGTTTTGCTCTCCCAGAGTTCAAGTCTAGCTAAGTGGGAATACAAACATGCAAATAATTTTAATTAAGCAGGGGAAGAATATTTAAGATGCCATGAGCAAACAAAGAGAACACAACACTGTATGATTCAGAGATGTGTAAGTTTCAGGCATAGGGCTGGTAAGAGGAAAGGGCTGGGATGCATTGCAAAGAGTAGGGCCAACGATACAAAATGCCTGATAACCTCAGAGGACAGCGAGTTTGTGTAACTGGAGCACGGCTCATGTGCTGTGGGGCAGTAATCATACATGTGTGTGAACATATTTGGTAGTTAGGTGTTGAGAAAAGTAGATCGGATGTTACTAGGTGTGCTGGGTTGAATAGTTTCCTCCCCCAAAATATTCATGTCCTCCCAAAACCTATGAATGGGACCTTATTTGGAAACAGGGTCTTTGCAGATGTAATCAAATTAAAATGAGGTCATATTGGATTAGGGTGGGCCCTATGGTGCCCTTAAAGAAGAAAAGGGGGGAAAAAAAGACACAACGGAGAAGGCCATGTGAAAAAAGAGGCAGAGATTGGAAAGATGCATCTGCAAGCCCAGGATGCCAAGGCTATCACCGGAGGCAAAGAGAAAGGCCTGGAACGTTTCTCCCTCAGAGCCTCCAAAGAATCCACTCTGCCAACCCTTTGATTATGGATTTCCACCCACCAGAACAAGAGAATACAGTTCTGTCGTTTGAAGCCACCTATTTGAGGTCATTTGTTATGGCTGTGCCCAGACCCTGACACACTAAGAAAGGACGTATGTACCACACCAAGGACTTGGAGCTCATACGTTAGTGACAGGGAGCCCCGAAGGTGCTGATGCAGGTATGCACCAGGACCGGGTATGTGTTTTAGAAACAGAACTCTGGCAACAGTGCAAAGTAGAGCTCCCCTGGTGTGCCAGAGAAAAGGAGCCATGAGTCACGTCAAGATAAAGAGCAAGCCCTAGCCGGTTTGGCTCAGTGGCTAGAGTGTCGGCCTGCGGACTGAAGAGTCCCAGGTTCAATTCTGGTCAAGGGCACATGCCTGGGTTGTGAACTCAATCCCCAGTAGGGGGCGTGCAGGAGGCAGCCAATTAATGATTATCTCTCATCATTGATGTTTCTATCTCTCTCCCTTTCCCTTCCACTCTAAAATCAATAAAAAAAAATTTTTTAAAGATAATGAGCAAGTTTATAGGATCAAATTACTTTTTAGAAATACTTGGTTACTCTGAGCTAGCCACATCCTTTGCCCCCGTGTCCTGTACAAATACTATCTTTGTTTTCTGTGTGCCGTGGCATGGAAAAGGGTGGGACGCGTTGGCACAGAATGAATCAAGAGCCTGGGATGGGAGCAAGGAGGTCACCGAACAGGATGCTTTATCAGCCCGCCCAGGCAGAAGCTGACAGGATCCTGAACTCAGACAGTTGCAGTGTGACTAAGAGAAGAGCCACATTTGAGACACTGTGCAGGAAAAATCGGCAGGACGCTGTGATCAAATGGACATGAACATTGAGGAATGAGAAGTGGAAGGCTGAGCACGGAGCTTCTAGAGATCAGGGGAGTGGGTAAGAACACATGATCTGGAGCAGAGATGGCAAACGTTTTCTGAAAGGAGCCAGCGTGTGCATATTAAGGCTTTGTAGAACCTACAGTCTCTGTTGTAACGACTCACCTCTGCCGCTGCAGCACAAAAGCAGCCTTAGACAATACACACAAGGGCACGGCAGGGATCCAATAAATCTTTGTTTACAAAAACAGGTGGGGGACCAACCTGCCCACCCCAGATGTAGAGGTGACCCACCCTCCCCTCAGCGCTCTGCACCCCAGATGTAGAGGTGACCCACCCTCCCCTCAGCGCTCTGCACCTTAGCACCCTCAGCCATACCAGGAGGACAACAGTGGTGGCGAAAAGCATGGAGCATTCAATGAGCAATCGTGCAAAGCACAAAGAACAGTGTCTCACACATAAAAGCGTTCGTAAGATGCTAGTTTTCATTTGCTTGTTTGGATCTTCAGTAACATGTTAGAAAATAAAGGGAAAAAGTTGGTTTCAGGGGAGCAAATTGGACAGATGGGATATAATGGGATCGTTTTGGTTAGGACAAGCCTAAATGCCCTAGAGGTGTCTGTATCCACAGGTAGATGGATATGAATATAAAGGTCAGTCAGGAGGGGGAGAATGGAGTTCAAGTGGAATCCATCAGCAAATATTCCCAGGTGGTAACTGAAACGATGAAACAGATGAGTTTACCTGGGAGTGCACATGGTATGAGAAGAACACCAAAGATGAAAACCTCTCCATACCTTGATTCCTTCGTGGATAAAATGAAAGGGGCTGCACCAACATTTAAAGGATGAGTGACATAACAAAAGGTCAGAGAAAATTAACTGTTTCCCTATTTCAGCAAATTAGATGTATTACATACAGGCAAGAGACACACATGCCAGGGAAAGACCACGGTGGAAAAGAATGCAATCTCTTTCACATGAGGCAAAATGACAAGAGGCAGAGCCCCAACACCCCACAACTACTGCTTTCTTCCTGGCTCAGTCATATTTCATACTCACAGGCTCATTCACAGCATTTTGCATGGACACATTCTTAATGCAGATGCCAAAGGCAAAAGGATGGGAAGGATTGGTAATACCATCTTCGAAGCGCAAATGAACATCTTGAATTTTTAACTGCAAAGGGGAGAAAAATAAAAGCACATTTAGGCAACTGCTACGGGTGGAATACTAGCGGTAGGAGTCACACTGCCCTGAGCCACTTTAAGTAACTCAGAGCTGGCATTTTATATACACATCACAGAGCCAGTGCTACTCAAGCTCCTCGGTGTTAGAATCACAAACTGGACACACACAGAGGAGAGCTACAATACTTCCACTAAGTCAACTCAGAAGACACATAAAGACACACTAGAAGAAAGGAATACCGCTGTGCCCAGATAATAACTGGCCCTCCCTCTTCTATGATAGAGTTGCCTGTGTCCCCACACCTAGACACAGGAAATCAGCGGGACATACACACTTTGTGCCTACTTATTTCTTTACTTCCCTCTGCCATGAAGGCAAGCTAGCGAAAAGGCATGCTGCTTCAATGAATTAAAAAATAATAATAGAAAGTGAAAACACAACCCACAAAATGGGAAAAAATATTTACAAATCATATGTCTCATCATGGACTAGAATTAGATATTAAAAATACACTTACAACTTAATAATTAAAAAGAAAACAATAAACCAAGTTCTAAATGGGCAAAGAATTTGGATAGACATTTCCCCAAACAGGACATATAAATGACCAATAAGCAAATGAAACAATACTCATATTGTTAGCCAAGGAAATGCAAATCAAAACCACAGTGAGCCCGGCCAGCGGCTCAGTGGTTGAACATTAACCTATGAACCAGGAAATCAGTTTGATTCCCAGTCAGTGATCATGCCTGGATTTTGGGCTCGATCCCCAATGTGTCGCATGCAGGAGACATTTGAGAAAGATTCTCTCTCATCACTGATGTTTCTATCTCTCTCCTCCTCTCCTTTCCTGAGATCAATAAAAATATATTAATAAAAAAAAAAAAAAAAACAGTGAGAAACCACTTCATATCCACTAGTGTGGCTATAATCAAAAGAGAGATAATTACAAGTGCAGATGAGGATGAGGAAAAATTGAAATGCTCATACATTATTGGGTACAATTATAAAACAGTGCAGCCACTTTGGAAAACAGTTTGCTAGTTCCCCCCAAAAATTAAACATATAGTTACCATATGACTCACCAACTCCACTCCTAGGTATGTAATACTCAGGAGAACTGAAAACATACATTCACACAAAACCCTATACACGCATGTTCACAGCATCACTATTCACAGTAGCCAAAAACTGGAAACACCCAATGTCCATCAACTGATGAATGGATAAACAAAGTGTGGTACATCCTGAGAACTGCAAAAACTCTCGCAAGAACATTCTGTTCAAGCCCCTGCCCTAAGAACTTGACCCAATTTTGATGTGGCTTCCTGCAGCCTAAAGCTGTGTCCCTGGGACAATCCAGCCCCTCTCTGAGTTCCTCTCCAGAAAACTCAGGGCTGTTTGTTTGTTCTAGCCAACACCTGACAATCAGCTCTGACCTCCCTTTCTTAGAACATTTATAATTGCTCTAAGGGCTTAAAATTGTTAATCCTTTCTCCATCCCTTTGAAGTGTGTGTGTGTGTGTGTGTGTGTGTGTGTGTGTGTGTGTGTGTGTGTGTGTGTGTGTGTGTGTGTGTAATCTCCTACAACTCAAGGACCTGAAAGCCATTCCTCTGAAATGCGATCATCATGCTCAGTAGTTGGGCGTCGATCCATGGTGGCTGGTTCAATTCCAGGTGAGAGCACATGCCCGGGTTATGGGCTCAATCCCCAGTAGGGGGCATGCAGGAGACAGCCAATCAATGCTTCTCTCTCATCATTGATGTTTCTATCTCCCTCTCCCTTTCTCTCTGAAATCAATAAAAATACATTTTTAAAAAATAATAAAATAAATTGATGAATTTTTAAAAATCAATGACAGCTTAAAAAAAAAAAAAGAAGTAACTTCCTGAAACAGAATTCAAAGCAGTCACCTCAAATGTAGCAACCTTTTCATCAAAGTTATGAAACCAACAACCTCAAAGACTATTTTGGGAGTAAGTGATATACCGGGCATTGCAAGAAAACCCTGAAGATAGTAAGTACGGGCTGACAAAAATGGCCTCTGATCTAGTTTTTTGAGGACAAAACAAATTTGTAATTAAAGTGGAAAAGGTGGCCAATAGCCCTAACACTGATACTCATCAAATTGCCACCAGATACATCAGTGAGAGATTAAATATCTTAGTGAGCTGTTCACAATTCACTATCTAATCAACTAGAAACGGTGCATCCGACCTCTCATTTTCCAGATGAAGAAACTGAGATCAGAGAGGTTATGTGATTTACCCTGAAACAAAAGTCATGAAAGCTTACTAGCAGGTGACGTGGCTAAATCCTTTAGCAAGGGGACTCCGACATTCAAACAGAAAGTGAAGTGAAATGTAAGTGAAACGAAAACTCCTCCTCACAGTAACCGAAGCAAGCAAAGCCTGGGCCCACAGCCTAGACGTGGGACTTGCTTTTCAGGTTTTCCCCTGGCACCGCCTGGAAAAGGGCACACCTGCACAGTCATCCCATCTACAGAGTACACCCTGTATCAGCGAGACCTATGAGAAACAAACAGCTCAGAAGTAAATACATTTAAGCCTGAGAAATAAACCCCTCTCCTGTTTCTACTTTATAAACGTCAGTAGGACTTACTTCAATATTCTCCACAATTCTCGTAACTACGGAGGCAGTGACGGAATACCAATAGGATTCCCCTTTCTGCTGGCGTTCATTCTACAAAGAAAAGAGCCAGTGTTAGCCGGAGCTAATGCTTTGCTCACGTCACGTGTCTCACCACGATGCTCTTCTGGATCAAAGGATTTCTGCCTTGCCTTCCATTTCTCCTCCAGGGCTTGAAGAAGAGCTTTCTTGCGTTCCCTTTCCAACAATTTCTCCTTTTCATCATTGAAATTTTGTATTTTTTCAGGGGCTCCAATTAAGTGAAGGCTGGAGATGGAGATCACCCAAGGGTCCACATGGGGGCGATAAAAGGGAATCTGAAGGGTTACTTTCCCAATTAAACCTAGGAAAAAGAAAATCTTGTTAAATGTCTTTACATATTTTTAATTCCTTCTATTTTTCTGTATTCTTCTAGTTTTCTTGAGGGAGCATTATTATTTTTACCTTTTTTTTAATTTAAGAAAACAGGCAACAGGTCCTTGTACTTGGGAAGCAAACGTTAGTAGGCTGAGATCAGTAATAATTAGGCACAATAAACTGGAAGCTGGGAAAAGTTCATAGGAGAGAGCTCTTGAAAGTTTCCAGGAGAGAGCTCCTGACCATAGCAAATGCAAGAGCTCTCTCCTGGAAACTACCTGTCCCCCAGCTGGGGTGTCTTTCTTCCCATGGCACCTGCACAAGCCCATGGGCACAAACCTCATTTCCTGTTCATTATTAACCTGCTGGCTAATAAGTACTTATTGGGAGTTATCAGATCTACAGTATGCCCAATCTTGCACATACCCCCTGACACGTCGGAGATGCTGCAGTGGCACTCTATCGAGGAAGAATTGATTCTTTATGAGAACTTGGCCTCATGGGAGAGCTAAAGAGCCTGGGAGAATTGTGATGGTTATTTCCCAAGTTCTACCATTTTTAGCCAAGCCTCCTAGAACTCAAGCCTTTTTTAAATTCAATTAATTAGAGGTAAGTCACCACTGAGGAATAATGCATAAGAATATCTGGCCTGGCCGAAACCGATTTGGCTCAGTGGATAGAGCGTCGGCCTGTGGACTGAAAGGTCCCAGGTTCGATTCCGGTCAAGGGCATGTACCTTGGTTGCGGGCACATCCCCAGTAGGGGTGTGCAGGAGGCAGCTGGTCGATGTTTCTCTCTCATCGATGTTTCTAGCTTTCTATCCCTCTCCCTTCCTCTCTGTAAAAAAATCAATAAAATATATTAAAAAAAAAAAAAAAGAATATCTGGCCTGTCCTCATGGATCTCTCAAAGATCCACCTCTGAAAGCCCAACCTCTGAAAGCAGCACAGTTGTCAGGGGGCGATCACCCTATATAATAAAAGGCTAATATGCAAATCGACCTAACAGCAAAACAACCAGTCGCTATGACATGCACTGACTACCAGGGGGTAGACGCTCAATGCAGGAGCTACCCCCTGGTGGCCAGTGTGCCAGAAGCAGGGCTCACGGCTGGAAAGCACAGCAGCAGTGGTGGGAGCCTCTCCCACCTCCGTGGCAGCCCTAAGGATGTCCAACTGCTGGCTACCCTGTGGGGAGCGGGCCTAAGCTGTCAGTCAGACATCCCCCGAGGGCTCCCAGACTGCGAGAGGGAGCAGGACGGGCTGATGTCCTCCCCATCATCCCCACCCCCAACCGAGAGCACAAATTTCGTGCACTGGGCCTCTGATTACCCTATAAGATCTAAAATTCAAATGGGACTGATCAGTTATACAGGGGTGGGCAAAAGTAGGTTAATAATAAGCAATAACACAAGAATAAACTGTTTCACGTACTCATAACTGTAAACCTACTTGTGCCCACCCCTGTATTTAACATAAAAGAATATCATTAACAATGGCATTTTTAATGATGACACCAAGTGATCAACTGTGCAATCCAGTACCAAATTCAGATATCTACAATAATTAAAAGAACACACATTTTAATTTGGATTTTATCTAAAACAATAAAAATACGTTTCTTATATTTAATAAAATTTATATTAAAACTGAAACATACCACTTCTCACAGCAAAGAATTTTAACAATAATTAGTGCACAGTTGCAATTCTAACCAAAATTAATTGGGGAGAGAATACATAATATTCTAATAACTATATGACTAAAATATAAATTCTGTTAGGTTTTAATTTTGCAGAACAAGCATAAAAATAATCATTTTTGCAAAAATATCAGAAAACATCAACCTTTCCCAAGAGCTTTCAATAACTCTTTCAGAAGTGTGATCATCTTGAGAGTTTTCCTTCAGATTCTAATGAGTCAGTGCCTCTGCTTCTGACTGGCTGATCACCCATCACTTGAATTGATTTAAGAAAGCCTAAATCTTCTGCAATGTTTTTGATTTGCATTGTACTTGCATTTTATTGTAATGTAAGTTCTCCAAAATAAAGGAAAGACTGATATCAACAGGCTACTGTTGAATGATGAGGGTTGCCTAAATAGAGACCAATTTTATAAGTGATCATTCAATGGAGAGTATTTTATTCCAGAACAATTCTTGCTTCCTCACCAAACCTCACAACTGCAGAACTCCTATATAGTTGCAAACATCTACTGAGTGTGTCAGGCATCGTCCTGAGTAATTTTAATGTATTAACTCAGGTATTCCCCTTTGATGTAGGTACTATTATCATCCCATCTTAAAGATGAGGAGGCACACACAGAATTGTTAGGAAACTTACCCAAGGTCACACAGCCAGAAAATGGCAGATTTAGAATATAAACCCAGGCATACTGTTCCAGAGCCCACTTTCATGCAATAAACTCTCTCAGTAATATTTATAATAAATTATCTGAAAATAAAACCCCCTTTACCTAGAACAAAAGGTCTCATATTCAGTAAACGTAAGAATCACCAGAAATGTTTATTAAAAATGAAAGCTGAGCCCTAGCTGGTGTTGCTCAGTGAAGTCAGCCTGAGGACTGAAGGATCCCAGGTTCAATTCCAGTCAAGGGTACATACCCAGGTTGTGGGCTCAATCTCCAGTGAGGGGTGTACAAGAGGCAGCCAATCAATGCTTCTCTCTCATGATTGATGTTTTTATCTCTCTCTCTTCCTCTCTCTTCCTCTCTAAAAAAATCGATATATATATATATATTATTATTTTTTTTTTTTTAAATACAAGTTGAATAACACATCCTTGGAGATTCTAATTCAGTAGGTCGGAGGCCATGTGACCTCCTCCACCATCCCAAGGTCATCCTGATACTAGTGGCCTAGAGACCACATTTTAAGATGGATCTAAACTCTGTACTTCCTACACTGCTTCTTCTTGGTCACGGACAGCCCAAGTCAAGGACTCTCAATTTCAGGTCCCAAACAATGAACACTCAACACTGCCTCCCTCTCCTTAGCTCCACGTACCAGCTTTGACTTCAAATGGTAATTCGAGTTCTTTCAAGGCATCCTTCTTTAATGGCAAGTTTTCTAATTCAACTGCACCTAAAAAATAAAAACAACATCATGTGGTTGCCAGAGGAGAGGGGGTTTGGGAGACTGGGTGAAAAAGGTGAAGAGATTAAGAACTATAAATTGGCAGTTATGAAACAGCCCGGGGACATAAAGTGAAGCATAGGGAATATTGTCAATATCAGGGGATCAGTCTGTACCAATAAAGTATATGACTGGCTAGCCACTATGCTGTACACCTGAAACTAATACAAAATAATATGGAATGCCAACTGTAATTGAAAAATAAATAAAAAAAATTACATAAAGTAATATCATGAAATGATATGGTTGTTCATCCAACAAATGCGGCAGATGCCTACTCTGTACAAATCATTGAAGGTTAAAGGGAAAGTTTTACAACTAGACGGGGCGACAAAAAGCCAACGGAGGCACCACCACCAGCCTATGTGCTTAATCAATACTAATTCCCTGGCTCCCACTCTGACATGTAAATAACAGCTGAGGTTTACAGCACATGAAGTAAGGAACCAGAGAGTAAATATTTCAGGCTTTATGGTGTCTGTTGTATATTTTCCTTTTGTTTTGTTTTTTCACAAGCCTTTAAAAATGTAGAAGCCATTTTCATTCAGCTCACAGGTGGGAATCTGGCCAGTTGGCCAGTTTGCAAGCCCCTAGTTTAGGGTATAATGTTCACTAGAGGACCATTAACATCCGAATCTCCTGGGATGAAATGCAGGCTCCTGGGCCCCCTGCCAGACATCTCTGGGATTGAAACACAGAAATTTGCAAATTTTAACAAGCTCTCCTTACCAACACACACACACCCCAAAAACAGGTGTATTGCACACAACATCTGGGAGCCTGGGAGCGTTAAACAAAGTTGGTCATGAAAAGGAATTAGACTCTCTCTTCTGGAGGGACCAGCTCCGCAGGTTCTCCTCCGCACTTCCGCTTGCAGGTGTAATAACCAAGCAGAAGGCAAAGGAACAAACAGGACCCCCACTGAAGACCTTTTCAGACCCAGCTCTGACAATGACTTAAACCCCAAAGTACAAGATGCCTCCAAGGAATAGTCTAGATCTCTCACCCTCCCCACCCTCGACTATGGAAGTCATTCATTCACACACATATACAAATCCCTGTCCTTACCAGACACTATGCTAACCACCGGGATTACAAAAAGAGAAGGCAGGATTTCCATCCTCAAAGAGCTCAGGAAACAGCCATCATTTTACAAAACTGTTTGCACCACACAAGGCAATTTCTGAGTCACTGAAATCTGTCTGAGATACATTATTTTCAAGAACAAGCAGTACAGACAGCAACCACCCAGCAACGCTTAACTGGTAAGGGAATCCAGAAAAAAGACAAGCAAGAGTTTTCCTCCAAAGACAATTAATGCAAGAAACTTGATTACTTTTCCCTCTAAATGATTATTCAAGACGAGTGCATACTTGGCTTCTAAGTAATCAAATCTAGCAATTTGGCAGATTCTGAGCAAATGTAGCCAATTTATTTCTCAGACTTTTGCGGGAACATCTGTCCATATGGGGGATCCACATACCTTAAGACTAACCAAAAGGAGCAGTTAATAACCCCAGAGAGCCCGGACAAACCGTATTTCCACATTTGGGGAGAAAATAATCTTAAGGGGGGAAAAATATCATCAAACATGTTCCTTATCAGTTGAACATGTTTCCTCTCTTTAAAGGGAGGAAAGAATGTAGTTTCTTCTTTTGAAGAGCAACATTTGCAATCTGAATCATTTGCCCTATTTGTCAATACCCAAACGAGGCTGACGGCCCTACGTTTCCTTGGCTGCTGTATAGCCTGGAGAAGTGGAACGAACGGTAGGCAATCCACACCATGAAAAATTAAAGAAGCTGCAGCCCAGAGAATGAAGGAGGTGACCTGGAAAGGAGCGGAAACAGAAGAAAGGATGAGAAGAACTGAGGACCAAGGCAAAACCACAGCAGCCATGCGTGGTTTAAGACCAAAGGCACCCACAACCGACCCTGCTGGAAGAGGTCCCTCCAAGTGTAGGCAAGTTCTTTATAAATGATAATGATGTTCATTTATTTACAGGTAAATAATATGCAGGCATATTCATGGATGGCTCTCTCATCCAAAAATGTCTCATCTCAGATTAGCAGCAAATCTAGTCACTAGAACTGGGGTGAGTTTAGAGATGGATCATTTCTCAGTAATTGCTAATGACTATTGAATCCTCTTCCCTCGGCTCTAGGTCATTAATCGGGGCCAATTTGAGATTCAGAGCTTATAGAAAGAAAAAGGAGGGGAATCTAAGTGTTGGGTTACAGATACACAGATATGCCCACAGCCCAAAGTTCAGACTCCTTGGCATGGCACTGGCAGCCACTACCTTCTGGCTCCAAACATGCCCTGCAAGTTTTCACCCTGCAAGCTTTCAGCCTTCTGCCTCCAATCACACGCTTCACTCTCCCTGGAGCCTGGTGACCCACCCACATCCCTATCAAAACCCTGCTAAGGTCCACTCTAAAGCTACCTCCATACTAGCTTTCCCAGAGCCCCACAGACAGGAGGAACGGCTCCCCTGCTTTGGACCCCATTGCATTATGCCTAGACGTCTAGTAATAACAATGTAATATATACCCCCTTGGATTACCATGTAATTTCTGTCTCCCCAACAGATTATCAGCGAGCTCTCCAAGGACAAGGAGTATAGAGATGGAGGTGGATAAGTAACAATTGTTTTTGGAGTAGTAGTAACAGCCATCATTTAGTGAGGACTCATTATGTGCCAGGCACTGCATATGCATGATCTCATTTAATCCTCACAATGGTACGAGGAAATACTATTATCTGCTCCATTTTTTAAATATGTTTATTGATTTCAGAGAGGGAGGGAGAGAGAGATAGAAACATTAATGATGAGAGAAAATCATTGATCGGCTGCCTCCTGCACGCCCCAACTGGGGACCAAGCCCACAACCCAGGCACGAGCCCTTGACTGGAATCGAACCCGGGACCCTTCAGTCCACAGGCAGATGCTCCATCCACTGAGCCAAATCAGCTAGGGCTACTCCATTTTTGAGACAAGAAAAATGAAGCTTAGAGGACAAGCAGCTCGCTTAAAACCCACAGACCCCGTAGGGGTAGCGCTAGAGTTCATACCAGATCTGTGGATCTCAGGTGGCAAGAGGGCGAGGGGGTGAAGGAGAGGCTTAAGTAACTTAGTCACAAACAGCTTTCAAATGGTGAAACCAGGGTTAGCTCCTATGCCTGAGCTCTTAGTATCTTCTACTGCCTCCACTTTCTGTATCATTCCATAACACAGAGCCGTACCCAAGGCAGGTGTTCATCGAGTGTTTGTTGAATGACTGAATGAGTGAAATCTTACACAATGCTACCTCTGTCCTTCAACCACTCATATGCTAACTTTGCATTTTTATTGCTTCTAACATGTATGCACAATTCGCCTTTCAAGTCCAACCCACCAGCCGATCCTATATTAATGATCATGATGGTGGATGATGATAACCCCAGTTGAGGGGGTTCACTATATGCCAAGAACCGCTGACTTAGGTTAAAGTGTTTAGCCCTCAGAACCTTATGAGATGGTTACTATTATCTCCAGCTTAAAGAAAGTGAAACTGAAACATGAAGAATTTTAGTAACTTGCCCGAGTTACTAGTAAATGGAGGAACTGGAATTCAAACCCAGGCTGGCTATAAAATCCAGACTTTTGACCACTACTTCAGTCTCCATGCAGACAGTAAGTATGGGCAGACAGATTAAAATAACATCTAGTGTCCTCCACCCCTAAACACTGCAAAACTATAACTGTGGCTTCAAGATCAACAAAAACCCTCAACTTCTTTACAAAGCCCTCTCAGTACCCTGTGACACCCCAACACTCTCCGCCAAGCACTGGGTGTGCTTGGATCCATAAGCATGGGCAGCATACTAACAGTGGTAATGAAAGAAAAAGCAACTTTCAATTTTTCAGGGAAATATTCCTCAGACTCCACAGGTTCGTTAAAAGCCATAGAGAATATTTTTAAAAGAAAGTAAGTATAGAAAAGCAGTTTAAAGCATCAGAGAGATACACAGTTGTTACAAGATATATTCTGTCTGAAACTGCTTAGAAATCTGTTATTAGTATAGATTCCATGATACATCATATGCCACAAAAATTTCTATTTATTCATTTCTTCAGCAAACATCCTCTCACTGTCCCCGCTGAGAGCCAGCTCTTTTCTCAGAAGGCCACAGTGTGCCGTGCTCTTTCCAGGCCCTGTACCTGCCCTTACAACTTGGTGAGCTTCACAGCGTGGATGAGAACTTCATTACGTGGCCAAAGAGGTGAACTTGGCACGACTACTGAACTTTGAACATAGCCTCTTCCCGGACAGGCTGGTCACTTTCACTTTGCATTTCAGCAGCTCCTTCCAATGATGGGAGGACAAGCAGCAGGAGGGGATTGGGGAAGAACCGTTTCTGTTTCCAATGACGGGAAGGAAGTGGAGGTGTGACCGTGATAGCTCCCCACAGCCTATGGCTGCCACCACAATCCTTTCACCGGTGTGGATGGGTCAGAAAGACCCGGAAAGCAGCACCTCTGGGGAAGGGTACCCACTGACCGGCACCCTATGCTCAGACTGCACCATCATCTGCATCACTGCTATCGCCACTACCTGTCCTGACCCACTTGCCAAAAGTCACACTCCAGGAAGCTGAGATCTGACCATACTGGAGGCCTCCTGTCCACTCTCTAGGATCCCACATGCTTGCGGACTGACTTTATCTCCTTTCTCGGGATTTAGTAAAGGGTTACATTTTGAGATGAGCAAAGAGAACTTAAATTAAAACACGGAGAAGGAGAAAAAAAGCAGTTTTCCAATCCCCCCACCAAACCACGGGACTGCATTTACCGAGTAGAGACCTATACAGGCTCTAATGTCTCAAGCTTTCGGGACTCGACTACTAAGCAAGACAAGACCCTCAGTAAGTTCTGGGACACCTCAAGGGAACATAATGGAAAACCTTGACCGGGTGTCTATGACACGCCAGCAGAGGAGCTTCAACTGTTTCTCCATCTGATCTTCACAGCAACTGTGTCAGCCTCGTTTTCTAAAGAAACTGAGGCTCCAAATTTCAATGATTTGTTTCTATAGCTAACAAGTAACACAGCGGGATTTAAAGCCAAAGCCAATGCCACTATCAATATATCATGGCTGCCTCAATAACCCATCATAAGGCTAAAATGTTAACTGGGGTAAAGCACAGTCACCAGTAGTATAGTTTTTAAAAAAATTAATAACTCCCTAAAATCTACAGCAATACAGCTACATGTTTAAGTTACCCTACAATAATAATCAGTGTCATATGGAAGGAAAAATTTCCTTTTACACATATCTAATAAAAAAGCCATCTGAGCACCATGTTTTATCATTCTCAATCCAGCAGAGAGAACACAGAAAGAAGTGCCGTCTGCAAAGGCAATTCTTTACCAAAGAGAGATACATGCACTCACCTTTCAGAAGCGCAACAGAGAGCTGGTCAGTGTTCAGGTTATTGACGTATTTCCCCAGATAGGTATTGAGAACCCAGGCTACAAGCCCTTCCAACATGACTAGATCCCCAAGACAAGGTGTTTAAAAATCACGGATCATTCTTCATCTCTCTCTCATGATCACAGAAGAATCTGAAAGAAAAGGAAAAAAAGGGAAATCAACAGAAAAACCAGATGATTTGTTAAGCTGATTTTTCCTACTCTACCTAAAGGTGGAGGAACGAAAGCCCAGGTTTAAGAAAACGCGGGGTGAGAAGCACTGTAAGATGCCCCATTAGTAAATGGAGGACCAAACCAACACATCGACATTCTGATGCAGCTGCTAGGAATAGTCACTTAGAAATCTACCAAATATCACCTACAATGCAAAGTTGCATGTCTTTTCAATGTAACCCATCACTGAACTGCTTGCTTTTAGTGCCTCACCTTGGGACTAGACTGTCCTGACCAAAGGTTCTCCTCCAGGTATGATTTGGCAATGTCTAGAGACATTTTTGATTGTGAAGAGTGGGAAGTGCTATCTTGTGGGTAAAAACCATGGATGCTGTTAAACATGCTACAATGCGTACGTAACACCCCACAGCAAAGAATTACCTAGCCAGAATGTCAACAGTGCTGAGACTGAAATCCTGTTTTAGATTAAAGCAAAACTGCACTAAGAGATTGTATCAATGAACTTTATATTCTGCAATGATCCTCTTTAAGGCTCCCCTAATTCCATTTTGCAAATTTGTTCATTGGGATCTTTTGTAAAATAATATAAAAGGAAGAGAGAAGGCAGTGGTTATTCACAGTTCTTAAATGTCCTGAAGATAGATTACTGGGGCCTGATGCTGATACAATGAACTATCTTAGTCAGTAATCACACACCCCAGAGAACATCTGGTTCTGGCTACAGTATTTACCTTCAGCACTAAATCACTACTGCCTATCATTATTAATAATAGCAGGTAATGCCCTGACTGGTTTGGCTCAGTGGATAGAGCATCAGCCTGGGGACTGTGAAGGGTCCCAGGTTCGATTCTGGTCAAGGGCATGTACCTTGGTTGCGGGCACCTCCCCAGTGGGGGGTGTGCAGGAGGCAGCTGATCGATGTTTCTCTCTCATCGATGTTTCTAGCTTTCTATCCCTCTCCCTTCCTCTCTGTAAAAAATCAATAAAATTAAAAAAATAATAATAGGAGGTATTTATTAGTATTACAAAAGTACATATAGATTTTTAGTATTACAAAATGTTAATATTCAAGCCAGACCGGCATGGCTCAGTGGTTGATCACTGACCTATGAACCAGGTCATGGTTCGATTCCCGGTCAGAGCACATGCCGGGGTGGCAGCCTCACCCCCTAGCAGGGGGCATGCAGCCAATCAATGATTCTCATCATTGATGTTTCTATTTCTCTCTCCCTCTCCCTTCCGCTCTGAAATCGGTTTTTTAAAGAAGTTAATATTTGGGAACTTGCGACACCGTTTAAACGGGTCCCCAGATCGATCGCTCAACTAGCAGGTCCCAATGAGAACTGTGAGCTCCAAACCGCGGGACAGCAGATTTGCTATGGCAGGCATCCCACTGGGAGCCAGCCCTTTCGGGATCCTTTCCAAGCACTCTCTGCCCCTCCTCCAGCGATTCATCTTAGCGCCAGAAGATACACTGATCCCAACGGAAGGGCTGCCACACCCAACAGAGCCCCAAAACAAGGCCCTGGAAGAGTTAACCTCCAGGAAAGACTTGTCAACATCGTCTTGCACTTCCACACAGACTAACTTCTGTTTGTCAACAATGACAGTACAAATTAACAAGCAAATAAATGGCATTTGGTGAAGTACTAATTTCCTTCCAAAGATTTCTTTTTAAAGCTACATTTTGTGTAAAACGGGGAATCTGCTAAAGATTACTGGATGCATTCACTTAAAGAACAGGTTTTTCAAAGTGGTGTTTTTTTTTTTAATCCTCACCCGAGGACATGCTTTTAAAATAAGAAATGTTTAACGGTCCGAGTAAAAGAAACATTTCTTTATTTTAACTTCAAACAAGCAAACCTGCGAAAACAAAATGTGAACCTGACTAGCCTAGTCTGATTTGTGCGGGCTCCAAACACACTTAGGCAAAGCGCCAGAGTCCGAGTACTCTTTATTTTTGGAGTTCCTTCCACTGAGGTCGGCCCTACCTGCCAACAAACTCTCTCTCTCAAGTACCAACGACAAACGCTCTCCCGGTAAACGGACACCCCTGTGGGCTCGTACACAAGACCGGGCCCTCCCCGACTTCCACCCTGAAGGTGCAAGAATGCAAAGCACGGATTGAAAGATGGGGCAAGGCGCCCTGTCAAATGCCCAGGTCAGTACCCTGAGCCCCAGGCCAGGGAGCATGATCAGCTCGGCTAAGCATCCAGCCCAGGCGGGAGGCCACTTCGCGCATTCCCGTCCGGAGTCCGGTGTCAGGCCGGGCCGCCAGCCTGGCCCGAACCCCAAGTGTTTACACTCAGGTCCCTCACGGATTCTAGGCAGCTGCCGAGCGCTAACCCCCGGCGGGCCTCCCCGAATCGGTGGGGCAGGTGACCCTGGGGGATCAGCGCGGCGCCCACGGGCAGACGAGGCGCCCGGCAGTGACCTTGAGCCAGGCCACTCCCTCGAGGGGCGGCGGGAGCCGGTGTAGGAAGGGCTGGCAGCTGGACCCCGGCGCCCCACCCAGCAGCGGCCGGGCTCGGTGCAACCCGCTCCCGGGAAGCTCGGGGATCGGGGGGCGACAGGGGGGCGGATGCCAAGGCCCGGGGTCCACAAGGCGAGGCTCCCACAGCCCTCCGGCCGCCCCCTCTGCTCTCGCCACCCCACGCGCTGCTCTACGGAGCAGGGACCCCACCTCCCGGAGAAAGCCTGGAGGGTCCGGCGCCGGGGACCCCATACCTGGGAGGTGGGGCTCAACCAGGGCGTGACCCCGGGAGGCGAGGTGCGACGGCAGATGGGAGGCCTGAGGTCCCACCTGCAGAGCGTGACCCCAGAAGGCTGGTGAGGGGGGTGGTCAGGACCCCCTGGAGAACTGACTGGCGCCCCATTCCTGGGTGTCAGATGGAGGGGCTCGCACACTGGGGCCCCGCACGGAGACCGAGGGTCAGGGGAGAAGAGGTGGACTGACACCGCCCCGATGCCGGGGTGGCAGGTGCCGGGACCCTGGAGCGGGTGCCGGGTCCGGCGGGGGCTCGGACTCCCCCAGCGCCCGGACGCCGGGGTCCCAGGAGGCTCAGGCAACCCGAGCCCGAGGCGGCGGTGCCTGCGGGGACTCGGACGCAAAGGTCCCCGCGAGGGCGGCAGCTCCGCGCCGTCGGAGGCTCCAGGGCTCCCGGAGGATTTCCGACGGTCTGAGGGCCGGACGCCGGGTCCCGGCTCCAGGCGCCGCGCTCCCCGCGGGCGGACCCCGACCCCCAGGTCTGTAGCGAAGCCGGAGCGGCCGACCGCCAGCCCACGCCCGCCCCGCGGCCCCCGCTCAGCCCGGCGCCTCCCCGCCTCGGCCCGTACCTGTCGGGGTCCCGGCGCCCGCCCGAGCTCGGCACTGCGCGCTGCTTCCTCCCCGCCGCTCCTCAATGGCGCTGAGGCGGCGCTCCGGCCCGCCCAGACCCGACCAATCGAGCGGCCGACGCGCCGGCGCCTGGGCAGCCGAGCGCCGAGTCATCGAGGAGGCGCCCCCTGGCGCAGCGCGGGCCACAAGTGAATCTGGCGCAGACCGAATGGAAACCCAGGGTTCTTCCTTCTGCCGTCTCACCCACCCAGTCAGATCTCTGCTTAGCGGCCTCAGGGGTCTGTTAAAACCTAATTCAGACCACGCCTCTTCCCTGCCTAAAACGGCTTCCCCATTAGACGTAAAACCAACGTCTTGAGTTGACACCAAGATCCTATTGGCTTTGGCCCATTCCTGCCTGGCCCACTCGGCCACAGCATCCACCTTTCCTTTGCCGTTCTACCGCTTAGGGTGCTTCCCCCCGCCCCCCACCCCCACCACCACTGCTGCCCAATAGAAAGATAATGCAAACCACATAGCACTTTTAAATGTACTGAGTTGACACATTTTTTAAAAAAGAAAGTGAAATGAATAATGCACTTTATTTAATCCAATATGTCCTGAATATTATTATCTCAACCTGTAGCTAACAGAAAAAATATTAATGAGATACCATAGGGGTTTTTATAGTAAGCTTTGAAATCTAGTGTGTATTTTACACTTAAATCACACCTGAGTTCTAACTGGCCACATTTCAAGTGCTCAATAAACTTATATGGCTCCAGAGCAGCTAGAAAGCTGAATCCTCTTGCTTCAAATGTTCCCACTCCACCCTAGCCGGTTTGGCTCAGTGGACAGAGCTGTGGACTAAAGGGTCCCGGGTTCGATTCTGGTCAAGGGCACATGCCCAGTTGCGGGCTCAATCCCCTGTAGGGGGTGTGCAGGAGGCAGCCAATCAATGATTCTCTCTCATATCATTGATGTTTCTATCTCTCTCTCCCTCTCCCTTCCTCTCTGAAATCAATAAAAATATATTTTTTTAAAAGTTCCCACTCCAACAGCAGATGACTGGATCAGAAAACTGTGGTACATCTACACAATGGAATACTATGCTGCCATAAAAAAGAAGGAATTCTCATCATTTGCAGCAACCTGGATGGAATTGGAGAACATTATGTTAAGTGAAATAAGCCAGTCAATGAAAGAAAAATACCACATGATCTCACTCATTTATGGATAATAAAGAACATTATAAACTTGAACAAAAAGACAGATACAGAGACAGTAAAGCATCAAACAGACTGTCAAATTTCAGGGGGAAAGTTAGGGAGAGGTGGGGGAGATAAGAGATCAATCAAAGGACTTGTATGCATGCATATAAGCATAACCAACGGATGCAAAACTCTGGGGGGGGAGGGCATATTTGGGAGTGGGGTGGGGGTGGCAATGGTAAGATATGTACACATATAATACCTTAATAAAAAATTTGAGAGAAAAAAAAAGTTCCCACTCCAAGAGGATTTCCCTGCTACCCTACCTTAAGGTCCCCTCATCTGCTACCCTATTGTATTTCCTCACAGAATGTAATGCTACCTGAGATTATCTTATTTATTTGCTCTTACATGGTATCCTTCCCCATCCTGAACATTCGCTGAAAGCAGAGATTTTCTTTTCACAGAGGTTTCTTCACCTAGACATTGCCTAGAACAGACAAGACTCAATAAAGGTGCTAAGAATGAATGAATGAACAAATGGACACTTGATTTTGCATCGTCCCCAGAAGAACAGGAAGAACACTAGAGGCTCATAAAAAGTCAGGAAATGCAGGCCACAGGATGGCCAGGTGGCAATAGTATATTTACCAAGTAATTACCAGCCATCATAATGGTAAGCTCATGGGCTGAGGCATTCCTCTGAAGTGGCATCCACCTATCAGAACCTCAACACTGGGTCCCCTCAGGGCTGAGGTTTGGGTGTAAAATCCCTGGACTCCACAGATGAAAAGCAGGAGAGGAGCCAACACCTGGATTACCGGAGGAGTTTATTTAAAATGCAGGTGCCGGCCCGGCCGGCGTGCTCAGTGGTTGAGCATCGACCCGTGAACCAGGAGATCACTGTTCTATTCCCAGTCAGGGCACATGCCTGGGTGTGCACTCTATCCCCAGTAGGGGGCGTGCAGGATGCAGCCGATTGATGATTCTCTTTCATCATTGATGTTTCTATCTCTCTCTCCCTCTCCCTTCCTCTCTCTGAAATCAATAAAAACTTTTTTATTTTAAATGCAGGTGCCGGGGTACCATTCATTCAACCAGTATTAGTTAAAGTGTCTGTGCCTCAGTTTCTTAACAATCTAAACATGCTAGTACATTTATCGCACAGCAATCCCACACCAGGTATTTAACCAAGAGAAATGAAAGCACATGCATGCACAGACTTATACACAGGTGTTCATAGCAGCTTTATTCATAACTAGTGGCCCGGTGCATGAAATTCATGCACATTAAAAGGGAATGAATTAGAGGAAATATTTTAATATTGCTATTTGCCCTTTCTCTATAATAGAAGTGTCAGAGATGAAAGAAAATTAGTAAAATGTATATGAAAACCTTCCTTCTGTCAGAGTCTAGGGCATGCCGTGGGACCCAGAGTCAAGTCCCTGCCCACCCGTGCATGCCTCAAAATCTAGCAAAACCCAGACACAGCCGGCCCCACCCCCATTGGGGGAGATCCAGACCCAGCCAGCCCCTCCCCCATCAAGCCCTGCTGGGCGGGAGGGGGCACAGCATGAGGTCCCCAGTCAAGCCCCACTGGGCAAGGGGTGCAGCCTCAGGTTCCCCGCCCCGGCCCAGCTCCATGAAGCCTCAGGTCCCTGCTGGTCACTCGTTATGGGAACCCTGCCTCCACTGTGGGCACAGCCATATTGTGACAGTGTGGTGGTTAATTTGCATATTACCTCTTTATTATATAGGATAGCCCCAAACTGGAAGTAATCAAAATGTCCATCAACAGGAGAAGGAATAAACAGATAACAATTTACCCACACCGTGGAATACTACTCAGCAATGAAAAGAAACAAAGTACTGATTCAGGCACTAGCTTGGAGGAACCTCAAAGTATTAGCTGTGTGTGTGTGTGTGTGTGTGTGTGTGTGTGTGTGTGGCAGGGGACGGGGGGAGCCAGACCACAAAAAATGACATACTGTAATGATTCCATTTCTATGACATTCTAGAAGAGACCAAACTAGAATGGCACCAGCACATCAGTGGTGGCCAATGGCCAGAGGTGGTGGGAGGGGATTGCTGAGACAGGGGCATGAGGGAACTTTCCGGAGTGATGGAACTGGTCCAGATCCGGATTGTTGTGATCACAAGGCTGTCCACCGTTCTCAAAATTCCTTGAAGTGTTCACTTAAAATTGGCAAATTGTTTTTTTCTGTAAATTATTCCTCAAGCCGGGCTGGTGTGGCTCAGTGATTGAGCTTCGACCTATGAACCAGGAGGTCACGGTTTGATTCCAGGTCAGGGCACATGCCCGGGTTGTGGCTCGATCCCCAGTAGGGGGTGTGCAGGAGGCAGCCGATCAATGATTCACTCTCATCATTGATGTTTCTACCTCTCTCTCCCCCTCCCTTCCTCTCTGAAGCCAATAAAAATAATTAATTTAAAATGAAAGAGAAGTCCCCTTTGACTTGCTTGTGAAATTCTATGGAGCTGGTTATCAAGAGTCTCCCATAGTAACCAGATTGCTCATCCTACTTGACTCCTTCGATAAGTATCAAGCCCAGCCAGCCCTCCCCTACGATTCCTCCTCTGCAGAGCAGGGATAATGGGTACTTCCCTGTCTCTCAGGGCAATTATGCAGATAAAGTAACTGGAGTTCAATTTCCCAACTCAGACTGGCAAAGCCACGGGTCTTCTCACACTCCGGGGCTGGGACTCCTCCCATCGTGCTGAAAATGAAGCCTTCCCCTCCACCCTTTCCGTGGCTTCTGACGCCACCCTCCCCAACCTCACGTTCTGTCCTACCCCCAGGTCCCAAGGGTGGCCAGCCCTCCCTTCCCCAAGGCCGCGCAGAGGCCAGCTCCTCAGAAAAGCCTTCATCAACTCACCTTGCAAACTAGCAGCCCCTCCACCCTTCTCTGTCCCCTCATGTCAGTGGTCGGCAAACCGCGGCTCGAGAGCCACATGCGGCTCTTTGGCCCCCTGAGTGTGGCTCTTCCACAAAATACCACATACCCTAATTAAGTTAATAACCATGTACCTACCTATATAGTTTAAGTTTAAAAAATTTGGCTCTCAAAAGAAATTTCAATCGTTGTACTGTTGATATTTAGCTCTGTTGACTAATGAGTTTGCCGACCACTGCCTTATGTTACTTTATTTTCCTTCTTAGCACTTACCACCCCCTGGCATAGCCTACAGGTATTTCTATTCATAGCCCCTCCTAGCGTGTCAGCTTCAACAGCGACCTGGTCTGTCCTGAACTCTGTTGGACCCCCAGCACACACACACACACACACAAAATAACAACTAATATTTATTGAGCACTTGCTATGTGCCAGGCAGTGTTCCAAGCATTTTACATGTAGTAATTCATGTGATCCCTTACTCTAAGGGAGGTACTATTTTAATCCCATTTTCACTGATAAGGAGAGTGAGGCACAGAGAAGTTCATTAACCTGCCTGAGGTCACACAGACAGGAAGTGGTAGAGGCAGGGCTCACCCCTGGGCAGGTGAGATGTGAGAGCCCAGGACTCCTGACTCCTGTGCTAGTCCATCCACTACTGTGCTCCATCTTCACAACGAGTGAACGAAAACTAGGTAAAGAGGAACAAACACGCTGCTCGCTCCCCACCCACGCCGGCCCTGCCTTAGAGACACCACTGCTCCTGGATAGCTAAAGCAAAGAAAGAGGCAGGAGGGGCTCACCGGGCCCATTTGACAGGTCACCCCAACAGACAAGTGGCCGTCTTCGGTTGCTTCAAATTGACCCCGGGGGGTATTGCGGTTTATGCAGGCACACCTCGTCCTATTGCGCTCCTCCCCACTGTGCTTCTGGATGTTGCATTTTTTATAAATTGGTGTAATTTCTTTATTCATTCACACGGGACAGCTATTGTTGTGTTGGCTGTTGTCATTTTTTTAAATATATTTTATTGATTTTTTACAGAGAGGAAGAGAGAGGGATAGAGAGCTAGAAACATCGATGAGAGAGAAACATCGATCAGCTGCCTCTTGCACACCCCCTACTGGGGATGTGCCCGCAACCAAGGTACATGCCCTTGACCGGAATCGAACCTGGGACCCTTCAGTCCACTGAGCCAAACCGGTTTCGGCATGGATGTTGCATTTTTTATAAATTGAAATCAAGACCCTCCACCAGCAACAATATGACGACTCGCTTTACTGCAGTGGTCGGTCTGGAAGCAACCCGCAGTGGCTCTGAGGTATGCCTGTGTAAGTATGGTCACTTCACTGGGAGTGTCTTATCACTCATATTTTGTTCTAATATTTGTTCTTTTTTTTTTTTTTTTTTTTTTGTTAATCCTCGCCCAAGGATATTCTTTTTTTCCATTGATTTTTAGAGAGAGTAGAAGGGAGGGGGAAAGACAGAGAGATTGTTTGCCTCCCCGCACTCGCCCCGGGATGGAGCCTGCAACCAAGGTACCTGCCCTTGACGTGGAATCAGACCTGGAACCCTTCAGTCCTCGGGCCGACGCTCTAACCAGCCAGGGCCCCATCTTTGTTCTGTGTCCTCATATTCTGGAAGAGCTCCAGAGCCACAGCGGGGAAACCAGTGTTTGTTATTCCCATCAAAGCCCTTCCCATCACAGCGGACTTTATGGTACTGGGTGACTTTCCGAAGCCCTTAAGGATGGGGACTGGTTGCCAAGGAAACCAGCCACGTGATTCAAGGTTGGAACTTTCAGCCAACCACCCCCCTACCTCCGGGTTAGAGAGAGCAGCTGGAGTTGGAACCCATCACCAATGGCCAATGATGTCATCAATCATGCCTGTGTAATGACGCCTCAAAAAACTCCCAAAAGGATGAGAGCTCCCCGGTTACTGACTCCGTGGAGGTGCTGGGAGGGTGGTGCACCAGAGAGAACATGGACACCCCCCGCCCCTCCCCCCCCGGCCCGAACCTACCCCCTCGGTGTCTTCCCACAGAAACCTTGCCCACCATCTCTTCCCTCTGGCTGTTCCTGAGTCTGGGTTGTGTCCTTGGTAATAACTGGTAATCGAGTGAGTAAGCTGTTTTCCTGAGTTCTGGGAGCCGCTCTAGCAGGTTGACCAAGCCCAAGAAGGGGGTCGTGGAGCCTGTGGGTTATAGGTGATGGGCAGGAGCACAGGTGCAGCCGGGACTGGTGACTGGCCTCTGAAGTGAGGACAGCCCTTCGGGGCTGAGCCCCCAGCCTGTGGGCTCTGACACCATTTCTGTTAGGGGCAAAAACAGAATAGTGGAGACGAACCATCGTTATAAGAAATGTTAATCATGCTCTATTAACCGTGATTGCCTTGTTCTGATTAAAGAAAGGACATTCTAACCTGGCTGGGAGTTGTACGCCCCCGGGACCGGGGAGTCAACCTTGGATCTTGCAGTCAACCTTGGAACACGGTCCATTTTCATTCAAGAACTGCCTAATATCATGGAAAGATGAACAACCTTGTTGCCCAAACAATGGAGTCTCGCCCCAGCCCATGCCTGTAATCCCTACTTCCCCACATAATCCTTGTCCTGCCCTGATTAAGCAGCTGGCTTATGGGGGGCTGCAGAGCAGATGTTTGTGGATGGCCTGCTGCTCCCCCGTGCTGCCGGCAGTATTGGAGTAAATGCTCATATATGACTCAACGCTGCTGGCTCTGCTTAATTGGCTCCAGTAGTGACAGGCAGCCTGGACCCCTTCGTTGTCGGGGTTCATCTCCAGGTAGGTCGCGTGGGAATTGAACTGCTTGGTGTGTAGAGAGAAAACCACATTGGGTGATCACAAGTGCCACAAGCAGAAAGCTGAGAGGAGACACAGGAATGGTTTTCCTTTCCGTCCCCTCGCACTGAACCGCCTGTGACTACCCAGCCTACAGATGGGGACACCGTCCCAGGGAGGCGGAGAGCGAGTGGGGGCAGCAGAGCACAGCAGAGGGTGGTCACAGGTAGAAACCACTGGGAGGGGGTGGGGAGGAGAAATACACCCGGCCTCCCTCCCGTCCCACCCCCAGTCTCCTGTTGGTGCCTTCCCAAGGGCAAACCCAGCTGGAAGGCTGAGGGCGGGGGCGGGGCATGTGGCCTGCAGGGGGCAGCCTCGGGCTGCAGAGCTGGGCGGAACGAGGAACTAGAGGGGTGTGTGCAGAACCACCCGCACACGGCCCGTCTCTTTCCCTCTGCCCCCCCTCGCCAGCGCTCAATGTAGCCAAAGGGGCCACCCCACCTCCTGGTAGAGGCCACAAGGGCCACCCTCCGCCCGGCCCCCACCCCCGCCCCTGGAGACATCTTTCCAAAACACAGATCTGGAGGCATCTCCCCACTGGTTCCAGCTTTCAGAGAATCCCTTTCCCATTGCCCACCTAGCAGGAAGTCCTTAGGACCTGACAGCTCCCCTCCCCTCTCGATGCACCTGCACCCCTCTAACCCCCTTCCCCCCGCCCCAAGTGTCAGCTCCTTCTCCCCTTCTGCAGGCCTCTCCTAGTAGCTGCTGCATCCCAGCACCTAGAACTACAAGCGCAGGAAATATTCATCCCTTCACACGCCGGGTGAGCAGGTGAAGAGGCACAAGGACCAAGGGAAGGCAGGAGAGGCAGTCAAGTGTAAAACAAACAGGTTTATTTATAAGCAGGAATGCTGTCCAGCATACAGTGCAAACTCTCATGGTCTTGGGATCAACACAAGCCGGGGAACCGAGGCTACATCCTGAAAGGGTCTCTTTTTAATTCATGGCTTCCCGGCTCTGCTGGGGGGATGGAAAGGAGGCTCGAGAGCCTCCCGGAACTGTCCACCAGGGGGCAGACCTGCTCCATAACCACGCAGGGTCCAATGTGGGCAGAAACCCTGGCGGTTCCAGGTAGTTAGTAAGCACATCTCGATTCCACGGTGGGAAGCCTCTCGTGTCTCCATGGCAATGGCTGGACTCTCCTGCTCTCTAAAAGTTCAGCTGCAAAGTTCAAGTCTTTTTCAACAAAGATCCAAGTACCACAGACTCAAATGGCTTCTCAAGGAGCCCCAGTCCCTGTCCGTCCACCCTCTGCAGGGAGTGCACAAGTGTGTTTGGGGGAGTGGGCCGGCTCTTGAACAAGTAAGAATGCCCTGGCAAAACTATTGGCTTCAGCTGCTTCACGAAGGCCGTTCAGCCCGACATCAGCTACACGGACCCACAGCGCGCGCGCGCGCGCGCGCACACACACACACACACACACACACACACACACTGGCTCTCGGCATCTCACATCCACCTGGGATGGCGACAGGCACAGTACTAAAGTGGTCCCGTGGCGCCCCGGGGGCCTGGGACTCCAGGGGCAGCGGGAGGAGGTTGAGGGAACAGGAGCACCCCTCGGGAGTCCAAAAAGGAAGGTCCAGGCTGAGGTAGAAGGAGAGACATGGCTGCAGGAGCTGGCTCTCCAGGTCCTGCAATTCCCTGATAGAAGGTGTGGCCTGGGCGCCCACACCACACAGCGCAGGAGGGCGGGCGGCGGGGCTGGCGCTCTGGGTAAGCGGGAGTGAAGGTCAAAGGCAGAGAAGGCACTCTGAGACTTTGGCTTTGTGGTGCTGCTGGCTCGTTTGCATGGTGCTTACGTTTTTTTGGTGTGTTTTTAACCTGCCACATATTGAAATTGGATTTCCTGTTAGAGGTTTGCCGTCTTGCCCGGGGCAGGGCATCATCCAGGCTGCCTGCTGGGCCTCTGGGGGTCTGACTTGCACACAACGTCCAGGAGGCGGAACCGGCAGGAAAGGATTTGAGGTGGTGCTTCCCAAGGACCCTTAGCTAACCCAGGGTCCCCACCCGGCACAGAACCATCTGGCTGATGACAGCCCCTCCCCCTCTGGGCCCCCCTGCTGACGGGCTGCCCCTTCCCCATGGATGACTCCCACAGCGCCCTCCTCCCCCACCGCCTCTCTGGACGCTGGAACCTCCTGGGGAGCCAGAGCCCAGGGATGAAACAAGGGCTTCAGAAGCTAGGGCCACAGCCCAGCGAGGGGGCAGCTCGGAGTGGCAGGGACCCCGCCGGGCTGCCCAGCATGTCCAGCCAGCCTTGGGAGAAGGATGTCCATGACCGGAGGGGTTCTCTGGCTCTCCCTGCCTCCTCCTTGCCTGCCAGGTTGTGGAGGCCATTAAAGGAACTTGGTCTGGAAGGAGCCAGAGTGCTGGGCGTGGGGGCCAGGGAGACCCCGAGGCCAGCTCACTCAGCGGCGACTCGGCCCCTGCCGGCCTGGTTAACTGGGCTTCATGCCGGCGTCAGGCACGCCCAGGTTCAGGGGCTTCTCCTCCAGGCTCTGCAGCCGAGTCTCGGGGGCCCCGCGCGGGGACCGCACAGGGCACTCCTCCTTGGAGAAGGGGACGTGCTCGTCCTGCGGGGAGCCGGAGGGGCTGGAGTCCGCGTTCCCCGTCGTGGAGCTGGCCTGGGAGGAGCACCGCGAGCCGTGGTCAGAGCTGCTGCAGACGTTCACGATGCAGGTGACATTGACGTGGGTCCCGTGGCCGCCAGGGGAGGACTCTGCAGAGGAGGGGAGGTGGTCAGCCGGGGTCTTGCAGTGGGGAGGCCATCATGGCCTGTCCCCCGCCCAGAGGCCGGTTACAACACTGGGCCCGCTGGTGGTCGTGTTTTTTAAGAGAATTGGCTGCCAACATTTAAAATTCAGGAATTAAAAACAAAATAAAATTGCACCTTTTCCAGGACTGGCTTCTCCCAATAAACTTTGGTTCCATTAAAAATAAAAAATAAATGAAATAAAATTCAGGAATTTACGTGTTTAAAATCTGATTTATGGCTTCCCTCGGAGCCAGATGTGAGCGATCTGGCCATGGAGGGCCCCCATACCTGAACACAGCTGGCAGGAAGGGCTTCCGGGCACAGGCTCACCCCGCCTCCCGCCCACCCCCTGTGGGCATCTGAGTTTCCTAACTAGTCAGCGTGGGACAGATGATGGATAAGCCAGGAGATGAATATAAGGGGTTGGAGGCACAAGAGCCTCTCAAAAGGTGACAGCTGCTGCTGTGACTGCGGGGACCTGCTGAGCACAAGCGGGTGTGGTGCCCAGAGCGCAAGGACCGGCTGGCTGTTCTCCAGTCCTCCCCCAGCCCAGCTCCCCCAAATCCAGGGGATCCGAGAGGAGGTCAGAGCTGGTGAGCTCCTCTCTCAGGACAACCCCAAATAGGCCAGGGCAAGGCAGGGCTGAACTCACGGGGCCAGAAGGAAATTTCCACCCTGAGTCTGCACGGCACCCAAATGTCACCCAAAGTCACCATGGCCTTTGCACACTGTGAACGAGACACGGTGGGGGCGGATAGGGGGACCACAACGGGCGCAGTGCGGGGGTTTACCCTAACCCGCACTGGCGAGAGGTGCTGGGTGGGTGGGAGGAACCGAAGGGGATCGCAGAGGCCAGAGAGGCAGGAGGGGAACCGAGAAGGGGCAGAGGGTGGACGGGGTGGGCAGACATGGTCAGGGGTCCACACGGGGGGCAAGGAGGAACCCACACCAGGCTGGCCGTGGAAGAGGTATCGCTAAGGTGAATCCAAATAACGTTCAGGGCCACCTGCTGTGTTCCGGGCACTGGCCCAGTGGCCCCCCGGGAGCTCCGAGGCTGGGGTGGGGGCACTGACAAGACAGCACATGAGGAGGGCAGGTCATGAAGGGGAAGCAGAAGCGGGGTGCCTTGCTGATGTGGGCAGCCCGGGGAGGAAGCAACCCGAGAGGGGTGACAGGTAGGGAAGGGGTGGCAGCCCTGCAGGGAGGTGCCACGGCTCATCTCTGGGTGAGGAGGCTGAGGCTCAGTGGGGCTAAGGAGTCTCCTCAGATGCCCGAGGCACCGTCTGGGGGGGCATCTAGAAAGGACCACGTCCACTGCCATTCTGTGGGGGACCTGACTAGCAAACACACCCACGGAAGCTCCAGGCTTCCGGGGGGCCCTGCAGGGGCGCCCTCCACGTGAGCACTGTGATGCCTGTCAGAGACCAAATCCAGGCAAAATGCTGCTCCAGAACACACACCCACTCCTGGGGCCTCAGGCCCGAAAGAACTGGTAACAAGCCACAAGGGGGAGACCTAGAGGCATCCCCTATTCATGTAGCTTCCCGCCCCCAAGCCCAGGGGGTGCCCGGCTCTCCCTTTACGAGCTGTGTGTCCTTGAACAGCTATTTAAACTCTCTGGGCCTCAGTTTCCTTGACTATACCATATAATCAATATTAATATTATAATCTATTACATAATTATAAAACAATATCATATAATAATATAATACTATAACATTACCATGTAATACTGACACTCTGCCTCCCAGGAGCACGCCTGCGCCGCCCCTCCCTTCTCCTTTCCCCACAAGTACGCGTCTCCTAAACTCTAAGGGACCCCACAAGGCGTGCCACCAGGGTAGCCATGGGAGCACAAGGCCCCTTTCTCTGACTTCTCAGTGAGCCAAAGCAGCTCACCTGGGCCCATTTCCCCAAACAGTCCCTCTCCAGTTATCCTAGGTCCTTCCTTGTTTCCCTCTCCCCAGCTTTAATAAATACCTCCCAAAATAAAAAAATATGTAATACTACTTTATGTTAGATATGCTATTCCCTGCCTGGATAGCGGACTCGAAGGACCAGTTAGGTTGTCTAGAAGGAAGGGTGTTCCTGGTGAAAGAACCCACATGGGCAAAGGGCTGGGGGAGGGATACTGGGGGTTCAGAGAACCCGAAGAGCCTGGTGGCTCCGTGTCGCACTGGAGGGCAAGCCAGCTATCGTGCAGGGCTTCTCAGGCCCTGCCGGACGCTCGGGCCCGGGAGGCAGGGGCTCAGGCAGAAACCAGGAAGAATCACGAAGCGGGGGTGAAGCCGGGTGGGGCCCCAACACTTACCTGAGCTCCCGGAGCCAGCCTGGGCCTCCCCAGACCCACTGGGCTGGTCCCTGCCCGGTGCCTGCGGCTGGTTCCTGGTGGGCGTCCCCCTGTGCGAAGCGCTGGCCGCGCTCTCCAGGGAGCTGCTGCTGGAGCTGGGCGCCGTGGTCAGCAGGTGCTGCTGCTCGGAGCCAGGAGCAACTTGGGCCTTATCAGCAGGCAGGTGAGGCTGGGTGGGGAGGGAGGAGGGACAGCGGTCAGGCCTCCAGCCAGCTCCCCTCCCTCCTCCTTCCTCCTCCTCACCACCATCTGCGCCCGTGTCACAAGCCCTTCACCGCTCACTTGCTTCTGCCCACAGCACGTGTTCTTTCCACACAAAGTGCCCTCGATGGTTCCTGTGATTAGCACCTGCCTGCCCCGCTGGAGTGCGAGCCCTCGTCGGGCAGGGCTCAGGGGGCCCTGTTCTACCAATGGTTCTCCCCTCAGAGGCGGGGCAGGATTGGCATCCTCACTTGGCATTAGGAAGTGGGGCCCAGAGAGTGACTCTCCCAAGGTCACCCCATCAGCACAGGGTGGCCCGGCCCAGCAGCCAAGAGCATGGATTCTGGAGCCAGACGCATGGGTGCAAATCATGACTTCATCGCTCACGACCTGTGTGACCTTGAACAAGTGACTTAGCCTCTCTGTGCCTCCATTTTTCATCTATAAAGGGAGAATAACAACCTACCTGCTAGGGTTATTGTGAAGACTAAATGGCTGAGTAAATGGTAAAGTGCTCAGAACAGCAGCTGTTACATAGGAAGTTCCATACAAGGGTTTGTTAAATCAGGGGCCACACTTTCACCCACTGCCAAGGATGAGGGTAAAATGAGAACTGAGGCGAGTGAAGGGTTGGTGAGATATATCTTAGCGCGGAAGAGAGAGATGAGGGTCAGAGGGTGAGCGTTTGCTATGGGGTGGGGGACACAAGCACGTTAGACCCCCTTCCCAGGGAACAGAGACCCCAAGGCCTTGCTCCAGAAGGAGCCAAGATTCCAGGTGTGTTCTGAGCAGAGGCTTAATACCCGATCCCTCCCGGGACTGGCCAATCACTGCAGCCCTGGCCCCCAGCCCCGCCCACACTGGCTGTGGCCTCTCAGCACCTGAGCCCAGAGGAGCCCTCAATATCCTGAGGCCAGCTCATCGCCTCTTACAAGGAGGAGCCTTCTAAAGTAGCCCCGGGAGGCCATGGAGGCCCAGAGAGGGTGTGTTCCCTGCTCTGAATCACACAGCTGGTCCATGGGAGGGGCAGGACTAGCCCAGAATAGTGTCCCCAAGCTGGTGGCTTGCCACTGTGTCCTGACTCCCTCGCTCACCCCTCCCCCAGTTTACAAGGGAAGGAGTGCATTTCTAGATTTCTAGTTCATGCTGAACTTGCCCACACCCAGCCCTGCCCTGAACTGGGACAGGCGGGCGGGAGGGAGAGGAGGCGCATCCAAATGTCACTCCTCACAACCCCCAGAGAAGGGGCTTTCACGTTCCTCTGCCGGTGGCCAAGGCCCGGCAGAACAGAAACCCCCAAAGGTCACAGCTGCCTCCCTCCCCCAAGGCCACAAGTTGCAAAGTTCAGACAGGCTCCGAGTGGGGCAGAAAAACCCTGAGTGCTGCTCCTTGGGCTGGGACCCCAGAAAGGGGGGAGCTGAGGGAGTTCATGCAAAAAACCAGGATCCCAGCCAGCCAGCCAGTTCCTCCTCACCTCCCAGCCCCTCCCCGCCCAGTCCTGCCCTGGATGCAGAGACCCTGGCAGAGCCACCACTAGGTCCTCCGGACGAGGGTCCATGTCTGTCTGCATGTGTGAGTGTGCGTCCATGAGGTTCAACACCTGCGTGTACAGGTGTGAAGGTATGTGAAGTGTACACACATACGTGTCTATGGGGGACATGTGTGCACGTCTGCTGGAGGTGGTGAAGAGAGGCACGCCTAGGTTTGTGTCCCAGGCCACGCGTTAGCTGTGTGGTCTCGGGAAAGTTACCTAATAGCTCTGAGCCTGGGCCGTAGAACTGCACAACCATCTTACTGCCTGTGTCGCAGCACGGCTGTGGGAGTCAATGCTCAGAACTGTGCCTGGCATACGTCCAGCGCCTCATAAATGCTCACTCTCGTTATTAAATGTGAGCGTGCACAAGTGTGTCTGTGGGGGTGACTGAGGGTGAGCGCACATAGGAGGGTACGCTGACCTTTCCTAAAAGAGGGGAAGCCACTGTCCCGCCAGGCCTTGGGGTTCCTTCCGCAGCAGGAGCGACGGGGCGGAGCTGAGTCACTCTCCGCCCCAGCAGCCTAGACCGGGGGCGACCAGGCAGCCTCATAGCAGGGACCACAGCCAGCAGCCAGGAACAGAGTGGGCCAGGCTAAGCGAGGGAGTGGGAGCCTGGGGACTGAAGGGCATCTGGGAAGGTGGCCAGCCTCTGAGGGCAGCCCTCCGGGGGGTGGGGGGGGGGGGGCCTTGAACAGCCCTGAATGCCTGGCCCGGCCAAACCTGCAGATTCAGACTGAGTTTCCAACCTGGGCTGTCACTTCCCTAGCAGCCTGACCTCATACGGGGAAGAGAACCTCCCTGAATCTCGGTTTCCTCATCTGTGAAACGGGGTGACCGTACTGGGCACCTCGCTGCAGTCAGAGCCGCAGCACGGGCACCGAGCCTGGCACACGGGGCTCAGCAGCCGTGCGCAGGGCCAGCCCAGACCTGTGCGTCAGTCTTCCCAGGTCCACACCGGGCAGCTTGAAATTGGACGGTGGGAGTGTTTATGACACGGAAATGAGCTACCACCACAAATCAGGAGTTCGGGGGTTCTGCCCTGCTCGGAGGGCCCGCTGCCAGCGCACCGCTCTATACACAACAGCACCCCAAAATAGGAGCTGCGCTGCGCACACTCAGTGAACACAGAACTCTGTGAGGGGAAAGGGAAGTGAGGCTGCTGGGTCACACCTGGGCATCTCGCTGTGGGGAAACACTTGGCCGGGAAGGAGAGAAGACGTGGCAGCTGGGCTGCTGGGGAGGAGCCTAGAGGGCACACTCGCCCTCTGTGCCACCCCTCAGCGGCCGTCAGCGTCACCGCCTGGAAGCCAGAAAAAGAAAGGAGTGGCATTCGCACCCTGGGGGGGATGAGAAAGTGTCTGAACTCCCAAACCAGTGCTCCCATCTGCGGGAATGCTGCAGAGCCGGGAGTCCAGAGACACGGTGCTGTCTGACCTGGGGCAAGTCACCTCCTCTTTGCTTGTCCACAAAATCAGCACATGAAATCAGTCGCTGGTCCCGACCAAGTCCCAAGTCCTGTGTAAGCCTCTGGCACTGGGCTGAGCTGTTCCCTAGCACAGTGGTTCCCAGCCGGGGGTGGCTCTGCCCTCCGGGGGGCATTAGCAATGTCTGGAGACATCTTTAGCTGTCACTCCTTGGAGGCAGTGCTGCTGCCATCCCCTGGGGAGAGGTCAGCACTATTGCTAAGCAGCCTGCAAAGCACAGGACAGCCCCCAAGGACAGGATGATGGTGGCGAGGCTGAGGAACCCTGCCCAGCAGGACGGGCGGACCTGGAGGGAGCTCTTTCCTCGTCTGTAAAAGCAGGTATAAACCCTGCCCTGCCTACCAGATTCAGGAGTGCAGCAGCCACTGTGTACTGGCTCACCCAACACCCATTTCCAAGCCCTCTCCCTTGTCTTCCTCCACCACAGAGGCTGGGAAAGCAAAGTGCCCCGTTTCCCAGACTCCTTTGCAGCTAGGGATGGTCATGTGACACCATTCAGGCCAATGATACCAAAGGAGAAGTCTACCCAGGGCTTTTGGGAGAGCGTTGATTTCCTGATAAAAGGCGCCATGGCTGGTCACGACCCCCTCTTCTTTCCACCTCAAACCTGAGGTCACAGGAAGTGGTGATCACCCTCTCATGACATGAAGCCACAAGCAATAGAACAAAAGCCAACACACCAAAGATGGCAGAGCCCGGGGTCCTACTGCCTCTCAGAAGGATGCAGTTGAACTTATTCCAGCAGCCATCAACCCCTCGACCTCTTGGCATGTGAGAAACAGAAAGCCTTCTTGCTTTAAGTAACCCTTAGGTTTTCGGTTACTTGTGGCCAAATGCCCTCCTGATGGAGAACTGGTCACAGGTCCTACTTTATAAAAAAGATCTAAGGTGAGCTGCTTTGGTTAAAGAGGGGGGACCCAGAGCCCAGCCCTCTAGCCACCATCTCAACCCCAGAAATGAACCCCAGGCCCCTCCATGGAACACTGGGGTACCCTGGCACTCAGTTTGAAAACCACTGCTCTTTGAGGAAGTGCTCTGTAAGCACCACAGAGATGCTGAGAATTGTTGCCATCTGGGTGGATGGCACAGCCCCTGAGCAGCACTGTCCCCGTTTAATGGTGAAGAAACAGGGCCACAAGCTATTTCACGGCTGCCCAAGGTCACACCACAGGTCCATGACCACATGCTTGCCACAAACACCACTAACCCCTGCTCCTTGCCGTGGCCTCTCGCA
Organism: Eptesicus fuscus; assembly: GCF_027574615.1. NCBI lineage: Eukaryota > Metazoa > Chordata > Mammalia > Chiroptera > Vespertilionidae > Eptesicus > Eptesicus fuscus. The sequence continues at coordinate 6,788,530 of NC_072481.1, read as the reverse complement.
CTCGGTCTCCTTGATCAGCCCTGGCTGGCCTTTCCTCCGCCTCCCAGGCCTCTGCACACCACCTGGCCCCGGACAGACCCACCTACAGAACCCACTGCTCCCTGTGGCAGCGCCTCCCCCACTGGAAGGAGAGCGGGGGAGGGGCACTCACCTTGGCGTCTCCAGGCAGGCAGAAGGGTTTCTCTGCAAAGGGGAGAGGGGACAAGTCAGGGACAGTGACTGCCTCGGGCCACGGCTGTTCTAAGTAGGAGGGCAGCGTGGGGCCCAAGCAGAGCCGGTGGGAGTAGACCCAGCCGAGGGGGAAATGATTATCTACCAGACAAGGCACGCAAAGGCCCCACACCCAGCCCTCCAGCTGGCTCGACATTGTTCCACTCCCTTCGATCCCCCCAACTGCTTTCCAAACTCCACACCTTGGCTCACGCCTGTCCTCTGCTGAGCACACCCTTCCCTTCCTGCACACAGCCCCCCACAGAATCTTACCCAGCTCCAACCCCACCTGCTCCAGAGGCCTGCCTCCCCCCAGGATGCCCCACAGGAATCCTGGACTCCTCCCCCTGGGACGCCCTCACAGAGCCTTGCCTTTCAGTAGCTAAATTAGCAGAAGTGCCCTCTCCCAGGCTCTCAGCTCCTACAGAGTCTACGGTATCCGGCTCTGAGCCCTCAGGCTATGCCCAGGCCCTGACTCTCAGTAGGCACCCAGCTTCCTGAACAAATGGATGAATGAACAAACGGAGAGGGGGAAAAGGAACGGAATCTTACTTTTCTTCTGGGCAATCATGACACAGTTCAGCAGCCCTATCAGCAGTAGTCCCAAGGCTGTCACACCCACAATGAGTCCTGGAAGGAAAGGAGACGCTCAAACCAGCTGCGAAAAGCACACCGGCTTCTCCCAGGGGCCTGGCAGGTCAGTCGGTGACCAATGATGGCGAGGACTGTCCCAGGTGAGGGGCAAGCCCAGTCCAGAGGTCCGGCATTCAATTACAAAACGAACAACCCAAAAACTGTGTGCCAGACAAGCTCGAGGGCCACCAGCTTGACAGCTCAAGCCAGGGGTAGTCCCTAACCCCAGATGGACAGCCCATGCGGCGACGTGGCCCAGTCCACTATCTTCACAGCCTGATGGTTCATCCGAACCAACAACCAGGAGAACACCTCCACTTTGAGATAAAAGCTGAGCCCAGCCTGGCTGAGCATCAACCTATGAACCAGGAGGCCATAGTTCAATTCCCAGTGAGGGCACATGCCTGGATTTCGGGCTCGATCCCCAGTGGGGGGCATGCAGGAGGCAGCCAATCATGATTCTCTCTCATCACTGATGTTTCTCTCTCTCTCTCTCCCTCTCCCTTCTTCTCTGAAATCAATAAAAATATATATTATTTTTTTAAAAAGCGAAGCCCGCCTCTCTCGACTCGGGGTCTCTCGGTGACAGGACCAGGTCCTGAAGGAGACAAGTCTCGCTGCCACCTGCCTCCCAGGACGCACGCATCCAGCCCACAGCGGGCTCTCAGGGAGTCTGAGGGAGGAGGGAGGAAGGATGAATGGGCCCTCTTGTGACTTACCAACTGGAAGAGAGATGTTCCCGGTGCTGAGCCCTTCGGCCGGGGCACTTGGGACCACAGGGAGCAGGAGAGACATGCTGGCAGTTGTGCTGGGTCCTGGCGTGGGCTCCATGGGTTGGGATTTCGTGGACGCTGCCTGGGGCTCGAGGGCTAAGCTTGTGGTCACACGCAGGGAGGGGAGCGCAGACTTGCAGACCGCGTCCCTGCTTGCATTGCCAGGGATGGCCGTCGACTCACAGCTGGGAGAGGAGGCGGCTTGGTCAGGGGGCAGCAGAGGACAGGATGGCTCGGGGTGGCTGGGCTCCCCGAGGGCAAGGGTCCCAGCAGCGTGGATGGGGGAGTGAGTACATGCCCTGTCATATTTTAGGACCACACCTTCCTCTCCTCCCCTGCACCCCCTGTCCCCGTGCTCCCCACTCAGTCTTGACTTCCAGGGCAAGGCTGCTATTCACCATGCTGTCCTGGGACCCACCCACCATTAGATGAACCCGTCCTGGCACTGAACAGGCCTCGGCAACCCAAGGGCGCGAGTGGGGCTTCCAGGCACCGTGACACCACCACTGTGTGTTCTAGACGCTCCATCACCAGGGCAGCCCCTCCCTGCTCCCCCAGAACCAAGGGGCTCAGCCACTCACAACCGATGGGGCCGGCAGGTGTCTGTGGATGACGCCGTGTCTGAGAACGTCCCTGGGGCACAGGCAGCACACACCACATTTGATGTTGCGGTTCCTTCAAGGAAAAATTGGGACCTGTCACCAACTCAGATGCTCTGTGGGACCGGGGGGCCTTGGCACTGAAGCCCCAGGGGAAGTCCGAGGACCCGTGGAACCGTCTGCATCTCTACCTCCGAACACACACACACACACACACACACACACACACACACACACACACAGCTGGGAGTTTGTCCTTTAACCAATTCTAGTGACTTCCTGGTCTCCGGGGTCACGTGGGTTCATCTTCCTGGGGCACCACCTGATTTTCCAGCAGCTTAGGGCTTAATCTGATCTGTCTCTGGATCCCCAGGGCCTAGCACACAGTAGGTACCTAATCAGGCACCTAATGGATAGCAGGCTGTCACTGACGACGTTCCCAGGCTGAGCTGAGGAGCTGATGCCCGTGAAGAAGAGACCCAAGGGGGACCCCAGGCCTGCTGCCCGACCCCGTACCTGGTGTGACCACACCGAAGCCAGGGGGGCACTTGCGCAGCTGTGCGCACTGCCGGCACCTGTGCTGGATCTTCAGTATGCAGTACCAGCCTGGCCTGCAGGCGCACACGCGGTTCTGCTCCCGAGTGCAGGCTTGAGTTTCTACCTGCTCTGGAGGGGCGAGAGGGCAGACCAGGGTCATTCCTGCCTCCACCCGCCCTGCTCACTGCCATGCCACTCTGCCCTCCCAGCCAGCCCACCACCCACGGACAGCTCTGCTCTCCAGCAGGCTATGGGTCCCTCCCCTCCCCACGGAGTTCCAAGGCCTGCAGTCTTGTTCCGCTCCACGGCACAAGCAAGACACAGCTCCCCCATTGCTACAGTGGGCACAGTTCTCCCACCGCTGCTCTGGGCCGGCCTGCCCCGTGGGGCGACTGAAGGGGATTCGGTAAGACAGGATGAGAATGCCCCGAATAGATAGCAAACAACTGTACCCACGCAACCTCATGCCCCGGGCCATGGAAGCAGCAGGTCTGAGGTAACCCACATCAGCTTTCAGCCAAAGGGGCTGGAGTGCAGGTGCCCAGGGGAGGTTGCTGGGGACCACCCCTCGCTCTGGGCCTACTCACCAGAGCTGCAGCGGGAGTCACAGCTCAAGCAATGGGGCACCCAGTTCCAGAGCTGGGTGTACATGCTGTCCTCGCAGGGGACACACACCGTATCTGAGGTCTTGGTGCAGTGGGACTGGACGTGGTAGCCTGAGAAAGCAAGGGCCAGGGGTCTCAGGGGAGCTGGCTGCTGCCTGGACCCTGAGCTCATCCACTGTCCCCCAGGACCCCAGAGTTCTGTAGTGGAGCTGCGAAGGCTCTTTGATGGGGTTCCAACTCCTCCATCGACTCGTCTCACATCTAGCTGTCACTCCATCTCTGAACCCCCACTGATCATGAAATATCCTCCCCTCTGCTCCTTCCAGATGCCTGGAATTCCACCATCAAAACTGCCTGTCCATTAGTCAGTCACACTTTAGTGAGAACTGGTTTGCCGGCTCCTTTCTCCTTTGCATTTGGCTAAAATTCTCCACCGGGGGCCATCTAAGCTGAGGTCTAACAGATAAGTAGGGGGTTTCCAGGGAAAAGGAGTTGGGAAGAGGGAACAGCATGTGCAAGGCCCCAGAAGCAAGAGGGACCACAGGGCTGATTCATGGAACTAGAAGGAGTTCAGGAAGAATTGAGAGCCATGACCCTGCCCGCTCCCACCCTCATACACCCACTCCCTCCCAGGCACCAGCCCCCAGGAGCCCAGCCAGTCTGAGGGCCAGGGCTCCAGGGCTGTCCCTCACCAGGAGGACACATGCTGCAGCACAACTGGACCCTCTCGTCATAGTATTCTCTCTGCTGGCACACGCTTCCGGGCTCCGGGGCGTAGGGGGTGAATGCCACCTGGAAGGGGGAAGAAGGACAGCCATGAGCTTGGCCACACCCGACACCCAGATCCCCATCCTGTGCCCCACAAGTCCCTTCTGGGGCTCACTGATGGATGGACGAAGGACTTCTCCCTTTGGGTGGGGGCGAGGGGAAGGCAGAAGGGAGAGTCCCTGCCTCCTTTCACCTCCCCTCTTCCTCCCTCAGGGTGGCACACCCATGTCAGCAGGCGGAGACACTGAGCCAGCTGGCCGGAGGGTGAGGCTGGCCCCCACCACTACACAGGGCAGTGCCCCAAAGGCAGTGGCCGCAGGCACGGAGACCCACAGTGCTCAGCACAGTGTGGCCCTCTGCCTGGGATACCTCCCTCGCCCTCTTTCCCACACCTGGGAATCTTTCCTTTGTCCTTCCAACCAACCACTGCCCCCCCTGGGGAGCCCTCCCTGCCGCCCCAGACTGCTTCAGGCTCCTCCTCCTCTGGGCTCGCTCTGAACGCTGGATACAGCCCCTCCAAACCATCATCTCCTTGTGCTGAAATGGAGTACCTACTTCTCCTCCCCTCTTGCATGGGTGCGTGCGCACACACACCACACACACGCATGACTGCAGTACACAGGGCAGGAGTGACGGCCTCACGGCCTCTGGACCCTCAGCTGCCAGCGTGCAGCCCCCGGCAGAGCTGGTGCTCAGCAGATGAGCGTTTGTTGGCGACAGAAACAACAGCGACCATTTCCCGAGCACTGACAGGTTGCCAGGGGTCGGTCTACATGCGGCAGGGGCTCGAGGCAGACCCCCTAGAGCGCCCACCCCCAGCTGCCAGGGTGCTGCCTAAGAGTGGCCTGGCCTCCGGGGGGACGGCTGCTGTGGGGGAGTTCACGCTCCGCTCCCTCGGCCATCCTGCTGCAGCTGGCCCTCGGCTGGCCTCTGCATTGGGAACGGAAACCCAGCTCCCTCCCTGCTCGGCCTGACGGGCAGTCCCACACCCGTCCTGGCTCCTGGACACCCCCCCCCCCCCCCCGGGGCCGGGGTTTCCAGCTGCCCCGCAATCTGTGCTCCTGCCTGAGCTGTCGCCTCCGCCTGGAACAGCCTCTTGCTTCCCCTGACACATCCCCACTGTCCCTTCTGACAGCAGCCTCTGCCTCAAGGCTTCCCTGCCCACACCCCACCCTGAAGAATCACTAGCACGCCGAGTCCTGACCTTCCTCCCTCAGGGTCCTGGCACACAGGCCTGTACCCACTCAACGGACGCCCTCTGAGGCTGCAGGCTGGGGTGACGCTAACGCCCAGAGCCTGGCGCGTCGTAGGTGCCCAGGGCTCACTAATCCACGCAGCCGGTGTCACTACGATGCCATTTCCCAGAGGGATCCGACCCTGCACCAGGACATGGAGCCCCGACATGGGAGCACCCAGCACGCTGCCAGCTGAAGCCCTTTCCCCGCTCAGCCCAGGCCCAGGCCCTCACCCAGGTAGTCAGCGCTGGTGAGGGCGGGAGAGGCGCAGGCGCTGGCAAGGGACCTGGGAACCATTCAGCACAACACGGCGTCTAAAAGTTAACTCCCATTCCCGTCTGGACTGTAAGCTTCTGTACCATGGCTGCACATGCGTGCACACGCATGCACGCACGCGCGCACACACACACTCCATCCCCATCCTTCCCTCCGCCTGGCCCTGGAGCAGGCTGCCAGGCACCTGAATGAGGAGAAAGCAAGGCCCCATATCAGGCTCCACATGCTGGGGTGGGGCTCAGTGTCTAAAGCCCCTGGCCTGATGCCGACTCCCACCCAACAAAGAGGGCATAAGAAGCTCAAGGGTGGACCCAGGAAGCTGTCAAAAGAGAAAAAGAAAACCTCCCAGGTGATTCTGACGCTCCACTGCCCAACACACCTGGTTAGCTGACACCTGCAGAGGCAGCAAGACGACCTGGGGGAGGGGCACACGGAGGAGATCCGGGGATCAAAGACGGGGAGCCCCCCCCCCCCACCAGAGAGTATACCTCTGCAGCTCCCTCTGCACTGAAGCAGAGGGCCTGACTGTCCCCCATGGCCCCCCAACATGGCCTTCCCTGCTGGCTGCTGCTGTGCGGAGCTTCCCCGGGGAAGCGGCTGTGCCCCCCCCTCAGAGCATGCCCTAGGCGGGCAGGGGCCATGCAAGGTGGCCCCAAGGATCTCATGGACCCTGCATCCCCACGAGCACCCAGGCAGTAACTAGGGGAGCCCCTCATTCCTGTGCGGCCAGAGAACCACAGGACCAAAGGGGCTCCAGGCTTGAAGCCCAGGGGAGCCTGGAGGAGGATTTCCGGTCAGGCCCAGAGAGCCTGATGGGAAAGGGCCTGCCTTGGTCAAGTTTGGGCTCTCTCTCCACCCACAGGCCAAGGGTTCCTGGGCAAGGCAGGCAGCTGGACCCCTACGGCCCCAGCCACTGCCCGGCAGCCTCCCATCAGGGTCCAGTCCTGTTAGAATCCTGCTCTGACTGCCCTTCCCCACACTTCCGCTGCTCCGTGTGAAGCGGGTGGGTCCTCTCTTGAGCAATTTCTAAGCCTGTTTATCCTCTGGGACAGAAAAGAAAAAAAAAAAAACACACACAAAAAAAACCACAGCCCTGTCATGACTAAACAATGAGGAACAGAAAGCCCCTGGCCGAGCAGGACAAAAGGTCACTCCCTGCACTGCAGGCCCCAGAGCAGAGGCGACACAGCCTCTGAGCCAGGTCACCGCAGGGGCCACACGGGCGGGGGTCCCTGGAGGTCCCCAGAACGCGGCGAGCAGCCTCTGGGAAACGTGGGGCTACGGAAGCTTCCAGTTTCTTTGGCTGGTGTTGGGGAGGCTCAGAGCCATGCACCACCCACCCACAGGGGAGTGCTGACTGACATTTTAAAATGAGGAACTAAGTGGATAGTAGTTGACTCGCTCAGCATGTTTAGCAGATCCAAGCTTTCAAAATACAGGGCCCAGGAGGAAGCTTGGAAATTATTGATGAGTGTTAGGCCCAGTGAGGGTGGGGGATTGGAGAAGAGAGATGATGATAGATAGATAGATGATAGATAGATAGATAGATAGATAGATAGATAGATAGATGACAGATAGGTAGATAATAGATACATACAGAAATACACAGATAGATTGGTTGACAGGGAATGACAGATGAAAGGATGACAGATGAAAGGAGGGTAGGAAGGAAGGAGGAAAAGAAGGACGAAAGGAAGGACCATCTAACACCCAATTTGTGAGATAGGTCTGATTGTGCCCATTTCCCAGATGAGGAAATGGAGATAGAAAGAAGCAAAGCCACCTCCTGCTCTCCCAAAGGCTCGGGGCCATTCCAGGGTTGGTGGCAGGCTGATGGACGACGTGCACAATGAGGCCATCAGGGCCCACCTCTCACCCACCAAAGGCCTTAGAGCTGCCTCACATCAGGGTCTGTGGCCCCGTTTCCTCTCTTTAACACTGGCCTCTGTCCTCCTGGGGCGGGAGTCACCTGCACTGAGGGGTGGCCCTTCAGGGAGGAAGGAAAACAATGGGCTATTTCTTAAGCACCTCCCAATGTGCCAGGTAAGGTTGCAGGCACTACACAGAATCCCACTTCCGCCCCCAAAAGTCGGTGGGCGTGTGCCGATTTCACAGCTCAGGGAGGCCGAGGCCAGATCACTTGTCTGAGTTCATCCAGGAAGGAGGTGGAGGAGGAGGAGGAGGAGGAGGCGGTGGGAATGGGATGTGACTCTCGCCCCGGTCCCACTGGAGAAATCTTTGGTCCCCTCCTCAGGACAGCTGAAGGAAGCAGCTGTGGGATCCACCCTCCGCCTTCGTCCCTGAGTCACTGCAGTGGCACCAGCCCCCGCCGTCTACTTCTGTGACAAGCAGACACTGGGGCGCTGGCTCCTGAGAGGGCCTGAGAGGGCCTATCTTCGGCTGGCAGCCCCGCAGCAGGAGCGGGGCACAGGTGCAAAGCTAGGAGTCTGATCCACAGCTGTGCCAAGTGCTAGAAAGATGTCCAGGAGCCAGGAAGGGGGCGGAGGCCCAGAAGTGGGGGCGGGATTGAGGTGCAGCACTCAGGAACCTTAAAGACATTTCAGCAACTTTCCATTTAATAGTGGAGAAAGTCAGGGGCAAAGGTGGAAACATTCATTCATTCATTCATTCATTCATATGTACTGAGCACCTGTTATTCTAGGTGCTGGGCAGACAGCATCGAACACGTCCACGTCCCTGCCCTGGGGAGCTGGGCTCTAGTGGGGAGACTGAGACGCACACAGTAGAAATATGTGAGGAGGCAGTGGGAGCCAGGAGAAAGGAAAACAAGATGGGGCCAGGAGCAACGGGGAGAAGGTGAGGGTGTGCTCGGTGCAGCCAGGAAGCCAGGGCAGCGGGGCCAGAGCAGGCGGGGTCGAGGGCGAGGGCGAGGGTGAGTGCGCTGAGAGACGAACACAGAGGCATGCAGCACCTCCTCCTGGAAGCTGGCTCCACGAAGGCACCGTGCGGCGTCACTTACGTGCCTCCCTGTCTCTCCGAGTCCTCATCCCAGCACTGGGACATGGGTCTTACCATTGTTTCCAAGTCACATGAGAAAACTGAGCCTCGAAGAGGCTCCTCACCTCTGGCCTAATTTCTTCCCCAGCATCAAGCTGACACACCTGTGTGTCCCCCACCGCAGAAGACTGGATTTCAACCCCCAGGCCCACCCCAAAGACCTCCCCTCCCCTCCGCAGACACCCCCTCTACTGTGGGCACCAACTGCCTCAGTGTTCTCCTCTGTAAAATGGCAGCAGGAGCCTGGCTGGTGCTCTAAGCCCTCTCCAGCTTCCGCTTCTTAAAGATGGGTGTCAACAAGCTCAACCCCTCCCGAGACCACAGGCATGCTGGGTGGGAGGGTGGCCCACCCACAGGAGGTGGAAAAACTGAATGAGCTGGGAGGTGGGGGCTGGGGTAGGAGGCCGGGCTGAAAGTGGGTGTGGAGTGTGGCTTCCATGCCCCAGCCTCTGCCCCTCCTCCCCTCTCCCAGGGCGAGGGCACCCTGAGCAGGTGGCCTGGGAGGAGAGAGCAGCGAAGGCTGCCCTCCCAGGTACACTAACACCTGGCATCGCAGGAGCAGCACTCGACTTGCTCCCTGAGCCTCAACCCATGAAACGGTGCCAGACGCTCTGCCCTGCCTCCTCCTGGGGTCGCTGCAGCAGCAAAGGCAGGGGGTCCATCACCTTCTCCCAGACTCTCGGGGAATCCACGGGGGAGCTGGAGGGTGGGCAAAGGCCCTGAGCTGTACCCTGGGTCAGACGGAATATCAGAGCGGGGCTCCTTCTGCCTGGTGTCAGCTGAGAAGGGCTGGGCGAGGACAAGACCCGGGCAAGCTGCGCAGTTCTCGCGAGGTGCGAGATGGCCCGGGGGAGCCTTGCAGAGGAAGGGACAGTGTAGAGAAGTTAACCTGTGACCCTCAGAGTTCCGGGGTCACCCCAGGCTGGCCCCAGGCTAGTTCTTGCAGAAGCCTAACGTCAGGAGGCTATTCCAGCCAGCCCCTGACAGTGGGGTGGGGGACAGTCCCACAGGCCAGAGGTGCGTTTCCTAGGGTACGGGCCTCAGGTTGTCTCAAAGGGACTTTATCAAGAGGAACTCCTGGAGGAGTAATGGGACCCCAAAATAATGAGTCTGGGTGAGCGCCTGGGGTCCATTAAATGGCCAAAGGACACAGTGTCCAGGATCAGGGACAGCAATGTCACTGAGAGTCCCTGAAGGAAAGTGAGCCTCAGAGGCCGAGCTGCAGGTCAGACAAGGACCTACCTGGTGAGCCGGGCAAGACTTTTCCTGCCCGCTGCTCCCCCCCTTCCCGAACTCCCCCCACTCTCACCCCAGAGGATCAGAAGCCAGCTGCTGGGCCTGGGCAAGACTAGTTCAAGGTGGGCCCTGCACCAGGCCCTTAGCCAGGGAGGGGCAGAGCGGGCGGCACGCAGGCCTCTGGTCCCAGCGTCCGCATCCGCTCTCGCTGGGCAATTGGGCAACCCTGCACCAGCTCACCGACTTCCTCTCTGACCAAGACCCTGCGTGTACCCCACGGTGGGGGCTCTCAGTCCCTTCCCCTATTTATAAATAGACGGAGAGAGAGATGAAGACAGAGGACAGGCCTGGGGAAGGAGGAAGAGGCCGCCACCAAGACGGTGTCATCTAGAAGCACTAAGCTGCGGGGCCTCTGCTTTTCCTGCCACCGTTACCGCAGCACCTTGGGGTCTTCAGGTTGTTAATTGTCTGGAGCCTCCCCTTAGATGGCAGCACCCTGGGGAAGGGGTCACGCTCCGGGCCTCCCGGGAGCTCCCCGGGCAGGGGTCCAGCTCAGAGAGGACCGGGATGAGGCACAGGAAGGAGCTTCGGGCTTTGGGGGACAGTGCGTCTCTCAGGTTTAGCCTTTTCACTGAGCCGGAAAGACTCGCGGAGACTGTTCAGACCCAGGAGAAGCGCCTACTGTGCGCAGACACGGTGCTGGGCACGCTCACATGCATTCTCTCGTGGTACCCCTCCTCCAACTCCACGAGCTTAGTGAACCCCACTCTAGAGATGTGGAGACGGGTCCCGAGATTCCACACCAACACCACGTCAGAGGCCACATGGCCAGCCAGCGGCGAACAGGAGCGGGTCACAGCTGCACCTGCCTCAGACAATGTTTTCTCTGTGATCGTTTGTTACGGTTGTTAATCCTCACCCGAGGACATTTCCCATTGATTTTTAGGGAGAGTGGAAGGGAGAGGGAAAGACAGAGAGAAACATCGATGTGAGAGAAACACATCGACTGGTTGAGCCCTGCCTAGGGCCCAGGTCAGGGAGGAGCCTGCAACCTGGGATGCTTTGGTCCACAGGCCAACGCTCTATCCGCTGGGCCAAACTAGGACTCTTGGTGATAATTTTACAGACCAAGGCCCAGAGGTGGGGAGTGGCTCCTCCGAGAACCCGCAGTGAGCAGGGTGCGGGCAGGTGCCCACTCTCCCAGGCTAAAGAGTCTCCAGGGCCCCAGAGGCAGACCGTGAAGCTGTGGGAGGGGCACAAGTGTCGGCCCAGGGCCCCAGGGCCCCCCAACAGGTGGCAACTGTCTTCGAGCAATACATAAACCACTTCCTTTGCATGGCAGGTCCCTGGGGCCCCCGGGTGTGGCGAGAAGCAGCAGAGCCGGCTGGGCCTCCATCTTAGGGGGTCTGCGGGAGCCCCGTGGACTGTGAGTGCAGCCACATCGGGCCAGGCTGACACAGAGACTACGCCAGGGCCAGGCTACGGAGGCTCATCTGCCGTCACGGAGAGGAACGGCACCTGCGTCAGGAAGGACAACCACATCACAGGGGGTGGCTCGGGGTGACACATCCCACTGCCACCCTGCCGCCTGTGATGTCCCTTCAGAAGTGAGCTGGGGGCAGACAGGAAGCCCGGGCTGGTATCCGGTTCCAGGGCGTGGTGCCTGCCCCCAAGGAACCCTCAGTCTAGTTGCAGAGAACACCCCAACCCTTTCCATGCCCCCCCTCCCCCCGCCCCACACCAAAGCCTGTCAGTATCGCCTCCTCAGTCTCCCCATGGCTCCCCCCTCCTCCCTCGGCATCTCTTGCCGGCTCAGCCTCCTCACTCTTGGTCCCAGCCTTTCCCAATGGACCTGAAACCACCTTCCTACATCCAAGTCCGGCCCTGATTAAAAACTCCCAGCAGCCCCACTGCCCGCAGGCCAAGCTCAACGTCCTGAATGCCCCGCCCAGCCAGCTTCTCCCTTCGCCCCTCACTCTCCTCCACGCAGGCTCCCTCTGCTCCCCGCTTCGCAGGGCTAACTCTTCAGCTTCTTTCAAAAGTCCCCTCCACCATCGTCTCAAGGAAACCTTCTCTGAACCCCGAGACCACTTTTGGTTGACTATTTCCCTGCGTCTGCCCTGCAGGGCAGGGACCACAACCCCCTCTGCACACGCTAGTGTGACTTCTACGCCAGACACCCAGGTTGTGATCCTAGTTCTGACTTTTGGAGACTTAAAAGTCAGAACTGGGATCGGTTTTGTCATCTATAAAATGGGGACATTTTATTCACCAGCCTCGGTTTTGTCCTCTATAAAATGGGGACAAAAACAGTGCCCACCACAGAGGGCTGTTATGATTCACTGTGTCAACTTATGTAAAGCGCTCGGCCCGGTGCTGGCTGGCAGGACGAGGTGATCGGCGCTCAGAGGGTTTTTATGACTCATCACCACGCCCAGCCCAGGGCACAGCCCATAGCAGGTGCCTACAAGATGTGGAATTGTTGAATAGAAGAGTTTTCATTTCCATCAGTTGAATGAGTTGGGCTCACATGAGAACTGGGCAGGAAATGGGCTATAAAGAGAGGGGGAGGTGTCCCAGTGCGGGGAGACGGACTGGCACCTTTCAGAGGCCACCGTGACCACCGTTACGTCCGGGTGGTAGTTTAAGAACGGAACTCTGCAGCCTGACCACCTTGGGTGGCCTCTGTGCCTCACTACCTCTCCCACACATGGGGACAGTGATGGTCCCTCCCACCCCATCTAGACCCTTGCCTGGCACCCCTGCTCAGAGATAAAGCAGCCCTGATGTCAGTCCTACCCTCAGTTCACTGCACTCTCCCAGCGTCTCCCAGCCTCCGTGGGCCGTGACAGAGGGACACTTTTATCCCCATCTTACCACTGGGGGAACCAAAGCTCAGACAGGCGCCAGAGGTCCACAGGTGCTGTGACGGCAGTCAGACAGGTGCCCAGGGATCCCGCTCCTCTGCCCGGGGGGGGGGGGGTGGGGGTGGTGTGCATCACAGCTGACTCCAAAGATGAGCAGGCTAGCCCTGCCCAGCCATGCGCAGCCAGCAGTGGCCGGGTGACCAAGGCCGGGCTCCCCTAGGGCTGGCCCCAGGAGCTCCAGGAACACGGAGGCTGACACAGGTCAGAACCAGGGCGCCTGGCCTGGGCTGAGGCAGGGCGGAGGCCAGAAGGGCCTCATGTTGCAGGATGGGTGGAGAGGGGCACGTCCTCTACCTCCCGGGTGCCTCTGCTCCCTCCTAGGTCTTTGGTCCAGTCGAAAGGCCGCCTCCTCCCTGAAGCCTTCCATCCTTCCTTCCCATTCTGCTGCTACTCCCTCAGTCCAGAGCTTTTGCCTAAACGATTGCAATCACCTGTCCTTGCCCTTGAGGACAGAGTGATCTTCCTAATATATTCTCTGTTCTGGTCTCTCCCTTGCTCAAAAACTATCAGTGGCTCCCCATGGCCTCAGCTCCTGAAGGAGGTGAGTGTGGGAGCCAAAAGCATGGACTCTGGAGTAAAAATGTGTGACTCCGCATCCAGACGCCCCCCTCCTTACTGGCGGGCAGCATCGGAGGAGTTGTGTCTGTGTGTTTTTTAAATAAAAGAGGTTAATACACCTCCACCTTTTCATCTGTTGAATGGAACTGAGAACAGTGCACACCTCACTGTAGTGAGGATCAATGAGGTAACACATGTAATGTTTAGTTAAGTCTCCAAAGGTCAGAGTTGGTATAATTTTTTAAATATAATTGATATTACTACTTCCACACACTGGCCCCGAGCAGCTTATAGACTCCTGTGCCGTCACTGCCCCTAATTAGCCTTTCGCTCCAAGTAGGACGGTTTAGCTCTTGTCCCCTGCTATTCCTGCCTCTGTCTTTCTCCTGGTACCCACTCAGCCAACCCTGCCCATCCGCAGGGCTCAGCTTTTAGAACGACCCCTGTGTGGTCACTGTGGGAAGAGGGCCTGAAGGGGGACAGGTTGTGGGAGGAGAGTCAAAAAGGTGACAAGAGCCCGGCCAGTGTGGCTCAGTGGTTGAACATCAACCTATGAACCAGGAGGTCATGGTTTGATTCCCAGTCAGGGCATATGCCCCAGTTTCAGGCTTGATCCCCAGTAGGGGGCGTGCAAGAGGCAGCCAATCTGATTCTCTCTCATCATGGATGTTTCTCTCTCTCTCTCTCTCTCTCTCTCTCTCTCTCTCTCTCTCTCTCTCCCTTCCTCTCTGAAATCAATTATATATATGGCTGTGACCAAGGGGCCAGGCCAGGAAGAGAGTGAAGCCATGGGGTATGGAGAGGGGTGGGTGGGAGGACATGGGGGGGATGATGCTATGAGGTGGGGCGGGTTGCGGGGGGCTCAATATTGCTGGGAGGACAGGACAGGAAGGAGCAGGGTTGGGGGCTTGTGGATCCAGAGGACCAGGAGACTGGAGCCGCAGGCGACAGACTCACCAGGAACGAGCTGAACTGGAGCCTCTGTGAGTGGCAGACGGAAGCCAGGCTGTGGGCCAGCAGGAGGAGGGACAGGCAGGGGTGCCCAGGATTCTGGCAGGGGTCCCCCTAAGTAAGGCAAGTGCTAGGAGCCCTTCCCTGGAGACTCACTGTCAAGTCCAGGCCTGGCTTTCTGGGCGGGGTCCTGGGGAGGCCAGAGCTGCACACCACCCCGCCCATAGCCACCAGCGCCCCTCACCACCTGCCCCGGTGAGACATTGGGGACCAGAGGCCTCTAAAGTGAGGAGGATGAGGTCCTTGCTGGTCCGTTTCCAGCTGGGGCAGCTGAGGCTCAGAGATAAAGAAAGTGGCCAAGTCCCCCCGAGCCAGAGGCCGAGCCAGGCTGGGGCCTGGGACCCCAGACCCCCAGCCCTCGGGCATCTCTCCTGCCCGGCATTTGAGAAGGCCGCCCACGATGACCAGGAAGACGCCCTGCCCGCCTGCCCCCAAACCCTTCCCGCTCGTGCACCCGCAGGCCCACTCAATTCCCTGAACCCGTGGCCACATCTGCCACACCCACTGCAGGCCAGGCTCAGACTGAGACAGACGGTGGGCCACTGTCTGGATGGCAAAGCCAAACAAACAAAACCCCCTGGGGATTTCTGCCCCGACCCTGGTCGGACCGGCTCCGAAGCAGGGACAGAGCACGGGGTCGGCAGGTCTCCTGAGGCCCAGCGCTCCTGAGAGGGATTCACACTGCAATTCCCCACGTGCCCACGGTGTCTGCTGCCAAAGGGCAGGGGGCAGCGGGCCTGCCTGGGGCTGGGGAAGCGGCTCTGCGACCTCCCCCTCCCCCCTGCCACTTGGAGCTGCTAATGGGCCTTCTTGTTTCAGCAATGGAGCAATAGTCTAGTGACCACACAGGTGACACCTGCGATGGAGCCAGCTCGTCCCCTTCTCCTCTGCAGAGAGGCAGAGCCGTGTGGGTTACAGGCAACAGGAAACAGGGCAGGGACGAGAGGGGAGAAGGATGTTGGGGCCTCCTGAACAACTGCCCCCTTCTGTACACCGCCCCCCCCCCCCCCCCCGCAGCATCGCTCAACCTCAGGGCAGAGGGAAAGCTAGTCTGCCAGACCCGTCGGTACACAGACACTTCCTCCTCCTGGGCACGCACCCCCAAACCACAGTGACGTCACCACCGCCTGTGACCTCAGCACGCACCTCGTGGAAAATGACTGCGGGCCCAGAGAGGTGAGCCCTGAGCTGCAGAGTCCCAGCCCCGCAGTCCACAGCGTGGCAGAAGGGGACAAATGCCCGGAGCCCGGGTGCTGAGGGAGGCCTGCAGGACTCAGGCGGGGGAGGGAGGCCGGTGTGCCCATCGCCAGTGACAAAGCGCCTCTTTGAGGAAACCGGCCCCCCACTACTCAAGGCTTCCCTGAACCTGTGGGCTCTACACAGCAGGCCCGAACTCATTCCAGCCCAAGCCCTGGGACTTCGGGCAGTGGGGAGAGTGGCTGGGGAGCACTGATAGGAAGGTGAGGTGTGCGGGGCTCTCCTTCCCGGAAAAACTTCAGGCCCCTCACCCCAGTCTGTGGCCTGTCAAGCACATGCGAAGCTGACAGTTCCCCAACATTCCAGCAGCGTGCTCGGCTCAGTGCTGTGGGGTTTTATAGACAGGGGTGCTTAAGGTCACCAGCAAGCCCGTGACAGCGCTCGAGGGGACGCTGGCCTCCTGACACCCAGGCCAGGGCTCCTCCTGTGGAGCCCTGCCGCCTTGGAAGTCACTTGAAGGCTGGGGGGTGGACAGCATGACCCACAGTGCCTCCCGGATTACACATAAACAGAACCTTTAGGCTCTAGGAGGTCAGAGATGGAAGAGACGGGTTCTGTTTTTTAAATCCTCACCCGAGGACATTTTCCCATTGATTTTTAGAGAGAGTGGAAGAGAGAGGGAAAAACAGAGAGAAACACTGATGGGAGATAAGCCCATCAATTCGTTGCCTCCGGCATGAGCCCCAACCAGGGTCCAGGCCGGAAAGGAGCCTGCAACCAAGGTACATGCCCTTGACTGGAATTGAACCCAGGACCCTTCAGTCCGCAGGCTGACACTCTATCCACTGAGCCAACCCGGCCAGGGCGAGACGGAAGAGACTATTTAGAGACAGCAGCCTGGAGTCAGCCATGCCCACCCTGCAGGTGGGAAAGCGGAGGCCTCCTGCAGCCCCTTCACACAGGGGTCACCCTGCTCCTCCTCAAATCACACCCAGGACCTGTCACTCACTGGAAGGAGTGGGGAAGGGCGGGATCGTGATTTCCTGACCCGACAGCCTTTGCCACATTCCCCGGGGCCTACAAGCAGGCCGCTGGGCAGGGGTGTAAGAGGCCCAGCAAGGGGGCATCTGGGAAGGAAGCACAGCCAGGCAGGAGCGAGACTGACCTCAGGGCTGCTGGGCAGGAGCTCTGGGCAACAGGAGGTCTGCCACCCACACCTCATGGCTCTGTGGCTCAGACGGAGAGCCGGATCCCACCGCGGCCCCGCTCAGCCTGGCACTGCCCCACGGCCAGAGGCAGGTCAGACCTGCAAAGCCACCAGTGCTCAAAGAGCTGCCCACAGGCTTTGCCACCCATAAAGCACTTTTAATCCTGACCACCAGCCAGTGAGGTGGGGATCATTCCCATTTTACTGATGGGAACACAGAGGCTCCCAGACATGCCAAGGACACCCAGACTGTAAACAGCCAAGTGAGGATTTGTGCTGAGGTGTGTCTGATTCTGAGGTCGGCCCTTTCCCTAAGTCATCAATACTGCTTCCCCGTGGCCGGCAGAGTGGCAAGGACCGGGAGCCACAGCATCTCCACTATCTCCCTATCCTAAGCACCCCGCTCCCTATCCTGAGCCCCAGCTTCCCTCCCTGCCAGCTTCTGGACAGGTCACGTTCCTACTAGGACCCCGAGTCACAGCCAGTGAGTGGCCCCACTGTGAGCCAGGGTGGGAATGAGGGGTGAGCCCTTTAAGGAGAGCACCCCTAGCCTCTGCAGACTCAATAGAGCAGAGAGACGAGCCCAGAAAAAACCGTCCAGAGAGAGGGAGACCAACTGGAAGCCAGTCCTGTCACCACTGGCATTTCAAACGCTTCTGTCTCATCCACAAAACGGGGTCACTATACAGGTCAGGTGAACATTTCGGGGCATTTATTCAACACTTTCTGCGGACCTACTACACACCAGGCACTGCTCTAGGCCAGGGCTTCCCCAGGGGACATCTAGCAATATCTGGAGCCATTTCGAATGATCAAAATGGAAGGGGCAGTGCTACTGGCGCCCGGTGGGCAGAGGCCAGGAATGCTGCGGAATATCCTTTGACGTGCAGGACAGCCCAGGCAACAGCCACCCACACGTCCAGAGTGCTGGGATGAGAAACCCGCTCTATAGCAGTGGGCACGTCCCTGCCCTCGCCGTGCGAGCATTCTACTTGGAAGACCCAAATAAAAGTGAAAAAACAGGAGAGGTCATGAGTGTTATTCAGGAAGACAAAGCAGGGCAGCGAGTGAGAGTACCCGATGGGAGCTTTTACAGGCAGGATGGTCGGAGAAGGCCTCTCCGAGGATTCCTTCGTTGGAGCAGAGGAAGTGAGGGAAGGACACCAGGAGATATCAGCAGGAGGAACAGTCAAGGCGAAGGGAACAGCAAGTGCAAAGGCCCGGAGGCAGGCATGGGTGGGGCCTGTTTGAGGAACAGAAAAAAGCCAGCGAGGCACAAAACGGAGAACTCAGTTGATGTGCTGAGTTGAACGTAACACACGCGCGCACACAGCACAGTGGGCATCGAACTCCTCCCCCCCTCCCTCCTACCCCACAACCTTCCCGGCTACTCGCCCACAAAACATTGGATGGTCAGGGCCATAACATGTCTCCAGCCCTGTGAGGGACAGGATGAGGGAGGGCCACCAGAACGCTGGCAGGTTCTCAGCCTTATCTGCTCCAGGTGGCCCTGAGAGGAAGACACGGTGGGCAGGACTTTCCACGTCCATGGGAAAGCAGAGGCTCATACCTTGGCCTGGGTGCCAAGGGCAGTGAGGGGCAGAGCCTAGGTCAGTGACCACTGACAGCGTGGCTCCTGGAAGGCTGCAGCTGGGTCGTGGTCATCTTGGTCCCTAGAGCCCAGCACTGGGCTGAGCTTGGAGTAGGTGTCTGTGACTGTTGGGGGGATGAATGGATGAATGGCACAGCCTCAAGGTGCCAGGCCACCTGGCCACTGCCCTCTGAAGCAATGATGCCTGGGCCACATCCTCACGCAGCACACAGGTGCCCTTCGAGGCTGTCAGGGAGGGGGCAAAGGGACATCCTGGGACAGCACACACCTGGATCACCCATCGCCACGCCAACGGGCAACACTCCCAGGCCAGCCTGGAAGCCCCAACCTCTTTCGTAACCTGAGCTGGGTATTGAGGAGGCCAACAGCAGCCCCCCCACCCCGAGATGTCCAGGGGTAGGTAGGTCAGACCCAGCAGGTAGAGATCCCCTCAGCTCCTCCCCAACAATAACAAAAAGCAGGATGGCTGGGGCCCTGCCCACCCCCATTACAGGGCACCAAGCACTCACCTATCCTCCCAACTTCACTGGCATTTATTTGTCCAATGAATGAAGGAATGTCCAATCCATTCCATCCCAGCCAACAAATACAGCTTTTAAAGGAGGCAGACGCCCTGATTACACAGTGCGTCTGCTGTCCCTGCAGCCAGCTCAGGTCGCCTTGGGCTCTTTCTGTGACTCAGTCTAGTTACAGCCAACATCACACAGGATCCACTGTGGGCGAGGGACCCGGCTGAGCGCAGGAACAGGGATACGGGCACGGGGAGGCTCTAGTGCAAAGAGCTCTGGAATCGGGCAGACCTGCATTCATATCCCTGCCATCCCCCCCGCCCCCAGCTCTGCAACCCTGGGAAACGCCACCACCTCTCGGGCCGGTTTCTACATCTCTAAATGGGAACAGCAGCATCCACCTTTTAGGAGTTGCTGTAAGGAAAATTCCAGGGGGATTCTGTGGTAAAAAACAGCCTCTCAGGAGATATTCAAGAAACTGGAGCGATGGTGCTGGTGATAATGAGGAGGAGGAGGGCCCCTCAGTCCCTGCCCTCTACCTATAGAAGCGGATAAAAACTCGATTAAAAACGTGGCTCAGTGGTTGAGCCACCACCTATGAACCAGGAGGTCACGGTTCGATGCCCGGCCAGGCCATATTTCTGGGTTGTGGGCCTTTAGGAGGCAGCCGATCAATGATTCTCTCTCATCATTGGTGTTTCTATCTCTCTCCTTCTCCTTTCCTCTCTGAAATCAATAAAAATAAAAATAAAAATTTTTTAAAGCAGAATGTAGCCTGTCCTCGAGAGGGACAAGGGCTCTGAGAGTAAAAGGGAAAAGGATCAGATCCAGCTGGAAGAATGAAGAATTCAGGGGGCGGCATTTGCAAAGGCCCTGAGGACAGGGCAAGGGGTGCACTATGAACAGCATGGGGTACACGTGTTTCACGGGGTGTCAAGTACAGATGCAGAGAGGGGTCAGCAAGAACCTGGATACCTCTGCCCTGGGACACGGGGGTTTGGGGGGGGGGAGGTTCTGCTTCGGCCACTGGGGGCCACAAGAGGCTTCTTAGGCGGGGAGAGAGATGCTCCAACTAGAGGAGGGGAGGGTCCGTGGGAGGGGGCGCAGGGCCAAGAGATCAGCTCCGAGGCTGTGGAGACGGTACCAGGAGGAGGGAACCTGAGATGACCCGGGGCCGGTCAGGAGGGGAGGGAAGGGAGAGATGCAAGGGAAACCCCTCAACTCCATCCAGGACTCGGGCCTGGTGTCCTGTAGGCCACAGAGACCTGTGCCTCCACCCCAGGGCTCACGTGCACTCCACCCCACGGTGACACCGCTCGAGCCACTGCGGTCAGGCTGAGGACCACAGCCGTCAGCACCCACGCTCAGCTCTCAGAGCTGGGACTCTCCACCCAGGACCACCTCTGTTTCCAGGACAACCTCTGGGGCAGTCCCCCACAATGCTCCGTGTGAGAGTCGATTCTGGTCGGACAGCCCCTCCTCCTCTGCCTTCAAGAACTGGACTCTGAAATTTCAGCCTTAGCCGGTGAGTCACCACACGGCCACATGAGCCAATGCCACCTCCCCCACCTTCCTTCCTGGTCAAGATGTCCAAGATGGCTCAGTACAAACCACAGGTCCATCAGGGAAGGACCAAGAGGGGGGAGGAAGGCCCACCCCCTCCCCAGCCATGGGGGGGAGGAGGAGATGACCCTTTGGAGGAAGACTGCCTCCCACGCCCTTCCATGCAATACAAGGAGCTCTCTGAGCCTCAGTTTCCCTTCTCTGTAAAATGGGGTCCCTCTATTGCACCAGAGCATGGAGGCAGCCTCAAAAGCAGAGGACAAGCCATTCCACTACCTTGCTGGTTGGTGGGTGCAGCTAGAATAACAGCTCTGGGCTTTCTGCTCTCTCCATTTTCCTGGAGCCCCTGGAGACCCCGTCCGCCTTGAAAACACCCACAAGTCCTCCCTCCCCTCCTTGGTCCCCAGAGCGCAAGCACAGGACAGGCCCCGAGGGGAGGTGGGCCCAGGGGAAACTGAGGACACTATCTCCTCCTCATTACCCGCAGCCCCCAGAGAAGAGACTCTCAAGTGGCCGCTGGACACACCAGGTGGCTCCTGGGAAGGGGTCTGGGCATGGAAATCAGCCCACGGTCCGACTGTGCCCTTATTAGGCGCCTACTGTACACCTGGCCCTATCCTTGCAGACACGCGGCCCTTGTATTTCTAAGAAAGAGGAAAGCCATAACCCAGAGGAGGGGGAAGTCATCTGAGGAGGGTGCCCCGCATCGCAGGAGGAGCAGCACCCCAGAACAGACCACCTCCTTCCCCCACGGGAAGGAAAGCTTGGTCTCGGCAGTCACGGGGTAACGAAGTTGGGATCTCCAGACGCCCTGGCCGGTACTGGCGGAGGGACCTGACTGCGCCCCCGACCCCGGGGGCCAGAGTTCGGTGCCCCCCACACTCCCTCCTCGGTGCCAAACCGAGGTCGTCAGCGGGTCCCCAGCGGCGCGCAGTGTCTGACCCGGTGGGGCGCGCGGCTTCCCGGTCGCCCCGAGCCCCGCACCCCAGTCCCGGCGCCCCGGGAGCTCGTGGCCGGCGCTTCCCGGGGTGGCGCCAGCCCAGGTGGGCGTGAGGGGCAGGCGCACTCCGTGGCCCGCGCGAGGCACCCACCTTGGCGGGCACGGCGTGGCCCGCGGCCCAGAGCTGCAGTCCGAAGGCCAGCACGGCCCAGAGGGCGGCGGGAGCCATGGGACGCGTGGCGGCGGCCGAGCGGCGGGGTCCGGCCGGTGGCCCAGGCTCCCTCGCGGCTTCCTCCGCTCCGCTCCGCTCCGCTGCGCTGCCGCGCCTCCCACTGAAAGCGAAAGACCACGCGCCCGGCTAGAGGCGTGGGGGCGGGGCTAGAGGGACGGGGGCGGGGCTATGGAAAGCAGGGGGCGGGGCGCTTCCCTCCGCTGCTCCTCCTCCTTCCTCCCACGCCCCCCGCCCCCGCCCCGGCCTGCTGCCCGGCAGGCATCCCCACCGGGACCCTCACTCTCGCAGAGCCGAACCTGGCCCTCTCTGCCAACTCAGCCAGCCCTGTGGGACCGCTCAACCTCACTCTAATGGCCCCTCCCCGGACACCCCCTCTCAGTGTGGGGGCAGGAGACCCACATTGGGGACAAGATCCCACCAGGTTTGTAGTTGCCCTGGGGCTGTGCCTCTCGCTTAACCTGCCCTATGACCACCTACCCTTCCCTCCCCCACAAGCCCCCCACTCCTGTTGTGTGGTCCTAATTTGGAGAAAAAAAAATTCCAAATTAATAATTTGGGGGACCACTGCTGTTCTCAATCATTCACTCACTGGGACTCAGGGACCAGGCCACCTGGGTCTGAATCTCTGCATTGACTTCACAGAGTTATTATGATGATGAAAAGATACATAGCACACAATATAGCATGGGCTCTATATGTATCTATACTTGCAAAGTATATATGTAACTTTATACGCTCTGTACACCTATTTAGCTGTTATTGCTATTATTCATTTGTTCTTCTATCCTTAAATATTCTTCCCAGTGAGCCAGACCCTGCCCTACCTTCCTTTTTGAACCTCTTATCCAGGAGGCTAACAGGTGGCTGGGACAGAAGCCTTCCAGGAAGTTGTGGGGGCTCACAGGGGGGCTGGCAAGGCCAAGGGCCATCAGGACTGGTTCCCCTGGAGTTTACATCATGACTGAGCACCCACACTAACTGCCATCTCCACCCTCTTCGCTTTGAATGCCAACCCTGATGCCAAGGCCAGCCCTGTGTGACCAGAACTGACTCCCTAGCCCTGGGAGTCCCTGTCCTCAGCACACAGGACATTTCTGAGGGGCTGGGTGGGCAGGGGGGCAGGAGGGATTCTGTCCCCTTGTTCCTTCACTGCAGGCTGCCCCAAGAGGTACAGGGACCCCTGCTCTGGGCCACCAACCCCCCTGATGGAGACAGCAAGGACGGTGCTTCTAGATGCTGAGTGAGAAACTGGGAAGTGACTCTTGGGAGATGGAAAATCCCACCTCCTGATCAGGAGGCTGGGAAATCACCTGGTTCCCACACATTTGTGGGAGATGGGCCTCGCTGAGGGTGCGGCCAGCCCACAACCTTAACTCCCAGCATCAACCTCTAAAACTCATGTGACAATTTCTTCTGGCCTTTACAAGTCTCATCTGGGAGCAGTTTTGAGGACTCCCTGATTCATAAGAGAGAGCCCAAGGCCACAAATGGGGTGTCACCTGGTGGAGGCAGGGGCAGCTGGTTCTCCATGGATGTTCCCTGCACATCTCAAACCCATTGGGTCCCACTGACTCCTCCCCTCCCTTGGCAGCTCAGCTCATACCTGTGCATCCTGTCTCGCTCCAGCTCTGCAGCCTCAGACCCTTCTAGCCGAAGCCCTAACTCCGTCAGAAACCTCTGTGGAGCACCTGCTGTGTGCCAGGCCCGGGGTGTGTGCAAAGCAGACAAGAACCCTCCATCAGTCTTGTGGTCCCTAAACTCTGGTCATTATCAAGTTCCAGAGTGGTCCCTTGTAGCTCCTCTTGCTTGGCACCACCCCTACCCCGCTCCCCCAAGAGGGCCCCCAGCACAATGGTGACTCCTTCCCCCAAATCCTTTCTCTGGCTTCTCCAAACCCCACATCTTGTTTAGGCTGGAGGTGGACAATGGCAAATTCTGGGTGAACCATCTGACATTGAGTCTCTTAGCATGATCTGCACAGGTGGCCCAGGAATCTCTCTTCAAGGTGGAGTTTGATCTTAGCGCTCACCATATTGTAGAATCTGGTCAAACTCAGCGATAGCACGGGGAGGCCCTTTAACCCGCTGCCACAGTCCAGGTCACGTGGCCCCTCTCCTCCTACCCCTCAGCCCAGCCCTGGCTTTGACCTTGGCCATTCTCACTTGCGATGCTCCAGTGGCCTCCCAACTGGTCCTCTGGCCTCCAGGCTCTGACGTTCTCATCTGTTCTTTATGGTGTGCTCAGGGCCAGCTCTGAAAAGCATAAGTCAGTCATGTTATTCTCCCAAGTCTAATAGTTCTCAACCAAGGGGTGATTTTGACCCCTGCCCCCGAGGAACATTGGCAATATCTGGAGATGTTTTGGGTTGTCACACTTGCAGGGCTTTGGGGTAGGTGCTACTGGCATCCGGTACATAGAGACTAGGGGTGCTGCTAAATATCCTACAATGCACAGGACGTCCCCCAAAACAAATTACCCAGCCCCAAAGGCTGATAGATGCTGAGAAACCTTCGTGCATGGCTCACCCCAGCCTTCAGACTGAGCTCAGTCTCTTCAGTGAGATGCAGGAGGCCTTTGCCCCCAGCCCAGCCTGCCCACCAGGCAGATCTCCCCTGACTCCACACTGCAACCACCTTAAAGGACCCCAGGTTCCCACCTCCATGGCTTGTCCACACAGGTTCGTAAGCCTGGGA
This sequence comes from Eptesicus fuscus, assembly GCF_027574615.1. Lineage (NCBI taxonomy): Eukaryota > Metazoa > Chordata > Mammalia > Chiroptera > Vespertilionidae > Eptesicus > Eptesicus fuscus. The sequence continues at coordinate 6,764,191 of NC_072481.1, read as the reverse complement.
TGTCTTTCCCTCCTGTTTGCTTGGTGATCACCTCTTTGTCCTTCAAATGGAAGCCCAGTTCTCTAGCTGTGAAACTTGCCCTTAACCATATACCTCACCCACCCAGGCAGGGTTGGGACTTCAACAGACCATTGGCAAACACTCCCCTAGGTCTGGTTAGTCGCTTCACCTGTCCCTCTTCTCTCTTAGTAATTATACCAGCAATCAGAGGACTGCAGAAGTTGTGTTGGAACAGCAGGGTCAACCTTTATAGTGAGTTTACGTGGCTAGTAAAAGGCACGGTGACTCAAACCAAGCTTAGCTGCCTTAAAGCCTCAGCCGAGCTGCCTCTCACGCTGCTGGACTGTGCGGTCCTCCAGGGTGGGGGCTCAGTCACAGCCCCCTCTATTTCCCTGGTGAGTGGGTGATAGACAGAGGGAGGGGCTCAAGAAAGTTCAAGTGCATGAGGACTTCGTGTAGGACTAGTGTATGCAGGAGACAATACAGGGGTGAGTGAGTGAATGAATGAATGCATGAACAAATGAGTGAGTGAATGAGTGGATGTCAGGGTGAAGGCCCAGGAATCCAGCCAAGTCCAATCGCTCCCAGGCACTCAACCTGGTCTCACGATCATGCGTGTCTTAGACCCCAGCCCCCCAGTGCAGGAAAAGCCCACTTGCTCCTCAGTAATGGGTAACGAGCTGGCTTCTAGCAGTTAGGACCATGGGCTGCATGCACGGTATCTGTAACCTTGGCCCGGGCTCCCCTGGAGCCTTTCCTCACTTCCCAGGGTACCCCCTCGCCCTCAGAGAGCCCCCCCATCACCCAACTGGCTGATGACTGTGCTTTGCAAGCAGTTGTAGATGAAGGCTCAGCAGCAGCAGATATCACAAATAATAGCCAGTCTGTCCACCAATATTTACTGAGCACCTCCTGTGTGCCAGGCATTCTAGTGAACTCTCCAGCTTCAGCCAGCATTAGAATCATCTCAAAGGCTTCTCGCACATGCAGATTCCTGGGTTCCCTCCCTTGTCTGACAATCCGGCGTTTTCCTGAGCCCGGGTGACTGCCAGGCACCTTCTGGGAAACACTGCCAGAGGACTGAGCTGCAGCAGGTGCTGTGGCTGAGGGCGGTGTGGGAGGCATAGCTGTGGTTGTGCTGGGATTGGCAGTTCACACTCTAAGGGAGGTCTCAGAACCGGCCACAAAGCCAGCTCCTTCTAACCTGGTCCCAGGGGCCCAGGGGCATCCTGTCTTGCAGGGGCTGCTTGGGCAGCAGGACCGCCCCCCCGCCCCACACCCATCCATCCCCTTCTTGGCCCAGAGTCAGGGCCCTGACCCAGCCCCTCGATGACTCATGTCCTAAAATCATGAACAGGAAGAAGCACTGGGTGTTAGCCGCAGCCCTGCAGCTGCCTTCTTCATCTGTCCCTCCCGCCTGCCCTCCCACCTGCCCTGGGGCCACATCTGGGGCTGAGCTGGCCATACCAAGTGAGGGCTGGGGGCGCTGGACTGAGACACATTCACTGGCTCCCACCTGGATTTCCTTCCAAATAAGAGGAGGCCCAGAGAGTGTAGCTCTCCCACCCCTGGTCCAGTCCCCACCATCAAAGAGGACCCCAGGCAACTTAGGGAAGAGAGCCTGCAGGCCTCCCCCTCTCCCCAGTCTACCAAAACCTCCCTGTTCGGGGTTGCCTCTTCCCAGTAACCAGCCCCTAAGTCAGGCCCAAACCTTCTGGAGAAGACTCTTAGTTTCTAAACCCAGCAAGCGGGGTCTCAGGGGAGTCCCCATTCTAGCCGCTCCCTGTATGACCTTGGGCCAGTGTCCTGATCTATAACAGGAGGGGGTTGAATTAGATCCAGGAGACAGGCTGGTTTCATCCTAAATGCCAGCTCCCCTTGGTGGTGGCTGCACGGGACTGTGTTGAGAAGGATTCTGAGCCTGCATGTGGAGTCTGCAAGAAAGGATGCATGACACCTAGCCAGGTGTGTGTGTGTGTGTGTGTGTGTGTGTGTGGCGGGCTGGGCGTGGGGGGGGGGGTGGTGAGCCACAGAATGATTACCTGGCCTCTGCCATCTCTGGACTAGGACCGAGTGCCCCTTGATGTTCAAGGATTCCACGGCTTTCATGAGATTCGAGGAGACGCGGATGCAGCAGGTGGGCCTGGGCTGGATTCTAAATATGCACCTTTGATGGCACCCAGCGGTGGGGGGGGTGGGGGGGAGTCCGCCCTGCAGGAATGACTGCCCTGATCCCACCTAGGGCCTTACCTGATGACGGTTCTCCCTTCTTTCTACTGCAAACCACGCTGCTGTGTTTTACACCCATCTGTCTTTGAACCTTACAGGGCTTTGTTTAGATTTTTTTTAATTAAAAAAATTCAAAGCTTAGTATAAAAAACACCATGTTCCCAGTACCAGGAATTGACCAACATTAACAACTAGGGCTGCCCTCATTCCTCTCTGACCTCCTATCATAACCTTGACCCCTCTGTTCTCCCGGCTGGGCCTGAGCATGGGCAGCATACCAGACCTTCGCTCTCACAGTTCCATCCACCCGAATCACCTTCCTCCAGAGGCCTGCCTGACTCCAAGGTCATCTGCTTGGGGCTCTCCCTCTCTGACCCTCCTAACTAAAGCCGCCGCTTTATTCCTCTTCATAGCAGTTGTGGTCATGTCCTTGTTGGGGGACCTTGTCAGTTTTGTTCTCTGCAGGGGCCCCAGCACCTAGAAACCAGCAGACATCGCTAGATTTTTTAAAATAGGTTCTGAGTAAATATTTGTTGAATTGATCTTTTGCCTCAAATTCTTTTATTTTATAACTAGAGGCCCGGTGCACAACATTCGTGCACCCTGAGGGTTCCTTAGCATTGCCACGGAGGTGGGAGTGGCTCCTGCCACGGCTGTTGCACTCGCCAGCTGTGAGCCCGGCTTCTGGCTGAGCAGTGCTCCCCCTGTGGGAGCACACTGACCACCAGGGGGGCAGCTTCCCCCTGGTGGTCAGTGAGCATCATAGTGACCGGTCATTCTGCCATTCGTTCCATTTGCATATTAGCCTTTTATTATATAGGATTAAACATGAAGTCCTTCTAATGTCTTCTCTTTCTCCCCAAAGGCAACTATTACTGAATCCGTTTTCCATCTTCACGTATAAAGGAACAGCGAGGGGTATTATCTTACATACCTGCTTGTGCATTTGTACAAACGGTAGAATACCAGGTGCACTGCTCTGCCTCTTGTTGAGTCCCCACCTCTCAGCCCGCTGTGTTTCTGAGAACTTTCCGTGTTGATGAGCTGGGTCCTGGCTTCTTCGTGCCTGCTGGGCGGAGCTGCCCCTGGCCTGCCCTGCGCTGTGTGCCCACAGCCCCACCAGTGGAAGCTCAGGTGCTCGCACACCTGCTCGGTCCACGCTCTGCCACGCTGTCTTGCACCTGTGCCCTGAAGCACAGGATGGAGAGTTCGTCTAGGACCGTAAACCTAGAAAGTAGACCTGCCAGGCGGTGGGGTTTGCACATTTTCATTTTCGCTAGGTCCTGCCAAACTCCTTTCCCAAGGGGCTGTACCCACTTCCACTCCCACCAGCATGTGAGACTCCCACGTGCCCACATCAGTGGGTTTCATATTCTCAAAGTGCTTTCAATTCTCCTACCTCCTTCAGCCTCGCCGCAGCCCTGCCAATATTCCTCTCGTTTAAAGGGTGAGCACCCCCTTCTCCAACTCTCAAGCCCCAATCCTAATCCTTCCACCACCACCTTCATTCTCCACCTCTCACCCCTGCTAACTCCACCCCCAACTACCACCCACCAACCATCCCACTCTCCAAACACCCTTCTCACCCCATCTCACTGTCTCTCCTTCAGGCCCCAGCAGAGCCAAGAAGCAGCTGGTCCCCATTTGCCACCTGGCTCTCTCTCCAGACCCACCTTGTCCTAGGCCTCAGTTTCCCCACCTTCCTCTGAGGTCTCCACCCCATTACACACTGGGCCACAGGTCTGGGCAGGAACCACGACTCCCCTCAACTAGCCTCTCCCCCAACCCCTCCCTTTATTAGTAAGTTGTTCCTGGGCATTTTGTAATTTGGTGGCTGGCAGGAATGGAATCTTTTTGCACAGCTTCTCTCTCGCTCTTAGCTTCTTGGACCTGACATACAGTGGTTTCAGTGAATCATACACCTCAGAGCTTGCTGTGCTTTCCTTTTGCCCCAGCCCTGCTCCCCCTGATGCCCCGCCATGCGCTCAGGCCACCTGTCCTTGTAAAGCACATGGTGCTGTCTGTGGGTGTCTCAGTTCCTCTGGGATGGGACTGTTGGGTCTTGGAGTTCCTGTGTACCTATTTCACTAACACTGCCAGGAGCTTCCCCAGGAGACCACGCCAGCCACGCTCCCTCCCAGGGGCCACTCCAGGAGACCACGCCAGCCACGCTCCCTCCCAGGGGCCACTCCAGGAGACCACACCAGCCACGCTCCCTCCCAGGGGCTTCTCCAGACCACACCAGCCACGCTCCCTCCCAGGGGCTTCTCCAGGAGACCACACCAGCCACGCTCCCTCCCAGGGGCCACTCCAGGAGACCACGCCAGCCACGCTCCCTCCCAGGGGCTTCTCCAGGAGACCACGCCAGCCACGCTCCCTCCCAGGGGCCACTCCAGGAGACCACGCCAGCCACGCTCCCTCCCAGGGGCCACTCCAGGAGACCATGCCAGCCACGCTCCCTCCCAGGGGCCACTCCAGGATGACCACGCCAGCCACGCTCCCTCCCAGGGGCCACTCCAGGAGACCACGCCAGCCACGCTCCCTCCCAGGGGCTTCTCCAGGAGACCACGCCAGCCACGCTCCCTCCCACCAGCAGGGTCAAAGGGGTCCCCATTTTTTTTCACACTCTCCCCCAAACTCATCATTAGCCAACTTTCTAATTTTGGCCAACTTGGTGAGTGTGAAGTAGAACCCACTGTTATTTCATTTGCATTTATTTCTCTGAACATTCGTGGGTTTGAGCACCTCTTCACTGCTTGTTAGTCATTTGGGTTTTCCCTTCTCTGAACTGCCTATTCATATCCTTTGACCAAATTTCTATCATTTCCTGTCTTTTTCTTGTAGCTTTGCAATAATTCTTTGTATATTCTAGATATTAATCCCTTGTCATTTTTAGATATCACAAATACTTGCCCCATTTTGTCATCTGTCTGATGTCCTTGTTTATGATATTCTTTGCTTTTCAGAAAAAAATCATTGATTTTAGTATAATCAAACCCATTCTTTTTTTTTTTTTTGGCCACTTGGATCTTAGTCAAAAGCTCCTTTCCCACCTACCCCCATTGTGAAATAGATTTTTCTTTATTTTCTTGCATTAGCTTTATGATTTTACATTTCATATCTAGGTCTTTAGTACAACCAGATTATGTGTGGTATGGAAGACCTAGGGGAAAAAACCCCACCAACTTCATTTTTCTTCGTAGTGTGAGCCAGTCTTTCCCACATCACTGGCCAAACAGTCCACCCTTTCATCATCGATCATAATTGCATGGGTCTGTCACTGAATGGTCCATGCTGTTCCCCTGGCCTTGATCCTAGGCTAGTCCCACATGGCTTTCATTAGCAGAGTTTGTAGAATGTTCAGTATCTGGGAGGATGAATCTTCCTTGCTCTTCTCTGTCAATATCATTTTAATTCTATGTGGTTCTTCATTCTTCTGTGCTCATTTTAGAGTATATTGAAGTTCCTCAAGTTCCAGCTATGATGCCAACACAGGGGGCACTGAATTGATAGGTGATGTGGGGGAGAGGGGACATCACTGCAGCACCCATCCATGAACATGGGACGCCCTTCATCTGTTCAGAGCTTCTCCTAGGTCTTCTGATCCTTTGAATGTTTCCTTGGCTAGGTGCAGCCGGGGTACTCACCTCTTCTGCACGTGGGCTCCCCTTCATATTTGTAGTGACTCCAGGTGAGCTGAAGGGCAGGGCCCTACAGTCCTATTTTATAGGTGATTTTAAAAATATAAATGTCTATTGATTTCATAGAGGAAGGGAGAGGGAGAAAGAGAGAGAAACATCAATGATGAAAGAGAATCATTGATCGACTGCCTCCAGCATGCCCCAGTGCCCCACACTGGGGATTGAGCCCGCAACCCAGATATATGCTCTGATGGGAAATCAAACTGTGAGCTCTTGGTTCATAGGTCAATGGTCAACTACTGAGCTACACCAGCCAGGCACATCCCCAGAACCCTTAAATCCCACTGTCTGGATCAGTGATCCTGGCTCTGTGGAATAATGTGCATAATTTAAAATCTGAAGTAGGCAAAGTGATTCCCTCACACAGCACAGACTAAGCTGTGTTAAGAAAAAGCAGGCTTTGTACATAAAAGTTCCCTCCAGGATCCATGCTGACAGCCCAAAGGATGGACTTCCAACAACATGTCATTGTAGGAGGGAGAGGACTGTAACAGTGTGAGGTGGCTGTGAACCAACACCCATAGCAATTACACCCACAAGTGGAGAGATTTTGTTTTGTTAATAAATCACTGAAAAGAATTTTTTAGAAGAAAGGCAAAAAACCAAAATCTTTGAAGGGTTAGAATGGGTGATGAGATCGTGCATAATTTCTATTATTTTCCCTATACTTTTTTCTGTTTTTATTAGTGTTCTTTTTCAAAACTTAGGGTTAGCTCTCTTTTTATAAAGGTTTTCTTTTTTGTTTAAATTTTTATTTACTTTTTTTAAAAAGTACATTTTTTATTGATTTCAGAGAGGAAGAAAGAGCCAGAGAGAGATAGAAACATCAATGATGCGAGAGAATCATTGACCGGCTGCCTCCTGCATGCCTCACACTGGGGATGGAGCCCGAAACCCAGGCATGATCCCTGACCGGGAATCGAACCGTGACCTTCTGGTTCATGTGTCCACATTCAACCACTGAGCCACGCTGCCAGCCCGGCTTTGTTTAAATTTTTAAAGCACCAGCACCTGCGTTCTAGTCCTGAGAGCCACTGATTCTCTGTGCAACCTTGGGCACAGCTCTCACCTCTCCAAGCCTCAGTTTCCCCATCTGTGGGACTATGAGGTCTAGAGTGGAATCCCTCATGTTCCTCAGCCCCTCTCCCAGGCATCCCAACAGCCAGATGGCCTGAAGCAACAGGAATCAGCACAGTTTTCTCCTTAGTGAAACCTCGAGACCTTGGCTCAGAGCGGGAACAACCAGGGGGCAGTCAGGGAATGAGGAGGCAGTGAGAGGGCCTGGGGCAGTCCCCCACCAGCTGGATGTGGGTGGCTCTGGCCAGTTTCCCTGACATGATACCCAGCCCTTCAGGCACGCAGGACAGGAGGCCCTGAGTCCCAGCTCACCAGCAAGGAGACACAAAGTCAAGTCACTGACCTCATTTCCCTGGCTGGCCGTCCCTTCCCCAATTCAAAAACAGGAAAAAGTTAGTAATTTTTCCCCTGAACCGTTTCCCAATCTTCACTCATTCAGATGGTTACGAGGACACGTCTACCAGCCAGAACTGGGAAGGGCTGGATGGGATTGATTCAGGCACAACCCCGGCAGGGGACACAGGAGACACAGGAGATGGGAGGCAGAGAACTGAGCTGGAGGGACAGAGGGACCCAGCTCAGGAGCCTGGGGGCTTCGCGAATAGGTGACATGACTTGCTCACCTCTAGCTCCTCTCCCCGGTGAAGTCTGTCTACCTGACCTCATTGCCAGAGAGTCAGAGCCACTCACCTCCCAGGCAGGCTTGTCCTGACTGTCCTGCAGATCACTCACTACTTATTGAGCACCTACTGTGTGCTGGGCAGAACACTCCTGCCCCTTCACCCACAGGTCACTGAGACCCTGCCCCAACCATGTGCCCAACCGAGCTCCCAGGAACCTTTAATTCTAGGAACGAATGGTGGAATTTCAAGCACCAGAAAGGCATCAACTTTGCTACCCCCAAGACCTGCGTTCAAGGCCTAGGTCAGGCCCTTTACCAGCATGTGACCTTGATCTTGACCTTGGACAAATCACTTCACCTCCCTGAGCCTCCATTTCCTCATCTATAGAATGGGGAGGAATAAGTACCCTTTGCCAGGATGCTATAAGGACCAGAGTTTAGGAGTCCACAGTGCCTGGCCCATGGTATGTGCTCAATAAATGCAGCCAAATATTCTCTCCCCCCCCCATCTCCCCCGCCCCCCCCCCCCACATACACACACATACCCCGCAATGGAGCCTGGCATCCCCCGAGGTTCAGGGAAGGTTTCCCTGTGAAGTTCCCCCAGTGCTCAGCCTCAGTCACACTCAAAGGAAACCCCCATGGGTCCCCAATTCCCCTGTAGTTCTCCAACGCTCCTAAGGCGGGTGCAACTTCCCACCAACCACCCAGCCCAGCCTGTCCAGTCTCCCTCCCAGCTCCTGCAGAGCAATGCCCACCGCGGAACCACCTCCATCATCTTCCCTAGAGACCTAGGGAATGCATCACCCCAGACTCACAAACGCTCTAGTTTCTTGCTTTAAATATATTTTTATTGATTTCAGAGAGGAAGGGAAAGGGAGAGAGAGAGAAACGTCAATGGTGACAATGATCAGCTGCCCCCTGCACGCTTCACACTGGGGATTGAGCCCGAAACTCAGGCATGATCCCTGACCCGGAACCCAAACCGTGACCTCCTGGTTCATAGGTCAACGCTCAACCACTGAGCCACACCGATTGGGCAATGCTCTTGTTGTTGACACACCGACCACAGCTGCCCACTGGCCCCCACATGCCCCGAATTTCTCCATCCCCCCGGACCTTTGTGACATGTGCCAAATCCCCAAGCCCTGGCTGCCCCCCGGACCCACACTCAGGGCCCCACACACCTCTGCCGTGACCCCTGGCTGAGGTTATCGCCCATGCTCCTTACTGCCCCTCTGCATGAATGAATGGACCTCATCCTCGCACCCTCGCTTTGGAATAGGTATTCTCATTGAATCCATGTTACAGGGGCGGGAGTGGAGGCACACCATCTGGGCTAGATGGCACACAGTGGGCGCTACAGCCCTGTCCCCACCTCCCCCCGCTGTGTTCCCCAGCACAGTTCCTGACACACAGTAGGTGCTCTATACAGATCTGTTGCTCGAACGACTGAAAAAAAAATAAACAAATTCATCTTTTCATACAGATATTTTTTGCGAGGCTTTTGGAACAGTCAGTGCTGTGGGAACTCGGAGGACACAAAGGGCCTGGTCCCAGGTGGTCCTGGAAGGCTTCCTGGAGGAGGAAGGGGAAGATGCGGATGGAGGTCTGCGATTGGGGCACTGAGCAGTGTTCAGCGATGGCGGGGAGGGTCACAGTTGGGCTTCATTGGGGATTTGGATACAGGAGCTGTGGGAGGGAGCAGGACATGCCTGGCAGGGCTGGCTTGGCAAACTTTGGCCGGCAGGTACTGGGGAACTACAGGAGGCTCTGTGAGGGAGTGGCCGGGTCAGACCCGGGCTTTGGGAAGAAAGGGTAGATGGCAGCCAGGACGCACTCCCTATACATCCCCCGGGCCCTGGGGATGCCTGCAGTGTTCCGAAGGGCCCAAGACTCAGGGTTGGGGCCACAGCACAGCAGTGACCTCAACCTGCGCCGCAACGGAACAGCAGGCCAAATGGTGGGGAGCTCGGACTGCAGCCAGATGCCCAGGTTTGAATCCTGCCTACACCTCTTAGCGGCTGTGTGACCTTGGGCAGGAACTTCACTAGCCTGTGCCTCGGTTTCCTGGCCGGTAACATAGGGGTAATAACTGCAACCACTGCCTAGGGCGCTGTGAGGTTTAAAGGAGTTCGCACAAAAAGCCTCAACAAGGGAGAGTTCCTATGCCATTCTGCCCGACGTGTGACTTCCTGGACGGCCCAGCGGAGGCCTTCACATGGCTTTGGGTAGAGCCCAGCTCCAGGAGGCACTGTGGTTCTCGGGAAACTTTCGATGAATGGACGTGGCCCAGGGGACGCTGGCCCCGCTCAGGAGTGCCTAGTGTTTGGGGGGGTCTTCAGCCCCAGGTGAGGTGCCCTCCCTTGCCCCCCGCTGAGGCTGTGGGTATTTCCTGAGTGAAGTGTAATCGCAGTGAAAAACAAGGTCCCCGCGACAGCCTGCTCTTGCATAACCTGCCCACAGCGCTCTGCGGCTTCCTGACCAGGCTCCGGGTAGCCCGGGGGAGGGGGGCCCTCCTGCCCTGGAAGGTGCCGAGCCCTGCCCTCCTTCTCCGAGGAAGCCCAACAAGACCTGTCGGAGCCTCAGTTTCCCCAGCTGGAAAACGAGAGCTTTGGAGCTGATTATTTTGAAAGCCTCAATGTTCTCGAATCAGACGGGTGCAGGTTTGAATTCTGGCCCCACCCGGTGCTGACTGTGGGCCCCCCCCCCCCGCCCCGACCCACCCAGCCAGAGACACAGGTCAGCCCCGGGGTCCCGAGCTCACATTCCGGAGACAGACAAAGTTGGATTCAAATTGCAGCCAGGCGACCTCAGACAGGTTATCTCGCTTCCTTGAGGCAACTCTGGGAACACTGAGCATCAGATGATCAGGAGAATGAGGTGAGGCAGCTGAAGTGCTCAGGGCAGTGCCTGATACAGAAGCTCTTAGGGTCTTCGTCGCTCTACATCCCCCCCCCCCCACCCTTGCATCTGGGCGCGGTGACTGCTGGACCAATGGACTGTGACTAAGGTGATACCGCGCCTGTCTCTGGGCCCAGGTACTCAGAACCTGGCGGCTCCCACTTCCTACCCTGGGTCATTTGCTCTAGGAACCAGGCCACCGTGCTGCGGGGAGCCCACAGCGCACCCCAGCTTGCCAGCCGCCTCAGCAGTGCAGTGCCCGGTGCCAGCTGGCACCGTGAACAGAGATGAGCCTTCCCCAACCAGCCGGGCCCAACCGCAGATGTGTGAGCGAAATAAATGACTAGTGTTGCTTTAAGCCACTAAGTTTTGAGGTGACAAGAGACCACTGGGACAGTTAAGGTCAGTCACCAGCCAGTCATCACTTGGAGACCTGGGAAGCCATGGGCTCACCTGTAACCATGGTTACTGGGAGGTCAAACAGGGATGCAAATGAAGGGCCCTGACATTAAGTTCCTAACAGACAAGTCCCCTGACCCTGGTGCGGGATCGGCTACATCAGTGGTCGGCAAACTCATTAGTCAACAGAGCCAGATATCAACAGTACAACGATTGAGATTTCTTTTGAGAGCCAAATTTTTTAAACCTAAACTTCTTCTAACGCCACTTCTTCAAAATAGACTCGCCCAGGCCGTGGTCTTTTGTGGAAGAGCCACACTCAAGGGGCCAAAGAGCCGCCTGTGGCTCGCGAGCCGCAGTTTGCCGACCACTGGGCTACATCACGTGAGGGACCCAGGGAAGATGAAAACACAGAGCGCCTCGTTCAGTGTGTATCGGTCATTTTTCCAGACGGCGGCGGCAGAGTGTGAACCAGGCTCGGCCTTCTAGGCAGGGACCCTGCGGGACGGCACGGGCCAGGGGGCCAGGAGGCGGCGGGCGTCCTGCTTCCTGTCCGTGCTTGTCTGTCTGACTGTGGGGACCACTTGGCTCTTGCCAAGCTGTCTTATAAACACGAACCCAAAGCTCTCACCACAGGTGCTTTTACTTTAACACCAAGTTGTGGGTGGTTTTTTAAGGAAGATTGAGAATCAGCAAATCATCTTTACTGTTCACTCGGGCAGGATGGCCATTTCCCCGCCCCAGTCCCAACTTACACAGCAAGGGGCCAAACTTACCACGCGGGCACCTAAGGCAAACCACCTTACCGCCACAGCGCGCAGCCTCCCCGTCCGGTAAAGGGGGAGGCTTGTTCTTGACCTTGGACCCTGGCGTGGGGCAGAGAGCAGCGGGGTATGCGTTCTGAGAATGTGAAAGGCGATCCGGTGGTTGGCCAGTCCTCCAGCGGAGGTTCTCTGTCCATCTGTCCTCCCAGGCCTGGGTCTCCCAGAATCAGGCCACCTTCAAGGAAAGCCGCTTGGAGGAGCGAGGCTCTGGCTGGGTTAGCTCTGCGGCAGAAGGATCAGAAAGAAATCCCAGCTGGGCTGCCGCTGGATCTCAGGCAAGTTGCCTAGCCTCTTGCATAAAACGAGGAATAAAATCAACCTCCTCCCTACCTCCCAGCTGTGGTGACCTGGAGGTGAAAGGAAACCTGTCCAGAGGGCATAGCGTCTGCTGATAACTGTGATGTAAACACAGCGCAGCCACAAGGGGGGTGGGGGGGGGCGCGCATGGGGTGGGACTTGGAACCACAGAGTTGGGGGATTGAACTCCAGCTCTGGCACTTCCTGGCTGTGTGACCATGGGCTAGTTGCTTCACCTCTCTGAGCCTCAGGCTGTAAAGGGGAGTGCTGACACTCAGCCTACCTACTTCCAGCTGTGATTCTGAAGCCCACGTGCATGAAGAATGCAGAAAGCCTTGGACAAACCTGAAAGCTCTTTCTGACTGGGGGCTGCTGGGGGTGACCATGGCTTTCTGAACAGGGAACATGCCAGGCACCAGGCCAAGACCTCACCCATTGTACCTCCAGCCACCTAACCCGTAAGGTCCTACCACACAGTCATTACCACGCACGGGTTGCAGATCAGGAAACCAAAGTTGAAAGCGCTTAAGAGCTTCACTTGAGGCCCTGCAGCTGGGAACTCCTTGAGCTGGAGGTTGAGACCCGAAGGCTCCTTCCTCCTTCCTCCCCGACTCCAGGAGCCCTAATGAAACGGGACACGGGAGGAGAGTGCGGGCCCCACACCAAACACACACAAAGGCCCGTGGCCTCCCCAGGATTTCTTGGTTTGGTGTTTACTCTTCTGGAAGACACCCAAAGAAAGAGGAACCTAGACTGCCTGCCTGCCAGCCAGCCAGCCGCCCTCGGCGACAGCCGCCTGGCCCCGGAGCTGCTACTTGTTAATTCGCCCGGAGCAGCCTTCCCGCCGGCCTTTCTGAGAAACAGCCAACGGCTTCCCGGCTACCAGCAGCCTCAGCCTTTGTCTGAAATCGGCTGAAACCACCTTTGCTGGCCTTTCCCGCCCACTGCGGAGAGAATAGCAGGATGTTTGTTGTTCTGCCGGGAGGGAAATAGAAATAAATGTAGTCTTTTCTTTTTCACTTCTCTTCTTTCATGTTTATTTCTCCCCCCCCCCTTTTTTTATTGAATTTATTAGGGTGACAAAATTACACAGGTTTCAGGTGCACAATTCCACAACACATCCTCGGTACACTGTACCGTGTTCCCCACCCCAAGGCAAGTCTCCATCCATTTGACGATCAAACCTGAGCACCCTGCAATGGCCCACGAGGCCCTCCACGACCTGGCTGTCGGCCTGCCTGCTCACCTTCCCTCCGCCCGGCCCCAGTGCTCCCACCAGTGCTCCTCCAGTCCCAAGGCCAGGGGCATCCCCACACTCGGGGCCGTTGCAGCTGTGGTTCATGACTTCCCAGATCGCTGGGCCCCCAGTCCTCCCCTCGCCCACGCATCATGTCACTCAGGTGGAGCTCAAAGGGCACCTCCTGGGCCACCTGGGTAGAGCCGACCCTGCCCTCCAGGCACGGCTTGGTCCCCTGACTGGGGCGCTCCTAGCACATCACCCCATCGTCTCCGGAATGACTTGTTCACAGGTTCGCTTCTGTGCCATCGTGGGTCTCAGCCACTGGACACAGGACCCACGAGAGACGGGCGGAGCGAGGCGCGTCCTCTGCAGCTGGACCGGGCCTGGCTCATCACAGGTGTGTTTGGAAGGGAGCGGGGAGGGAAGGGGAGGAAAGGAGATTTTGAACAGCAATCAATGCGGTGCCGCCTGGAACGCCCTGGAACCACGAGCAGGACGTCCCTGCAGAGGGACCTGCAACGCTTCACAAGTGCACAGAGTTACAGACATCCAACCAGCAGCCACTCCTGTGACTGTGACATGAGGGGCCCTCGGGGTCCCCCACAGAGCAAGAAGCAGTCTGTCCACTGTGGGGTTCCCACAGCAACACACCCCAAGGGAGGCCAGGCCGCAGGGGAGCCTGGGAGCCCTGTCAGCCTCACCGAAGCTGACGCCAGCCCGGAACCAGCCACCGGCTTTAATGTTGTTTTTCTGGGAGAAGGTTCTCAGCCCAGTGCCTCTTGGAGATTCCCTGTTGGTAAGTTGGTAGAGGGGCTGAATTCTGCAGGCCAAGGAGGGGCTCACCCTTGGCAAGTGGCCGCTGGGCTGGACCGAGGACAGAGGCTGCCACACAGCAAACGCCAGCCCCATGTCAGGTGGCGTTTAAGGGGACCCCACAACCCTGGCCCATTTCACAGATCAGGAAACTGAGCTCTAGAGAGATCAAGGCACCTAACCTCGACAGCCCCACTAAGCGGCAGAGCTGGGCCTGAATCCCAGTCCCTGCCCACACTGTCTGCCTGCACCTCGGTCACTTCCGCTGCAGACCTGCTCCTCTGGGGCGCCCCGCAGGGTCCTAGGTGTGCGCCCAGCATGGGTGCTGGCCCAGGGCCAGGGGCCTGGGGAGGGTGCAGGAGCCCCAGGTGGGCTCGGCCAGCTTCTCCTTGGGCTGGAGTAGCCATCCTTGAAGTGTTTAATGTTCTCACCTTGGCTTCCGGTCAAACAGGACTGACGAGGTCAAGGGCCTGTGAGTGAATCCGGTCCCTGCCCCCCACGAGGACAGGGAGGACCAAGGAAGGGGTGGAGGTGAGAAGGCACCCAAGAAACTTCAGCTGGAGGGCGGCCTCTCGCCTCTGCACAGTCACTTCTGTTCAGCCCAGCAGAGCAGTCCCTGGGGCTGTGGGACAGCAATGACCGGACAGGAGGGGCGGGAGGATGGAGACAGGGGAGACTGAGTCTCCTGCTCCCTCTGAGGGACAGGCCTGGCCTTAAGCACCTAGAGCCGTCTCCCACCTCCAAGACTGGCCTGGGGGACAGCGGGGTTTCTCTGAATGCCACAGCCTCCGCAGGACACTTATCACTCATTCCTGACTGCAGCCATTCAGGAAGGGGGTGTGCGCATGTGTGAGGTTCCCTGCACCCTGGGAACTGCCACCCTGAGCAGCAGGGCCCTGGTCCATCTGCCCATCTGAACAGCAGAGGCTAAGAAGGCCCTGTCACCGGAGGGCAGTGATAGTCGCCCCGGCCCCCACTGACCACCGGGCGGGGCCTGGAGTGCTGCGGGGGGTGGGCCCTTCCAGCTCCCTCATGAAGCCCTAGGCTCCCATCGACCCCTCAGTCCCCTCCCTGTGACCCCGAGGTGGGGCATGGGCGCTGCTTCTGTGATGCCCTCTCCCCACAGCCCCTTCTGCAAACACCCACAGGAAGCCTGGTGCAGAGCAGCTTTATTCGGAGTGTCCTCGAGGCAGGCCTGGGCCCGAGCGCAGGCGCGGGAGGTACAGGGAGGAGACCCTCCAGAGGCCGGGCAGAGGGGTGGGGGATCCCCGTCCTCAGAGCTCCTCCAAGACTCTCAGTCTCCATGAGAGATTCCTTAGCCTTATGGTCATTGGTAAGGAACTTGGTGACTTTTTAAAGTTCATGTTCTGTGAAGGGCTCTTGGGCGAGGGAGTGCGTCATTTCATTAAGCAGATGTCCGCGTCCCGCCACGGGCAGCCTGAGCCCTGCCCACGGGGTGCTGGGTGCGTGCTGACCTCGGGCACGGAGGCTTGGGCGCAGAGCTGCCCACACAGGCATTTGGGCAAAGATCACCCATCCCACATGAACTTCTCCAGGTTCTGGTGTCACGGCCTCTCACGGTGTCCCCGCCTCTCCAACTTTCCCCAAAATATCTAAGAGGTTTCAGAAACTGCCCCTGCGATTCCTGACCCGGCCCCGACTTCCTCCAGCCCAGCGGTTGGTGCGTAAACAGCAGCTTTCAGGCCTGGCTTCAGCGGGTAATTCCAGGAGCCTGCGGCGACCCGAGACTACGTGCCTGGCCTGTGGCCCCTTGTCATCGGCCCACGGGTCCCTTTCCACGGCCACGCGCCTGCGTACACGAGTCTGAAAGCCCTGGGAGAGCAGGCCAGCCGACGGGTTATTCCTTAGTGTGCGATGCAAACATCCTGACCCCAGACTGAGCTACGCAGCGCTTTCCCCCCAGGCCCAGGATAAGGCAGGCGCGGCTTTTGACATCCATGTCCCAACGCGGGTGCGGAGCCGCTGCTGCAAGAGGCAGGCCTGGTGCCATCGGGATCCATGTGGGCGGCAGATCCGGGGAAGGGCATCTTCATCTCCCAGGACAGAGCGGGCGGCGCCCACCGAGCAGGCAAGGACCCAGAAGGGCCCACAGTCCCTGGGACTGGTAGGACATTCTGAGATGAGCGAGTTGATCCTAGGGCGGGGGCCCACCGTGGGGCCACAGAACCGGGGGTCCCCCCCTCGGCCCACGCAGGGCTGGAGGCAGGCTGGGCACCACCGGGCATAGGGCACAGAGCACGGCACGGCCACAGTGGCTGAGATGGGCCAGCTGGCCCCCGACCCCTGTTTCCCTTCTGACCGAGGAGAAACCACAGGCGCTGGCTCGGGGCCACTGGGGGCCGAGTTTACAGTAACTGCGGGTTGTTGGCCTGGTAGCAAGGCCCAGTGGGGATCTCTCCAGGGGCCCAGGCGAGGGGAGAAGGCACGGGGTGTGGGCCTCATGGCCTCTGCCTCAGGTGGGCTCCACCCTGGAGGGTGGGGGGGGGGGCCCCATGCCAGGAATCTGGGGTATCTTCTCAGTAGCAGCAGAGGCCAAGTGTCCAGTCTCTGCTGTCTGTCTTTCTGTTGCCCCAGCAAACATCGCCATTCAAATCCAGCACCTTGGTTGTCTCCACTGCACAGCCCCCTGCCCTAGGGTCAGGGTGGGGGGCAGCTGGCTGGGGATGCAGGTAGAGACCCCCAGGCCCCTCCTGCATGGACCACCGGGTGCTGGAAACTCAGGTCAGCAGATGGATGGGCCTCTGCACCAGCGTGGTCCACCGTGCCGCCCGGTTCCCAGGGCCACCCAGCGGCTCTCTGAGCCCCAGCCAGGCCTCACTTCCCAGACGCCGTCTCGGGCAAGGAGTCCTCCTTCCCTTCCTCCTCCACCGAGAACATGACGTCCCCGCAGCTGCCCAGAGGCGGCTCTGTCTCCTGCTCCGGGTAGTGCGGGGCAAGGTCCGCCTCCAGATCCTCCTCGAGCGCCGGCCCCGCCGGCCCCGCCAGGCCCCGGCCCTCGGGCGCCTCGGTCCTCACGGTCCCCACGATCACGGTGTCGGCCTTCATGATGTAGATTTTCTCTGCGAAGCAGAAGGAGAGGCGCGGTGAGAGCCCAGAGGGTGAGCGAGGAGGCGGAGGAGGGCCCCAGTCCAGCTCGGCCACCCCCGCTGTGTGGCTCAGGCAGGCGGCACAACCTCTCTGGTGCGCAGTAAGCCCTGCCAACCTTACAGCTAGGAACCGTGTGCTGAGGCGTCAGCCACTGGCCCACTTGCTCCCTGCGGGTGATGCCTGTGATTTTCTCGGGCACTTCTGCGAGGATGGGGCGGGGAAGGAGAGAACGGGGTTAGGAGAGAAAGCACGGCGTGGGGAGGAAGCAAGTAAAACCAGTCACCTTGGCTCCTGCAAATGTCCACGGGAATGGAGACATAAGACTAAAGTAATAATAATAATAGCGCCAGGGAACTCGAGTAGAGGTTCACCTTCCACACGTGAGCTCCTGCATCCTCACAACCCTCCTGCCAGGTAAACAGTCTATTCTGATCCCCAGTTACAGGTCAAGGACCTGGAGCCCAAAGAGGTTCAATGACCCGCCCAAGGTCACCAGGTGGTTAGCACAAACCCCAAAGCCTCTCCTGCCCTGCTGCCCGTTCCACTCCTTTCCGTGGGCCTAAAGCAGAAACCAACGTGGCCCGGTTTGTCCGGGATGCGCTGGAGTTCGCCGTGCAAGTTCAACCCAGCAAAGCAGGCAGCTGTCATCCCTGCAGAACCCTCAGCCGTGAGTAACCCAGCAGCCTGAGATTCGGGCAGCTTTGGGAGGGGCGGTATATTTCAGTGTTGAGCGCTTATCTCCCCCCCACCCCGCCCCCCAGCCCCAGGCCTCATGGCTGTGCCTGCCTAGCACACAGTAGGACTGCTTATGTATGCCACTTGGATGAAAGACCCGCCCAGCCCATTAGAGGTGTGATTCCCCGGGCCCTCAACACCATTTCCTTCCTTTGGGGGCTTCGGAGGCTCAGGGGAGTTAAGGAAGCTGCCAAAGGAGCTGGGAAGTGGGGAGCCCGGCCTGCAGCCAGGTCAGCTGACTTCAAGCACCAGCCCGGCTTCTTCCGGTGGCTCAGGCTCCGGGCAGGGTCCCAGCTCCCAGCTGCTCAGCCCTGGGCTCTGGAGGCTGAATGGGGAAGGAAGCCCAGGAGGGAACTTGAGAGCTGGGGTGGGGCAGGGGGCTCGGGATCCCTGCTTCTCTGGGTAACCGGTTACACCCCTCTGATTCAGGAACCCCCAAAATATTCTTGGGGCCCCTGCACCCTCAATTCCATTACATAATGCCGGCGCTTCTGTTTTGGTTATAACACCCCCAGGAAAGAGAGAAGTGTTCAAAATAGCAGCAGGAACTAAAGAGAAGGAAGAAAGAGAGAGAGAAGCTGTGGGCTGGGACCCCCTACACCCCAAAAGAGAGAAGAGGGCCTCAGGCCTCAGCCACACACATCTTCACCAAGACCTGCAGGCCCCTTGCCCCGGGAGGTGAGAGAGAGAGGGCACAGAGGGGGCCAGACAGGGCTAGAGGAGGTGAGAGAGAGACAGACAGAGACAGAGACAGACAGAGAGGAGCAGGGGTGGGCTGTACAAGTTGAAGACACCAAAGCCGGGGGCCAGACTATCATTCCCCTCACATTCCTGGGTCCTGAGTCCTCTGGCTCTGACCGCATCACAGAGCTGCCCAGCCCCCAGTCTGCAGGGGGAGGGTCTTCCAGAAGCTACTGGAATTCCTGACTCACCCAGGGCTCCGGAATCCAGGGAAGCTGTCTAAGTGGGGTGGGGTGGGGTGGGGTGGGGTGAAGGTGGGGGAAAGGGGCTGCCCGCCTGGTGCTATGGTCGGGGGGAGTGGTGAATCTCAGACAAGAGTTTGGTCCCCTTGGGAATTGAACAAGGGGGTGCCCCCCTGAGCTAGCGTCAGAGGGACAAGGGGCTCACCGTCCCTTGGGTATCCCAAGAGAGCCTCCAAGGCTTTCCGTTCCCACCACCCCACGCCCAGCAAGGCCTGCAGGCTGGCTTGGCTCTGGGCAGGCTGCCCACGCCGCTGCCCACGCCGCTGCCCACACCCCAGCCGCCCTGGGAGTCTGGTACCTGCCTCCGCCACCCCGTCAAACACTCCAGACCCCACCCTCGCAGTTCCAGGCACTGAACTCAGCACAGGCTCAAAACTCCAAATTAAGGCTTCTTCAGAAATTTGAAGGAGATGCCTTTGGCGATATTTCCCAAAACTCATTTAAAAAAAATAAATAAAAAGCCAAAAGCTGCAGCTCCCAAAGTTTCCGTTTGATACAAAAGACTCTGCCCTAAAGAGTTCTATCCAGCCCGGACCCGTTTGGCTCAGTGGAGAGAGCATCAGCCCATGGACTGAAAGGTCCCAGGTTCGATTCCTGGTCAAGGGCATGTACCGTTGGTTGCGGGCACATCCCCAGCAGGAGGTGTGCAGGAGGCAGCTGATGGATGTTTCTCTCTCATCGATGTTTCTAACTCTCTATCCCTCTCCCTTCCTCTCTGTAAAAAAATCAATAAAATATATATTAAAAAAAAAAAAAAAGTTCTATCCACCACGCCTGCCATAGAAATGTGTGCAATGACTGCAAATGCCTCTTTGGTGTCATCCGAATGGTGGTTAACCCTCCAGAGAAGACGGGGAGGGGGCCCACTGAGGCCCTGGCCCCGGGGGGCTCCCAGACAGGTGAGGGGCAGGAGAAGGCCACAAACACAGCCACAGGGTCCTGAGTCCTCTGGCTCTGACCCCATCACAGAGCTGCCCAGCCCCTAGTCTGCAGGGGGAGGGTCTTCCAGAAGCTACTGGAATTCCTGACTCACCCAGGGCTCCGGAATCCAGGGAAGCTGTCTAAGTGGGGTGGGGTGGGGGCTGGGGTGGACACAGCCACACTGCCCAGGGCTGAGGACACTGGGTGGGAGGCCTGGAGTCGGGGGGAGCAGAGCAGAGGCACATCTGGTCTAGACAGGAGAGCGGGAAGAGCAAGGAAGGCTTCGTGGAGGAGGAGGGAGTAAACAGGGTCTTCCAGTGGGTGGCGCTGGCTGTCCCAGGTGAGGAAGCAGCTCCCACAGAGAAGCTTAGAAGTGAGCAAGGGCTCGGTAAGCTTAGGAAACTGCTGTTGAGCGGGGTGGGGGTGAGAGGGGGGAGAGACAGGAGGCAGGTGCGCCTGGTGGAGTGGAGGCAGCTCGTGACCAGCCTCGAACGCCGGAATAAGAACCCCGGAAGTCATCCGGAGGTAGCAGGGACCCCAGAGGGCTTTAAGCAGGGTGTAATAGACAGGGGTACACAATTTGGGAGAAACATTCTGGCGGTAGCAGGCGGGAGGGCAGACACGGAGGAGGCCTGAGGCCTGGCCGAGGCCAAAGGGGAGGGTGTGTTGGAGCCGGAGGGCAGCCGTCATTTGGGAAGTGCTGGCCGTGGTGCCCACACGGCCACAAGGGCTGGTGGTGTAGACAGACCAGCGGTTCCGGACACTTCACAGCCGTGTGCCGGGGAAAATCGTGTCACCCCCGCCCCATCCACAGTTTCCCCAATTGCGAAAGGGGAAGACACCACCTCAGAGGCGGAGTGACCGTGAGGTGACGCTTGCCCGGTGCCCGGAATGCTCAGACCATGGCAGCTCTTACGTCACTGTGTCTTCCCGGGTGCCCCTCAGGGGCGCTCTGTTGGGGGCTGGGGGCACCGCGCACTTTTCTCTTTAGTAATAGAGGGCGCCAGGCAGGGGGCGCCCCTTCCCTCCACCCCACCCCACAAGACAACGCCACGCGATTATTCCAGGAACCCTCCCACCGGCCCTAAGAAGTCAGGACCACCACCGCTGTCTCCCAACACATCTAACACTCTCACCAAAAGCACCTCCCACTCACAGGGTCTCCAGGACCAGGTGGGGGCCCGGGGCCCAGCACCCATCTCCCCACTGCCCTCTTAACCCTGACCACGCTAGGGACCCCCACACCAGCCGACTCACCGATCCTGTTGTTGGTATGTTCCGTGGTCACCCGGGGCTCGGGAAGGTCCCTGGGGGATGAGGGGCTCCCGGCTGGACTGGCACCCACCAGCGGCAGGCTCTCCAGGCAGGCTGACCCCACATGGGTGCAGGGCTCCACAGCCGGGGGGCTCATTAACCCCAACTTTTCTGTGCGGGGCTCTGTCACCAACAGGCTCTTCAGCTCCTGTGGGCACAGAGGAGGCAGCGCTGATGCAGGGTGCCCGCCCCCCGCCCCCACCCCCACCCCCGTCCCCGAACTGCAAAGCCCCGTTCCTTCATCTCTATTTGCCCCAGCCAGTCTCTCTTTCTGCTTTAGCGCTACCACCTGCCACCGGGCCTCCCAGCCTCGACGGCCTGGCGCACCTGCGCAGTCAGTCCCGGGAGAAGCGTGCTGCTGTTAGCGTGTACTAAACAATAAGGATCATGGCCAACATCACACGTGTGTACCCCGTGACACATGTTAATCCTCACAGCCACCCCATGAGGTGACTTATATTAGCACTCTCTCCATTTTACAGATCAGGAGACTGAGGCACAGAGTCAAGTGGCTTGCTCAGGGTTAGTAAGTGTCCAGGCCAGTACTTGAACCCTGGCATCTGGCTCCAGGATCCATGCGTAAAGGCCGGTCTATACATCTTGGCTCCAGGCCTCCCCTACTGCCCAGCCCTGACCTCCTGGGACAGCAGTCGGTTATGACTACAATAATGTATTCTAAAAAGTGCTATGTCTTCAGGAAAGTGTTGGCTAGTTTTTGACTTTGATAGGTAAGTGCAAAGGAGAAGCAGTATCATGGAATATTCTAGGCCGTGGTCGGCAAACTCATTAGTCCACAGAGCCAGATATCAACAGTACAACGACTGAAATTTCTTTTGGAGAGCCAAATTTTTTAAACTTAAACTTCTTCTAACGCCACTTCTTCAAAATAGACTCGCCCAGGCCGTGGTATTTTGTGGAAGAGCCACACTCAAGGGGCCAAAGAGCCGCATGTGGCTCGCGAGCCGCAGTTTGCCGACCACGGTTCTAGGCCATAGCATTTACCTGCTGCCTTCAGGGTGGAATGAGTTTGAGTAATTCAGAAAGTATAGCTACATGATCCTGAAAATTCCTTTATAACCATTGGAAGTCCAAAAGACAGCATTTTAAAACAATTTACTATTAAGTGTTAGCTCAAGGAGCTAAAAGATATTTGATTCTCTTACAAATCACCGAAGATCTTTTTCAGAAATGTCTCGGTGTTATAACAGCAACTTGTCTGACCCAAGTGTATTTGAATGCGATCTCCCATAATTTTAAATTGAACTCATATTGTGGTTCTGCGTATTATGTTTAAAAATTAAAGGATGGAGCCCAGATGGTGTGGCTCAGTGGTTGAGTGTCAACCTATGAACCAGGAGATCACAATTCAATTCCCAGTCAGGGCACATGCCTGGCTTGTGGGCTCGATCCCCGATAGGGAGTGTGCAGGAGGCGGCTGATCAATGATTCTCTCTCATTATTGATATCTCTCTCTCTCTCTCTCTCTCTCTCTCTCTCTCTGAAATCAATAAAAACATATTTTAAAAAGCTAAAAGGTGGAAACCTTTCTCCATGTATAAATGGGTTTTATTGTGGGGTTTTTTTGTTTTGCTTTTTAAGACTTTATTTCAACCTAACAATGCTTAGAGAAATATACTCACATTGGTTAATAGAATGCAATTTAAGTTTAACTTATTCTACATGATTTAGACCAAAAACTTGGTACATGGTTTAACCATTAGAAAGAAAGAAAGAAAGAAAGAAAGAAAGAAAGAAAGAAAGAAAGGAAGGAAGGTCTTCAATCTGGTTTATTTTTCAACGATTACAAGTGTATGTAAAGGATCCTCCATCAAATGCCAGTAAAGCAGGCAGCAAGAACCCTGAGAAATTAACCTTTGGTTAGTCTCTGAAAAACAACACGTATTGCCCAAGTTTATAAAATTGGTGCAACAAAACAGTGTTGTAATATTTCAAAGCCAGTTTGCAAAGCTCAGTAGCGAACGGATGCTGAACAGGGTGGGGGGAGCCCGTGTACATGCGAAAGCCGTGCCATGTAGCTAGTATGACAGGGAGCCGGCACATCTCCCGTGGATCAGTGTCTGAGCTAAAAGAAAGGAGTGAAAGATGTGATAAGTGAGGGGAATGAAGTGGGTGAACCATACATGCCTGAGACCCGGCCATATGGAGAGCTTGGCCCTGCCCCTCCCTCAGCTCCGGGGGGCATTGCCCCAGCTCCCACCGTGGGCGCTGCCAATGGGGGGGGGGGGACTGGGCACAGAGCGGGACGCAAGGACAAGCCCAGTGAGGACCTGGTGGATGGGCCCCGTGCTGGGTGGCCCTGTGATCAGCAGGCACATCTGCACGGACCCTCGCCCCGCGCCTGCGCACAGCCAGCGCTCCCTAAACGGGCGGATGAAGCTGGTCTCCGGGGAGGCAGCTCAGGGCAGCGGGTCAGAGCACTGGCGTTGGAGTCACAAACAGGGGCTCAAACCCTAGTAGGTCTGCTCCCCGCTGCGGGGCCACCTTCCCCGCTGGGCCTCAGTTTCCCCTTTTATAAAGCGGGACCGCAGGCCGACCTCCTTGGGCCGTGAGGACCACCTGAGATGACGTTGAGAGCGCACAGAGCGAGGTGCCTGCTCCAGGTAAGTGCTCGGTAGGTGACAGCCACGTTTCTAAAATTCTTGCTGCTGATCTGACTCCCCAGTGCGCGGGCAGGACTGGTGGAGGAGTGAGGGAGAAAAGGGGAAGCAAACCCGGGCTTCCTCGTGACCGGACCACACCTGGCACCCAAAGCAGCCAGAGCCAAGACCGCGGTCTGGCGGGCCTTTCTGGAAGTCCCCGGCGAGACGAGCCAGGAGCCAGGCCGCTGAGGGTGGAGGGAGGGACAGCATCCTGGGCCAGGGCGTGGCTCAGAGCTCCCTGCCCCCTCTGTCCCCTTCCCGCCCCCCCCCCTGCCCTATCCCCACAGACCCAGCAGGAGCTGGCAGGGGACCAGGCGGCTCTCAGCAGCAACAGGTCTGCCCAGGAGTCAGACTTAGGGGCACCAAGCTGGGACACGGCGCGGCTACTTACTGTCTGGTTCCTCGGGGGCCTGGAATCTGCAAAGAGAAAAGAAGGGACAACTTCACCAAGGGGGGTCTGGCAGCCCTGGGCCCTGCCCGCCCCACACGTAGACAGAGGCCTCCCGCTGGCTCCCCAGTGGGAGCTGATGCTCCATTGGGGCCTCGGTCTGGAGAGCAGAGGGCAGGTTTCAGGGTCCATGCCTACTCCCAGGCCGGGCCACAGGGGCTCCCTCCCCAGTGCTCACTTCTCCAGCGCTGTCAGAGAGCAGGGGACTCAACTCTCCTCCGGCCCCTGGACCCCTCCCCAGTCCACCTGCCCCCCCCCCCCCACACACACACACACAGTTCAGGGGAGGCATGTGCTCGGCTGGAGCCAAGGAGGCTCCCACTGACTCAGAAATTGCCACCACCTTGCAGCACCGGGGCCTAAAGAGCCCAGAGCTCCCCAGTCCCTGTGCGAAGCGCACGGAGGACCTCAAGGCAGGTGGCAGAGGGGATGGCGGCCCAGAGGATGCCTCCTGAGTCGTGTGCCAGGCGAGCCTGAAGCCAGGTGATCCTGGAGCGCTTCTGGCTCGGGCCCTCTGAGTTTGATTTTCTGTGACCTGTGCTTTTAAAAGCCCACGTGACCGCCTTCGAGGAGGACAGCTGCTCACCAGTCCTCCCCCTCCTGCAACCACACCCTCGGTGGGCTCAGGAGGTGCTGACGCCATGATTCTTAGGGCACGACCTTTACCCTCTCCTCCCATCCCCTCTCCTCCACTCCAATTGTTTTCTCATATTGAGTCGGGTGCCAGGTCACGGCCAAGTGTAAGTGGACATTTAACCGTGGCCCAGGCACCTGGTCTATCCTAGAGCAGACCAGCTCCCTGGCCCAGACCACACTTCAGGGACGCACAGCCTTCTCGGAGTCCGGGAGGCCGCCTGCGGAGACTCGGGATCCGTTGCTGTTAGGTGTGCACCCCGGACCGGAGAAATCAGCTGAGTCACCTCCGGAACATTCCCCCTGATTCCAGCAGCTCTGGGGCACCACCGGCCCCGAATCCCAGCTGGAAACTCACGGGAGGCCCACCGACCACGGTAACAAGTAAGAGGGGCCGCGGGGCCGTGTGGCCACCCGGTGCCCATCCACGGGCAGAAGGAGCCCAACGGGGAAGTAGACCGGAACAGCGCTGCAAAGCAGCCCATGTGCACAGGGCCCCAGACCCTGGTCCCGGATTTAACAAACGTGTCGCACTCACTGCCTCTGGTACCTGCTGCTCCCAGCACAGTGGTCACCTTGGGAGGCCGGGCTCACTCCCACCAGGTGGCCACTGGCCGCTGCCCGAGCCAGCCCTGGGCGCCCTCTCTGGCCGGAGGGACATTCTTTTAAATGATGTCAGTGATGCTGAACCTACCTCCTTGGAGAGTGATTCTGAGTTTCGCAACCAGCCAACTGAGCTCGGTGCCAAGTCACTGGGCTTGGGCGGGGCGGGGCGGGGAGGGGGGGGGGAGTTGACACAGTAACAAGACAAAATAAATAAAAACGATAAAACTCAGTCTTGGAGGGGCCGTGGGTAAACACGTCCTGTGAACGTTTCCTGTGAATGTTTCTCGAGAGCCAGCTGGCCATGGAAGTCTCACACCCTTTGCCCCAGTAATCCCTCTTCAGGGCACACCCTCAGGAAATAACCCGAAAGATAACGAGGCTGTGCACAGCCTGGTATTTGAAAGAACCGACCGCTGGGAGCGGGCCAGATGCCACGGTCCTGGAGAGGAGGCCTCCTGGCAGTGAGACCCAGCACAGGACGCCACCTCGCCCGGCCTCTGTCTTAGCTGCAAAATGGGATGGATCGCGCCAACTTGGGAGGGTTTTTATGAAGATTAAAGGAGATCTCGGAAGTGAAGGGGCCAGTGACCGATCAGGCTGAGAGTATGCCCCCCGGATCTGATGCCCCCGGTCCGTCCCCTACCCTAAACCTATAACCCCAATCGAATCAGGATAAAAGCACTTGGCAGGTTCCAATAGAAGGGCCTCCTACAACACAACTGAGCAGTCCCCCTCAAACCTGCCAAGGTCATCGGAAACAATGAAGGTCAGAAACATCACAGCCTGGAGGAGCCTAAGGACACCTGACGACTCAGCGTCACATGGTGTCCTGGGTGGGCTCCTGGATCTGCCCGGCCGGCGTGGCACCGTGGTTGAGCGTCAACCTATTAACCAGGAGGTCACGGTTCAATTCCCGGTCAAGGCACATGCCTGGGTTTTGGGCGCAATCTCCAGTGGGGGGCGTGCAGGAGGCAGTTGATCAATGATTCTCTCTCATCATTGACGTTTCTATCTCTCTCTCCCTCCCTCTCTCTCTGAAATCAACAAAAATACATTTAAAAAATAAATTTTAAAAAATGAAGGTGATGTGAATAGAGGATGGGCTTTACTTAACAGCCCTGTTTCGATGTTGCTTGTTCACTGTGATGTATGAATCCTTCTAATGTAAGATGCTAATAACAGGTGGGGATACATGGGGACTCTCTATTATCGTCTCAGACTTTCTGTAAATCTGCTCTAAAGAATAACGTCTACTTAAAATGTGTTGGCATTCAAAAGGGGAGGTGCCCAGGACACTGCCTGGCACGCAGCGGGCCCCAGGACGCCGGCACTCTATCACAACAGAGAGAAAGTCAGCATTTGACACCGAGTCTCGAGAAGAGGCACAAAAGGCGGGATCCAGCAGGTGCCAACATCGGCCTCCCGCCGCGGTACAGCCCACGTGCGTACTTCGATGAAGACTCAGAACAGACTGTGCCAAGTGCAGAGGTCGGATTTCATCAGAGCTTTTCCCCTAAAAACGTTGCTTCAGTCCACTGTTTTCTTTGATTGGTTTCACTGCTTTTGGAATACTATGATCTTCCCGTAACCGCGTCCGGCACCCCAGGACGTGAGTCCAGGGACACTGGGCATCGGTGGCCCCGCTGCGACAGTGCCCGGTGCCCTGGGGCTGCCCGGTGGCCGCCTCGCTGAGCCCTGCGCTCTGACTCCCAAGTCACCGTCCCTTCCATCCTCCTTACCCTCCCTTTCGGTCCCATCGCCTCTCCGGCCGGAGGTCCCAGCTGCTGTGGGAAGCAGAGCAGACCCGAGGAGAGGGTTTGGCCCAGAGGTTCAGCCAGGCTCTGGCACCGGCTCCCCGATTCCAGCCCCGGGCTCCCTGGAGAGCTGGCGGACCCCAGGGCAGGGCAGGAAAGTACAAGCTAAGCTGGGAAACCCTTCAAGGAGTGCTCCCCACACAAAACGGTGGGAACAAAAGGGAGCGGGAGCCAGCTGCAAGTGGCCCCCTTTGGCCTAACCAGGGGCAAGTTGAACCTCAAGCTAAATGCCAACGGCAGCCGAATAAACTAGGAATGCACAAGCCGGATGTAACCCCATGAATGAAGAACAGGGAAAGTCTGACAGAGGAGCAGGTCATTCACAGCCTCCACGTAGCGCCCCTCAAAGACCGAGCCATTCCCACGGAGAAAAGAGCAGCTTCCGGTGGGGGAGCCTGGCAGACGCCACCCTGGTCCTCTGACCAAGGCCTCGATGTGACCCCACCAGCAACGGGACCAAAGGAACCGGGGGGACGGGGGCTGCCAAGAAGCACTCAGCGTCGCTCCTGGGCTCTCCCCACCGAAGACGCGCCCCCCGAACCCAGTCGCAGGGAAACGTCAGGCCAAGCCGAGGTCAGGGACGCCTACCACACCACGTGGGACCCTCCCAAGCGGCCGGGTCAGGAAGGTGAAGGGCGAGGCGGGCACTGACCAGAATCACCGGGACACGACGGCCAAACGCAGCGCGAGGTTCTGGACGGAATTCTTTTGCCACAGGGGACGTTACTGGGGGGAATGGGGAAACCTGAACGGGGTCTGAGAACTCACGGGCGGTAACGCGTCAAGGCAGGTCCTCTAGTTTAGACGGTTTTACTCCGGTTGTGTAAAAACACGCCTTATTCGTGTGAAATACACACACACGTGTCAGAGACGACAGGCCTTACGTCAGTGACCGAGATGGTCCGGGGAAAAGGAGTTCTTGGTACTGTACGTGTGACTTTCCTGTGAGTTCGAACTTATTTCCGAACGACGGCACGCAAGTTTTTCCAAAGCAAACCCGCCTGAGTGAACTGAGAAAGCAATGACTTTCGTGTCCATCAAAATGAAGGGTTAAAAGAATTTTAACAGTGTTTCCGGGCCAGGATTGATTCCCCCCCCTCCCCCCCACAGGGGACACCTGGCAATGTCTGGTGACAGGTTTGGTGGCCACCCGGGGAGGTGCTGCTAGTGCCCGGGGGGTCTGGAGACCAAGGAGCCGGCCAGCACCCTGCAATGCACGGGACAGCCGGTCCCGAATGTCAATAGCTGAGGGGGTGAGACCCTTTCCACAAAAGCCTCGCCACCAACAGAAAGAACGAGACCCCGGTCAGACCGCTTTTAACCGCGCGGCCTTACCCAGGTCCCCTCCTTCCTGTGCCTCTGTCCCTCCTCTGTGAAATGGGGTAACAGCAGTGGCTGCCTCGCAAGGATGCTGAGAGGGGTCAAATGAGATCGTGTATGTGCTTTGCAAATGCCTGCCGCCAAGGACACACGGCGCAAAGTCAAATCAATTCAAGGGCTGATGGGGGAGCATCGACTGGGCACCTGCCCGGATCTCCAATGTGCTCCGCCAGGCACCAGGCACCCCCCCCCCCCCCGCAGCCCTGCAGCTCCCGGAGGGGGCGGACTGGGCGCACACTCCCTTCCTGCTAGCCTTCCGCCCGTTTGAGCAACTGACACAGGTCTCAAAGCCCAGGAGAGCCAGGGCAGCCTCTGTGCCCAGCACAGAGCCACTCGGACCCGCAATGACACGGCTGGAGTCTCGGAGGGAGCAAAGAAATGCGTGGACGCTCTTCCGCTGCTGCACACTACAGCTCCCTCCGCAGGGAACGGGCATCGCCAGCTCCGTCCGTGCTCATCCTGTGCCCTGTGTGCTGACCCTGGCCTCCCCTCCCTTCCCTCTCAGCCTGGGGACCCCCAGGCACCCACCAGAAGCCAGAGGGCCAGACCCGGCCACCCCTGAGTCTCAGGGCTCGGGGTTCCTTGTAGGTCTGGCTTCTTAAGGGAAGGTGCTTTTCTCTCTCCCTTTTTCTGTGTGAGACAAAACTGCTATCGCAAAGGTTCGAAGAAAAAAATAAACTGACGGCAATGGAAACTCTAATACTAGAAAAATGTCAAGAAAGCAAACCCGGTTTCAATGAGACACGGACGGAGCCTGACAGCTCATGGAAAAAGGCTTGAAACCATCAAAACACGAAAACCCCCTGCGGAGGGAACACTAGCACCTGCTTGTGAAACTCATCACATTCAAAACAACCTCGGTGGACTGTTTTCGT
This sequence comes from Eptesicus fuscus, assembly GCF_027574615.1. NCBI lineage: Eukaryota > Metazoa > Chordata > Mammalia > Chiroptera > Vespertilionidae > Eptesicus > Eptesicus fuscus. The sequence continues at coordinate 6,734,608 of NC_072481.1, read as the reverse complement.
GCCCAAGTCAAAAGTGGGGCTACAGCAAGGCTCTCCAAGGGGCCTGGGTGGGGGTGGGGAGACAAGGGGCCATGACTTGGCCTGGGGCCGACCACTGGGCTCTGGGTAGGCAGGGGGTGGACAAGGCTTGGGGGGCAGAAGGCAGAGGGGACAGGACGGGGCCACGGGCCATCTACACTCAGAGCAACAACCTCAAGGACCAGCGCTGGAGCCGGAGCCAGAGGGGCACTTACTAGGAGGTGTGGCCATGGACCAGGACTCCGCCTCCTTAAAGGTCATCAGCCATCTCCCCTGGGGCTCCTGGGAGACCCGCCAGGGGAGGGAGCCTGCCCTGAATGCCCTGAAACCGGAAGGGACGCTCGGACCACTCATGTTCCACTCATGTTCGCTGCTTCCTCTGTGGCCAGGGCCCAGCGCAGAGGGCGCAGAAGACCTGCCCGCCCTGAGAGGGCTGTCCAGGAGAGGGCCCTGGGCACAAGACCCCCACCAGGTGGGCGCTGGAAGAGCCTGCTGCCTGGATGGGTGAGGAGGACCAGGGCTCCGGAAGGCTGCCTGGAGGAGTTGGCCTGGAGGCTGGGCAGGGATCAGAGACAAGGACCAGGAAAGGGTTCAGAACAATCTAGCACTGAGGAAGGCCTGGGATTCCTGGTGAGGAACAAGGCCCGGGCACAGGCAGGTCAGCAGACTGCAGCCGCTGTTCACTGCACACGACACCTGCAGGCGCTCTGCACAGGCCCAGCGCCATCCACCCGCACACCCGCCCTCTGCACAGGCCCAGCTCCATCCACCCGCACGCCCGCCCTCTGCACAGGCCCAGGGCCATCCACCCGCACACCCGCCCTCTGCACAGGCCCAGCGCCATCCACCCGCACGCCCGCCCTCTGCACAGGCCCAGCGCCATCCACCCGCACACCCGCCCTCTGCACAGGCCCAGCGCCATCCACCCGCACGCCCGCCCTCTGCACAGGCCCAGCGCCATCCACCCGCACACCCGCCCTCTGCACAGGCCCAGCTCCATCCACCCGCACGCCCGCCCTCGGACCAGGTCCCGCTGTCCCCATCTTACGGATGAGGGAACTAAGACAGAGGAATTAAGTAACCTCCCAAGGTGTAGCTTGTAAGTGGCAGAACCAGGATTCCAGCCCTCTCTGCCTGCCCTACTGACCCCCATGGCCCTCGGCTGCCAGAGGCGGGGAGGGGGAAGAATGGGGAGAGAGGAAAGAATAGGGGGGCTGGGGAAGAGGAAAAGAGGAGGGGGGCATTCAGGAATGCCTCTCCTGGGGGCACAGGGAAGAAAGGAATGGAAAGCTTAGCAGGCCAACTGGCGTGGCTCAGTGGTTGAGCGTTGACCTATGAACCATGAGGTCACGGTTCAATTCCCGGTCAGGTCACATGCCCAGGTTGCAGGCTCAATCCCCAGTGTGGGGCGTGCAGGAGGCAACCAATCAATGAGTCTCTCTCATCATTGATGTTTCTCTCTCTCTCTCCCTCTCCCTTCCTCTCTGAAATCAATAAAAATATATTTTTTTAAAAAAGAAAGAAAGCAAGTCTTAGCCGCACACAAAGCAAGCTTCCTGCCAGCCCGCTATTCAAACACCATGCCGGACGGGGCACAGTTTCCGCCACATTGTATTCCCATTGCCGATGAGGTCACAGAGAGAGGAGCAGCTTGTGCGAAGCCATGGAGAGGGAGCCCCAGGCCCAGGGCCCGGCCTGCTGTGTGTCCCGGCGGCCCAAGCAGCCCCTCCCGACACCTGGCCACTTACCCGCAGGCTCGGGCCTGGGCCGGAAGGTCTGGACCGGGTAGCACAGGTGGAGCTCTGGAATGACATCAGGAGGGGACTGGAGATGCCAGCCTGCGAGAGCCTCGGCGGGCAGGGCAGGGCAGGGCAGGGGCCAGGCTAGCACAGAGCGCCCCCCTCCCCAGGCCCCGCGGGCACATCACTCACTCTGCTGCATCCACTTCCAGCAGGCCCTGCGGTGGCACAGGAGGAAGGAGCCGGCGCCGACGACCCCCGCCAGCAGCGCCAGCAGCCAGAGGAGCACGGGGCCTGCAACACAGAGGTGGGCCTGCACTCTCCGCCCCGGAGCCCACTTCCCGGTGCTGAGCCAGGGGCCCTGCTTACCCCCCCCCCCACCCCCCACCCCCCCGGACCGCCCTGCTGTCTCCATGTGGCTGCCAGGACTGAAACCAGACACGGTCCAGCGCTCACCCACCTGCCCGCCCGCACCCGCTCCGGGAAGCCGGTCAGGCTGGGTTAACAGTGGGGAAAAGAGCACCCATTTCTAGAGGGTGGGCAATCGAGGAGTCAGGGGGCCGGGAGGCGGCACAAAAGGACAAAGCGAGGGGCCTGCGGAGGAGGCGCGTGTGACGGGCGTCCCCTCTGGATGGAAGCTTCATGAAGCAGGCGTGGCGTCTACTTCTCACCTAAGCACACTCAGCCCTGCGCCGCAGGTGCCATTACAAACAAGGGAAACTGAGGCTCTCAAAGGCGACATTACTGGGTCAAGGTCACCCTGAGGGTAAATGGCAGAATCTCGGCTCCAGACAGGCCAGGGGGACTCCAGTGCCCACGCGCTGAACCGCTATCTGGGTATATCTCTTTACATCTGAGCATTTAACTTGTCTTCTTTTGTCGCTTATGACGATCATGTAACTAGCTACTGCTTTTAGAGCATGTTTAGATGCTAAAAAGTAGTTTGTGCCACATAAATGCTTCTCAAACTTTAACTTGCGGTGGACTCTCCGGGGGACCGGATTCTGTAGGGCTGGGTGGGGCCATCATCTGTTTTTCTAACAAGTTGCTGCTGCTGTGAGTTCAGGACCACGCTGAGAACGGCTGGCCTGAGGACCACCGCCACCTGGTGTGCAATGCTGGGACTGCAAGTCCTAGGATGAACTGCACTTAGAGCAAATGGGTGATGCGACCCGGAAGGTCTGGACCGGGTAGCTGCCTACTCCCCTGCATGGTGCATGCTATCGCAGCTTTACACGGGAGAAAACTGGGGCCTCAAGGGCATTAAGCAACTAGTCAAGGTCATAAAATCATTCACTAAATACTTCCTGAGTAGCAAGTATGGGCCATGGGGAGGAAGCTATGAATGAAATCCCGACCCACAAGCATTAGTTGGTAGCAAGAGGCAGACCCACAGCCCAGGAAGCTGGAAACCCGGGGTCCACCTTGCCCCCCCCCCAACCCAGTGGATACTGTAGACCGGCCCTGCCTCCTGGGGGTGATCATTACCTGAAACCAGGATGGGTCTCCCCGCGGAGGAGAAAGAGATGGGAGCACTTGTGGAGAGGGAGGCGTCCTCCTGGGCATGGGTGGCGCCTCCTCCGTGCCCCTTACCCGCCTGGGAGTCGGGGAAGGAGGTCTGGGAGGCGCTGGTGCTGCAGGCAGAGAAGCCAGAGGTGAGGCTGAGGACACAGCGGGAAGAGGGGGGTCGCGCAGGAATGCTTCCCTTTCCCTGGAGGTCATCCGACGGCAGGGGCTGCATTTCCAGGCTTTCTGGCGTGGTGCCAGCACAGAGCTGGGCACACGTTCTCCCAAGTGACTTTTGGGCTTGGCACAGAGCTCCAGCCTGGAACCCCCGCCCCCTCCACTTCCAGTCCAGTTCCCCAGAAGGAGCCACAGAGTCACCTGGCCGGCACCTCGCTGTCCTCTGGGTTGGTGCTGCGGTTAAGGTGGGTCCCCAGGTGAGGCGGCTCATGGGTGGTGTCCCTCTCAGCTTTACCTGCAAAGAGTGGTCTTAAGAGTCAGTGCCAGGAGCTTAGCCAGCAGGGCCTGGTGGCCTCCAGGAGACCGCACAGCGAGACCCCGAGGACATTGCAGCTGGGCAGGTTTGTGTCCGGGCTCTGCCTCCTCCCTCCGCCTACCCACCCTGCCCTCCTCCTTTCCTTCCACGCAACAATTCTTTATTGAGCACCTACTGTGACTGGGGGGGCTGTGCTGGGAGCTGGGATAGAGCAACGAGTTAAATACACAAGATCCCACCGTCGGGGACTCGCAGGTGAGTGTGACTCAGGTGTGACACAGAGCATGACACCCAAAACGAGGGACTCAACCTCTCCTGAACGGGGAGGCTTCCCCAAGGAGGGGGGGAGGGGGGCTGGGATGTGAGTCCACCTGGGGGTATCAGCAGAGGAAGCAGAAGGTGGGAGGCCCAGGGCGGGAGAGAGGAGGGCAGGGTGGAGCGGCTGGAGGGAGGCCAGAGCGGCTGGGTGAGGCCACGGCAATCCAGGCAGGTCTGGTGCACACCCCTGTTCACAGAGCGTTCTTCACAGCAGGCAAAGGGAACAGCTTAGATGTCCATCCACTGGTAAATGGGTCAGCAAAACGGAGTATATCTGTTCACCGGGATATTGTTTGGCAATAAAAGGAACAAAGCGCCCTGGCCAGTGTGCGCAGTGGTTAGAGTGCTGGCCCGCACATCAAGGGGTCTCAGGTTCAATTCCTGGTCAAGGGCACACACCTGGGTTTCGAGTTTGATCCCCAAGCCCCGGTTTGAGGCGGGTGTGGGAGGCAACCAATCAATGTGTCTCTCTCACACCAATGTTTCTCTATCGCCCTTCCTCCCTCCCTTCCACTCTCTCTAAAAATCAGTGGAGAAATATCCCCGGGTGAGGATTAACAAACATAAAAACAAAAGGGACAAAGTATTAACGCATGCGACAGCACGGCTGAACCCCACGTGTGGCATGTCCGGTGAAAGAAGCTGACACAGAAGAACACATTCTGAAAATGTCTCAAAGGGTCTAACCTAGAGGGACAGGAAGTAGATTAGCGGTCTCAGAGCGGGGGATGGGGGTGGGGTGGCTATGAATGGGCACGAGGTTTCTATGAATGGGCACGAGGTTACTCATGATGTTAACCTAAGAGTAAAAGGCCAAAGTGAGAGGCAACCAGGGTTTATCTGAGGTCCAACACAATAGCTATTGGGGAAGCCCTGATTCAGACAGAAACCCAAATGGTGTTCCGATTAGGGTGCTTACGAGAAAGGGAAGGGGAGCAGTTACATCAGTAGAAGGAATATTACATCAATAGAATGTTAATCACATCAGCAAAGGGGAGGCATTTCTATAGGTGCAGATAAAATAACTTCATGATGTCAATCCTAAAGGACAGTTTCCTTTTCAGTCCTGTAGTCACCTGTCAGGTATTCCTCATATCTGCTTTCTTGTTAACTTTGCAAACGGTTCTTTGGAACGCAAGGTTGCCCCCTCCAAAGGTTCATTTGCCCAGTTCTAACATTCCGAAGGTTTGAGGCATAAGACGCGGCTCTGACACCATTTTAAAGTGGCTCTGTTTATAGTTACTAATTTTTTAAGTGGTGATAGTTTCATAACTTTGTAAGTTTCTTTTTTAAAAAAATTATTTTTTATTTATTTCAGAGAGGAAGGGAGGAGAGAGCGATAGAAATATCAATGATGAGAGAGAATCATGGATTGGCCGCCTCCTGCATGCCCACCACTGGGGATCAAGCCCACAACCCAGGCATGCGCCCTGACTGAGAATCGACCTCCTGGTTCATAGGTCAACGCTCAACCACTGAGTCATGCCGACAGGGCTGTAAGTTTCTTAAAAATCATAGAATTGTACACTTAAAGTGAATAAATTTTATGGCATAGGAATTATATCTCAATAAAGCTATTTTTAAAAATCAAGTCTTAAGTGGAGACATCTGTAATAGTGTCAACAATAAAAATAAAGAAAAAGATAAATAAAAATAAAGTCTTTCTCCCCAAAGCAATGATTTTTTAAAATAGGTTTTTATTGATTTCAGAGAGGAAGGGAGATAGAAACATTAATGATGAGAGTCATTGATTAGCTGCCTCCTGCACGCCTCACACCGGGGGTCGAGCCTGCCACCCAGGCATGTGCCCTGACCAGGAATCGAACCGTGACCTCCTGGTTCATTGGTTGACACTCAACCACTGAGCCACGCCTGCTGAGCCAAAGCAATGGTTTTAATTAGTGATGGGAGAGTGTAGGTCCAACTCTCCACCCTGCCCCACATCAACACCCTTCTCCACATGACTTTGCACCAGCTGGGAAGTCATATTTTTTATATATGTCTCCTTAGGGAAGGAAAACTAAAGAAAAAATGAACAAAGAGGACTGCATCAAACTAAAAAGCTTTCGTGCAGAGAAGGAAACCATCAACAAAAAAAACCCAACCTACTGAATGGGAGAAGACATTCACCAGTGATATATCCAAAAAGGGGTTAATATCCAAAATATATAAGGAACTCATATACCTTAACACCTAAAAGACAAACAATCCAATGAAAAAATGGACAGAGGACCTTAACAGATATTTCTCCAAAGAGGACCTACAGATGGCCAACAGACATGTGAAAAGACGCTCAACATCATTAATCAGGGAAATGCAGATTAAATTACAGTGAGATACCGCCTCACGCCTATCAGATGGCTATCACCAATAAATCAACGAACAAGTGTTGATGAAGATGAGAGAAAAGGGAGCTCTTATGCACTGCTGGTGGGATTATAAATTTGTGCAGACACTCTGGAAAACCATACAGAAGTTCTTCCAAAAACTAAAAATAGAACGACCATATGATCCAGCAACACCACTTCTGGGTGTTGACCCGAAGAAACCCAAAACACTACTTCAAAAACACATGCACCCCTACGTTTATTGCAGCAGTGTTTACAATAGCCAAGCCATGGAAGCAACCTGTGTCCATCTATACTAATAATAGAGGAATAGGCAAATTGTCCAGGATGCCATCACAGTAACAGTAAGGACCAAACAGCAGGCTGTGTGGGGGGTTAGTGAGGGGCGACCAAATGACTGAACAGCAGGCTGCGTGGGGCAACCAGGCTGGCAGGGGGGGCAGTTGGGGGCGACCAGTCCAGCAGGGGGGGCAGTAAGGGGCAACCAGGCCAGTGAGGGGGGAGCAGTTAGGGGTGACCAGGTCAGCAGAGGGGGGCAGTTGGGGTTGACCAGGCCAGCAGGGGGGGCAGTTAGGGGCAATCAGGCTGGCAGGCAGGTGAGCAGTTAGGAGCCAGCGGTCCTGGATTGTGAGAGGGATGTCCCGGATTGGAGAGGGTGCAGGCTAGGCTGAGGGGGATCCCCCTCCCCCATGCACAAATTTCGTGCACCGGGCCTCTAGTCCATACATAAATGGATAAAGAACCAGTGCCCTCTACTGGCAAAGCTTAACATCATGCTCACAAGGAGAAATGCTTCAAGAGTCAGCGTCCAATCCTCGACAGCAGAGCAGGCCCTGAAGGGTGAACTGGGAGCTGAGAGGCAATCGAGGGGTAACAAGCACACCTTCTAGAAGCCCCCTCTTGCCCGCTGTTCTTTTGCTGTTCCTTTTCCACAGCATTCTGTCCACTGTGTGGGTGTAACAGCTTCCTGAAATTTTCTGTGGACACCTTCAAATCTTTTTTTTTTTTTAATATATATATTTTTTTATTGATTTCAGAGAGGAAGGGAGAGGGAGAGAGATAGAAACATCACTGATGAGAGAGAACCATTGATCGGCTGCCTCCTGCAAGCCCCACACTGGGGATCAAGCCCGCAACCCCGGGCATGTGCCTTTGACCAGAATCGAACCCAGGACCCTTCAGTCTGCAGGCCGATGCTCTATCCACTGAGCCAAACCAGCTAGAGCCGCTTGAATCTGTTAAGTTCCCGGCTATTCCTGGGTTCACCGTTGCGTCAGCTGTAGGAAGCTCTCCTGGTCGTGTCTCTCGTTATTCTCTGGTTTTCCCTGAGGCCTGGACGTCTGCACAGCTCGCTCGTGTTACTTACAAAGGCGCCCGGACATTCCAGGAGCTGGGGCGGTTCCTGTGCTGCGGTGTCAGTGTGTCCTTTCCCGATGGGTCTCTTCCCAGAGCCGGCGGTCTGCCTGGCCCCCCGGCCAGCGGGTGAGGCACGTGGGCTGGCGTCCTCCCTCAGTGACAGAGCAGAGACAGCCCGTACGCGGGGCGTGCTCCCAAACACACGGCGAGGGGGGCCCCCGGAGCGGCAGCACCGCTCGGCGAGCCCTTCAGGGTCTTTCGCCAAAAAGCGGATCGTTTCACCAGGAGATAAAATCCCAGGCACCACCTGCTCAGACTGCTCCGTGTCCATGGTCACCATTGGTATAGATTTATTTTATTTTATTTTATTTTATTTATTTTATTTTATTTTATTTATTTATTATTTTATTTTATTTTATTTTATTTTATTTTATTTTATTTTATTTTATTTATTATTTTATTTTATTTTTTTATTTTATTTTATTTTATTTTATTTTATTTTATTTTATAGATGAAGTTACACTTAGCAATTCTCCATTTCACTCCCATCATTCGATTTGTTTGCCTGCTCTGAGCCCAGGGCCTCCCTGGGGGGGGGTCTGATGAGCAAGTCACCTCTCGCCATCCCCCCGCCCTCCTGAGTGAATTCTGGGGTGAGCTTCCCTCCCCTGGGTTCCGCTTGTCACCCTCCTTTCCTCTCTTCTCTGCTTTCGAGGGATGTGTTGGAACCTCTCCGCTGCTGCTGAGCCAGCTTTGGTTTCTCTTCAGTCCGAGTTCCGACTCTTCTGCAATCTGGCCAGCGTCCCCGGCTTGCCTGGGAGGCCTCTTTCCATTTGTCTATCTTGAGTCAGTAAAATGGCCTTGCCAATAAGTGAAGATTTTACCAGCCCAACAATTTCAGGAAGGAGAATAATTTTTTTTTTAAATCATCATCAGAAATTCTTACCAAAATAACCAATGTGGATTTCATGCCACTCACAGGATCTAATTATTCAAAGAAAAAACAAAGCCCCGACCTGACCTAGTTCAGAGCTGGGGTTGAAGGCCCTTTGCCCCGTGGGGGTGGGAGAGAGACGGCCGCCGGCTGCTGGGCACAGACCTCAGCCCCCCGGTCAGGGGTGCGCTGCTTACCCTGGCGTGCGGTGGCCACCTTGGGTGGGGCGACAGGGCGGGCGATGCAGCGGGCACAGGAGTTGATGGCTGATGTGCCACAGATCATGCCAGGTCGACATTCACAGACGCGGGAGGAGTTCCACGTGCAAGGTGTCTTCTCCACGAGGTAATCTGAGGGGCACAGAGAAAGGGAGGATGGGGGACGGCAAGGGCAGCGGGTGCAGGGGACCCGAAGGGTTGGGGTGGATTCGCCCAGGAGCAATTATTCACCTGACTTTCCCATCGGGCTGGTCTTTGGCCCGCTCAAAACAATGACGCTGAGCAAAAGAAGACACACGAGAAAGGAGCATATCCTACATGCTCCCGCTGACAGAAAGTGCTAGAAAGTGCAGCTTATTCCGTAAGAGAAAGCAGAAGGACTGCCTGGGCGTGGGTGGGGGTTGGGTGGGGGAGGGAAGATGAGGGGCATGAGGAAGCTTGGGGGGCAATGGGTAGTTTATTACCTTCACTGTGGTGGTGGTTTCACAGGTGCATACATATGTCAAAATGTACCAAATTGCATACTTTAAACACGTGTGTTTTATTAGACATCAACTATCCTATATAATAAAGAGCTAATATGCTAATTAGACCAGACAGCAGAACCACCTTCCAGAACGACCTTCCAGAACGAACTCTCCCTCTCCCCCTCCCTCTCCCCCTCCCCCTCTCCCTCTCCTGCTCCCTCTCCCCATCCCTCTCCTCCTCCCCCTCCCCCTCTCCCTTTCTCTCTCTCCCTTTCTCCCTTTCTCCCTCTCCCTCTCCCTCTCCCGTCCCTCTCCCTCTCTCTCTCTCTCTCCCTCTCCCTCTCCCTCTCCCTCTTGGCCAGGGCTGAGAAGGCTGAGCCCCTTGCACGAATTCTGTGCATCAGGCCTCTAGTATCCCAATAAAGCTGTTAAAGGCACCCAGAGGGCAGGGTGACTGGGCATGAGGATAGATGCACCAAGACTGACCCCAATGCTTTGAAACTGGTGACCGTCCATCTCATTCCTGGTCCCCTCTACTTCTGAACAGGTTTGAAATTGTCAATGATAAGATTTTTTTCCCAAAAAACAAAAAAAAAATGAAAGGTTAGAGCTTTTCTAAAAGAAAAGGTATAATCATGCACTTACATACGTTTGGAGATGTTTTGCATGCTCTGTTTATGTGAAAATAGAGTGGCTGCCTCAGATGAGACCAACGTGACTTGCTCAGTAAGAACCCTTCTTCGGGGCCGTTACTTAGAGGCCTCACATGATAAAGGCGAGGGTAGCACCTCCGGAGAGAGCGGGCGCTGGGGGAGGTGGTGCAAAGGGCAAGAGTGGGCTCGGCCATGAGCGAGATGACTTGGGATGATGGCAGCTATGATCACCACTATGGCTATTGATATAATCGTGTGTGTGTGTGCGAGGCAGTAGTCTTAACACTCTACCTGATTAATTCAGTTTGTTCTATTTCATCCCACAACTCTCTGAGATAGCACTATTAGTATGCCCATTTAAAAATGAAAAACGGGGGAGAGGTAGAGGGCCTCCTGGGAAGGCACATGGGCATTTAATTATTGTCAGCTGAACCCAGTGGCGTCAGCAAAGCCACACCCTGGGAACACGCCTTGCCAAAAGGGCAAGGGTGTTGTCAGCTTGACCTTCATTTCAGCCCATGGTGTGGGGAAGCAGGTTTTGATATCTAAATCCAGCCTAGCGCCAGGAATGCTCAGGGCCTACTCAAGAATGCAAATAATCTCCTTCTGCCTTGACCTTTTGGTGAAACTTCCTGGTATTTGGGGGTATAAAATAAACATGCTGCATTGGCTCTGGGTCACTGTCTCTCCGTCAGAAGAGGGCAGCGGTCCACCCGGCCCCAGCTTTTCTTTCTATCTCTGTGTCTTGTCTCTTTCTTTTATTTCTCAGTCCCCAGCCGCCTCTACTCAGGAACTGGACCCGCTCTCTAGCCTCGCTGGACGCGGAAAAGAGAAAATAGTTACAAGGAAACTGAGGCACAGGGGGGTTCGGAAGCTTGCTGGAGTTGCTAAGCTACCAAGTGGTAGAGCCAAGATCTGAACCCTGGCACTTGGGCTCCAGAACCTGTGCTCTTAGCCCCTTGCTGCCCCTCAGGCTGCCATGACGAGTTAAAGGAGTTCTTGGGTCAGAGCCGCCTCTTGTTTCTCCACCTGACGATGGCCAGAGCAACCATCCGGGCCCGTCTGCTCTTCCAGGGCTCGGGCACTCACACACCAAGAGGCTCGATGCTCCCCCTCCCTGGACTCACGTGGGGTCTGTGACCACCTCAACAGGGAGAAGGTGGTGGAAGTCACGCCGCGTGATTCCAAGGCACGGTCATAGGAAGCGATGTGGCTTCTCCAGTCCTCCCTGTCCCCATTCCTGGGATCCAGCCACCAGGCCGTGAGAAAGCCCAGAGTGAGCCACACAGGCCGATGCGGAGAGGCCCCGAGGCCCCACATGGCGACCGGCATCGGCCCCCAGGAATGCAACGAGTAAGTGTCCAGGTGCTTCCAGCCTCCAGCCTCCGAGTTTTCCAGCTGAGACTCCAGAATCGTGGAGCAGAGACCAGCGGTCCCCCAATGTCCTGTCTGAACTCTGACCCCCAGAATCCATGAGGACAATGAGTGGCTCGACTTTCGTACTAAGTTTTGAGAAAATCTGCCACGCTGCCTTTCCTGGAACAGTGACCCCACCCCGTGACAGACTGCTCTTTCCTGTAGGGTCTCCCTCGACTCTGGTTGGGGTCGTGCATGAAAGAAATCCCAGACAAGGAGACAGAATCGCTCATTCCTGTGATGGCCTTTGTGATGAGCCGGGATGCCAACAACCAAAGAGGCCTGAGTCCTGGGCCACTTCCCTGCCCCGTGGGGCCCTCCTGGACGGCACAGGGTGGTTGGTGCTGCTACGAGGCTGTGCACCCAGCGGCCACCCCCTAAGTGTCTGCTCCAAGAGACAGCGCAGTGCGGGGACCAGAGCCCAGAACCTGGGGCACACACCCTACGTTCAGACTCCATCCCTGCCACAATGGCCTTTGAGGTCCCTTGACTTCCCAAAGCCTCGGTTTCCTCTTCTGTAAAATGGGGACAATCGCAACCTGTGCACCATATGATAGTTATGAAAGTAATGAGACAAGTTTGGAACAGGGAGGCGATTGACAAAGGTCCCCTTGCAGGAGAGAGTGCGTGCATGGAAGGTCTCTGAAAAGGGGTCGCTGCCATCAAAACTCACAACCATGAGTGGGAGTCACTAGAAGCTGTCAGCTCAGAACACCGGAGAGCTGAACCAGGCCCTGCCCAAGACAAAACTCAGAGCTCCCCACCCCCAACTTCTCGGTCTCTCCTGCAAGACCCCCACGCCCAGGCCCTGGAAGGCGCCCCTGGTGGAAAGACGGGCCCCTACCTCCTGAGCAGCTCACGCAGGCTGTGCAGCGGCCGTCCCTGTCCAGGTAGTAGTCCCGGTCACACTGCTTCCTGCAGTCGGCGGACCCCAGAGGGCACAGGTGCTGCGGGGACAGCCCTGGGGACGGAAGCAGAGACAGTCCGGGTCAGGCCATCCTGGCAGAGGCCTCACCTCCCCACAATCACTAAAGCCCCCCTCAGCTATGTGGCCAGCTCCAAACCCCCACACATGTCCGATCCATCCCCAGAGCGGGTCATGAGGCTCAGAAAGGGAAGGACTGTGTCTAAGGCCACACAGGAGATGAGCTCTGAGCCCCCCTATACCTTTGGTCCTGCCCCCCGCCCCTCAACGATCCACCATTTCCACTATGCCAGGGCCCTTGCTCCAAGCTCACTCCTCAAAACTTCGACAGCCACTTTCCCTTTGAGATCAGCAATGAGACAAGGAGCTCTACTCTCACAACCTCTATTCAAGCAGAGTACAGGGGTCCTAGGCAATGCAATAAGGGAAGAAAAAGAAATAAAAGTGACAATTTTTAGAAAGGAAGATAGCCATCTGAGTACACAGATAATCCCAAAGAATCTGCAGATGCATTATTAGAACTGATAAGTGAATGAGCAAGGTAGTTGGATACAATGTTATGATATCTGAGTCAATCAAGTGTCTGTATATGTGGGTTGAACCCATATGAAAATGCTGTTTTGATAGGTCAGCCAGTCAAATATTGGCAATTTCACACGGTTCAAAAATAATTGAAACATGACGTATTGAAAAAGATACCGTAGAATCATCATCAGAAATATGAAATACCTAGAACTCTAACAAAAACATGTGAACATCTCTACATAGAAAAAATAATAAAGCATTACCAGGAGAATTTAAAGAAGGCCTAAATAAATACAGGGCTATGCCGTGTACTCAACACTGCAACAGTGGATTCTCTCTAAACTGATCTTCAGCTTCAAGGCAACCCTCATCAGAACCTCAATAGGACATTCTGTGGAATTTGAAAAGCTTATTCTAAAATGTATGTGGAGCCCAGCCAGTGTTGTGCAGTGGTTGAGCATTGACCCACGAACCAGGAGGTCTCAGTTCAATTCCTGGTCAGGGCACATGCTGGGGCTGCGGGCTCGATCCCCAGTAGGGGGTATGCAGGAGGCAGTTGATCGATGATTCTCTCTCATCATTGATGTTTCTGACTCTCCCTTCCTCTCTCTGAAATCAACTTAAAAAACATCAAAAACGAACTTTAAAAATGTACGTGGAAATGCAAATTACTGGAATAGCCAATACTAGAAGAACTGAGCTGAAGAAGTTGCTCATCCATCCATGAAGACTGACCGAAAAACTACAGGAATTAAGACAGTGTGGTGTTCACACAACAGACAAGAAGACTCGTGGAACAGGAGACAAAGTCCAGAGTCACAACCACACAGACATGGGCTTTGGACGTACAGCAAAGCTGGCCTGCAAAACTGTGGGAGAAGGACCATTTATTTGGTAAACTAGAGGCCCGGTGCACAAAATTCATGCACGGGGGTGTGTGTCCCTCAGCCCAGCCTGCACCCTCTCCAATCTGGGACCCCTCGAGGAATGTCCAACTGCCCGTTTAGGCCCGATCCAGGACTGCTGGCTCCCAACTGCTCGCCTGCCTGCCTTCCTGCCTGCTCCTAACCCCATGGTCGGCAAACTGCAGCTCGCGAGCTACATGCAGCTCTTTGGCCCCTTGAGTGTGGCTCTTTTACAAAATACCACGGCCTGGGCGCGTCTATTTTGAAGATGTGGCATTAGAAGAAGTTTAAGTTTAAAAAAATTTGGCTCTCAAAAGAAATTTCAATCATTGTACTGTTGATATTTGGCTCTGTTGACTAATGTGTTTGCCGACCACTGCCCTAACCACTTCTGCCTGCCAGCCTGATCACCCCCTAAATGCCCTCCCCTTCAGGCCTGGTCCCCCCCCCAATGCCCTCCCCTGCAGGCCTGGGTCCCCCCCCCCCCAACTGCCCTTCCCTGCAGGCCCATTCACCCCCAACATCCCTCCTCTGCCGGCCTGGTCACCCCTAACTGCCCTCCCCTGCAGGCTTGATCACCCCCAACTGCCCTCCCTTGCAGGCCTGGTCCCTCCCAACTGCCCTCCCCTGCTGGCCATCTTGTGGCGGCCATCTTATGTCCACATGGGGGCAGCCATCTTTGATCACATGGGGGCAGCCATCTTGTGTGTTGGAGTGACCGTCAATTTGCATATTACTCTTTTATTAGATGAGATGTGTTGGTTCAACTGGATAGCCACTTGGACACTTTTAACATGACCGCTGCCTCACGCCATACACACAAACCAGGGTAGAGGGCAGAGCTAAACGTGGAAGGCGAAGCAATAGGGATCCCGGACGACAATAAATGCAGGCTGTCTCTGAGAGCTCAGAGGAGGGAAAGTCTTACAAGGCAGAACATAGGAAGCACTCGCCACAACGGAAAAGATGGATCGACCCGACTGCATTAAAATTAAGAACATCTCTTCAGGAAAAGCCTCCGTAAAGAGAATGAGAAGGCAAGCCACAGGGTGGGAGGACATATTGGAGCACAACTGTAGGTCACAACCCAGAATTATAAGAAGTCCTACACGTGAATTTTTTTTAAAAAAAGCAACAAGAGAAATGAACAAATAGGTTCACACTAAGATTTTTCATTATTCATTATAGCCCCAAAGCAGAAACAACCCAAATATCTATCTAAATAAGCAGGGAGGCTACCTCTACAATGAGAGGCTATTAAGTAATAAGCAGGGGAGAGCTGGGGGCCCCAACCCGTCGCCATGGGAACCAGGAGGGCATCAAACCGACACCTGCTGAGGCTCACCTGCTCTGTTGCAAGCAGCAGCAGCGCCCCGAGAGTCCGGCACTCGGGAGGCACCCCAAACTGCTGTTAAATGCGTGGGTGCCCCCACTGTCTACGCTGGCTCTCAGTGCCTCCAGCCTCTCCGCCCCACACTGGGAAAGACCACCGCTCAGGGCCTGCCTGCCCGGACCACCACGCACAGCCCGCCCGCCAACCAGGCAGCGTTGCCATGGGAAACAGCCTCAGTGCCTCTGGAGAAATTACCTGGATCCAGACGGGGCTTCCCCACGGAGGAGAGAGAGCTGGGAGCCCTCATCATTTTGGAATCCGCTTCGGGGGTGAGGGGAGTGTCCCCTTCAAGAAGTGGGGTCCTGGCTTCGGAGCTGGCTGAGGTCAGGGTGGGCTTGGCCCGGGGGGTGGTGCCGCTGGGGGAAAAGCCAGAGATGGGACGGACGATTCTGCTGACGGGGCAGGGGAGGCCTGTGCTCGGGGAGAGCCGTTTCTATGGAGCAGGGGGCCCCAGACCTCCTGCCCACAGTCTCTGGCAGGCCCCCTGTCAGGGAGCCAGGGATGTGTTTTCTACGCCTTCTGGGCCTCCTGTGCAATCGGGGCAGGCAGGGCACACAGTAGGGCCTCAAATGACTTGCAGGGATGGCCTCTCTCCACGCTCACTGCTATGCGCTAGAGCCCAGGCACCCCGTGCGGAACCCCTCTGCCCCCCTACCCCCTCCCCCCGCCCAGCTGTGGTCCAGGCATCCTGTGGGGGAGACAGCCCCACACTGAGGCCAGCTGGATGGGAAGGGCCGGAGTCACCTGGCGGGCGCCCTGCAGTCCTCCCGGCCGGCGCCGCAGTCAGGGCTGGCCCCCGGGGAGGGGGCCTCACAGACGGTGTCCCTCTGCGCTGTGCCTGCAGGGGACACAATGCCTTCAGACTTGGTAGGGAGGAGTCCGAAGACTCCAAGAATAGACTCTTACCACCGCAAACCAGAGTGGGTCCCGGATGGGCACCTGGCAAACGCAGTGGCCACCTGGTGTTCGCACCTGCCCGGCCTCCGTTCCCCCTGGGGGTAAACAGCCTGATTTCCCCGGGAAACCACTCTCCCCAACCTCCGTATCTGTTTTTAGGGCTGATTTCCTCCCCTCCCCCTTCCCCTCCCTTCCAGGAGTAGCCATGGGGCCAGGATGGACCAGTCAAATTATTCCATTTCTTCCCTTCCCCTGGCCAAGATGGACTGGCTCAGGGATGGGCACATGACCTAAGCCACGCCTGTCTGAGATGCAATGTCAAGGTTTTGTTTTTGGCCGTTGGAAATGTAGGACGAAGGAGCTGTCTCTCCACTGGGGTTGGGTAGGAAGCAAGCCTGGAGCTGCTGGGAGGCATCTTACAGACACCTAAGCATAGGGGATAGAGCTGAGAGGTAGGAAAAGTCAGGGCGCCTGGATCCAGCCATGCCTGAAGCTACCCAGAGCTGTCCCCAGACTTTTTAGTTACATGAGCCACAAATTTAAGATTTTGCAACCCAAAGAATCCTGAAGACTAACTGGGTGGAAGCCGAGTGGAGAGGAAAACTCACAGCGCTTGCCATCAAGTGGGCCTGGGTGTGCTTGTCACCTCTATCGTGTCGTAGCCGCGCCAGACAAGGCAAAGGATTATAATAATAACACGGTCTTCCCAGGCTGCTGTCAGGACAGAGCGTTCACCCGTGTGCCTATCACACGGCGGGACACACAGCAAGTGCCCAGTGAATACCATGTCCCTTTCCTCCTCTGGACCCCTGTCCCGTCGCCGAGAAAGGACCTGGGAGTGACCTTCAAACCCTCGCGCCATGTTCTCTGCTCGGTGGTCCTGGGCGATGTGCCTGCCACCTGGACCTCAGTTTCCTCACTGCACGACGGAGCTGATGCAGTCCGCCTCGTGGGATTTTGTGAACTTCAGGAACGGGAGCCTGTGCAAGCTCTTAGCTGGGGCTTAGCGAGAGCTGAACCTGACCCAGAAACTACTTTCCGTTCTACAGGTGGAGAGATGTTGCCCCACGGGAGAGCCCACAGGGGGACCTAGAAGTTAGCCAGGGTTCGGCAGCCAAAGGCTGAGCCCTCCCAAAGCCGCACTGTCCCATAGACATAGGATGAGATCACACAGGTCATTTAAATCTTCTAGTAGCCACATTAAAACAGTACAGCCCTGGCCAGGGTGGCTCAGTTGCTTGGGCATCGTCCCATGTACCAAAAGGTTGCTGGTTCAATTCCCAGTCAGGGCACACGCCCCGGTTGCAGGCTCGATCCCTGGAAGGGGGCAAGCAATCGATGTTTCTATCACTCTCTCCCTCTCCCTTCCTCTCTCTCTCTAAAAATCAATTTTAAAAATATTTTTTAAATATATTTTTATTGATTTGATTTCAGTGAGGAAGGGAGAGGATAAAGAGATAGAAACATCAATGATGAGAGAGAATTGTTGATCGGCTGCCTCCTGCTCGCCCCCTACTAGGGATCGAGCCCACAACCTAAGCATGTGCCTTTGGCTGGAATCGAACCTGGGACCCTTCAGTCCGCAGACTAACACTCTTATCCACTGAGCCAAACCAACTGGGGCTAAAAAATATTTTTAAAAAGTAAAAAGAGCCCTAGCTGGTTTGGCTCAGTGGATAGAGCGTCGGCCTGAGGACTGAAGGGTCCTGGGTTTGATTTCAGTCAAGGGCACATGCCTGGGTTGCAGGCTCAATCCCCATTGTGGGGCACGCAGGAGGCAGCCGATCAATGATTCCCTCTCATCACGGATGTTTCTATCTCTCTCCCCCTCTCCCTTCCTCTCTGAAATCAATAAAAAAATATATTTTTTAAAAAGTAAAAAGAAACATGTGAAATTAATTTAAATATATTTATTTAACTCAATGGATCTAAAATATCGTGTCAGCAGGTAATCAACATAAAAAATAATTATGAACCCTAGCTGGTTTGGTTCAGTGGATAGAGCGTCAGCCTCAGACTGAAGGGTCCCGGGTTCGATTCCAGCCAAGGGCACATGCCCGGGGTTTCGAGCTCGGTCCCCCGTGGGGGGGCGTGCAGGAGGCAGCCAATCAATGATTCTCTCTCATCATTGATGTTTCTGTCTCTCTCTCCCTCTCCCTTCCTCTCTGAAATCAGTAAAAATATTTTTTTAATATATTTTATTGATTTTTTACAGAGAGGAAGGGAGAGGGATAGAGAGTTAGAAACATTGATGGGAGAGAAACATCCATCAGCTGCCTCCTGCACACCCCCTACTGGGGATGTGCCCGCAACCAAGGTACATGCCCTTGACCGGAATCGAACCTGGGACCCTTCAGTCCGCAGACCGACGCTTTAGCCACTGAGCCAAACCAGTTAGGGCAGTAAAAATATTTTTTAAAAATAATAATTATGAGATGTTTTACATTCTGTTATACTAAGTATTTGAAATCCGTGCACATTCCATGCTGATAGCATATCTCAGTGCCCCTGGACACATCACAGGTGCTCAGTGACCACATGTGGCCAGCCGCTGGTATCGCCTCAGGCAGGGTGGGTCTAGGGGCATCAAAGAGAGGGCTCTGGCGCCACCATGTGGCAATCACAGGAAAACCACTGGTCCACACGCCCTAGTTGGAACAACTGAACTCCAGGCATTTGACAGATGGGGACACTGAGGCCCAGAGAGCGTTGGGAACACACCCCACAGACGCAGAGCTCTATGAAATCCCCGGCATCTGATGCTCAGTCCGGAGCGCTTTCCACCCCACCGTCCTGTCCCTGCTTGTGGTGGCGGGCTTCTGCGGGTCCCTTAGCAGAGTGTTTTGTGTGGCCCAGCTCAAGGCTGAGTAGGAGTGAACTAAGTGAATGGGGTGGGAAGGGTGTCCTAGACTATGGGAACAGCATATGCAAAGGCCTGGTAGAAGGGGAAAGTCCTTCCCGTCCCCGGAACTGAAAGGAGACAGACCAGGTGGGGCCCAGATAGCGAGGGCTGGTGCTGAACGCTGGGCTGGAGGAAGGAGGGGGCCGCACCACGGGGGGGTCCTGGTGTAAACCGCATGCGCGAGACCCTGCGGAGTGGGTGCGCTTTCCCTGCCTCCTCCCACGAGGCCCTGAATGACTGAACGGGCAAGGGGACGGCAGACGGGCCCGGGGCCGTGGGGCCGGAGGAGCGTCCCCTGGCCTTCTCTTTGCTTCACGTAGCTCAGGCTTGGAGCCCAACAAACCAGCAACCGGAAGTGCCCACGTACACAGGCTTCCAGACAAGAGTCCCCTAGCCCGGCCCGCGGGGCTCAGTGGCTCAACTCCTGGTCAGGATCCCCAGTGGGGGGCGTGCAGGAGGCAGGCAATCAATGACTCTCTCTCATCATTGATGTTTCTCTCTCTCTCCCCCTCCCCCTTCCTCTCAGAAATCAATAAAAATATGTTTAAAATATGTTTTTAATATAAGTAAATATTTATTTTATATTAAATATACCTACATGAAAATATATTTTATTATTCTTAGACAGGCATGTGAAGGAGACACACACAAAATACGATGTGGTTTTGCAAGGGAGGTTGTGGCTGCCTGCCAGGGGGAGAAATTGGGGTGGGGGCAGGAGAGAGAATTGGGAGGGAAAACCTGTGGGAATGGTGGCTGGGCTGGCTGGGAGGACAGGGAGGGAAGGGAGGAGGGTGGAGGAGAGGAGGTGGGATGGGCCGGTGGAGAAGGACCAGGTCACGGGCACTCCCATCCCCAGAAGACATGGCTCCCTCTGATCCCCTGTGGCAGTGGCACCTCTTCTGGGCTGTGGTCCAACACCCACCCGCTCCCCGGGCCTCCCTTCTGACAGGCCCTCTCCGTGCCGCCCACCCAGGACCTGTGGCCCTTATTTCCTCTCTGGCCACCTGGCCCTCCTTGTCAGAAAACCAGAAGCCCAGAGAAGACAAGGAAGTTGCCTGAGGTCACACAGCAAGTTGGAAAAGAAAGCCAGTTTCTCAGTCTTGAGCCTGGTGCCCAGTCTCTTGCTCCTCTGACTCCCAGGAATCTCCCAGGACAGAGACTTCAGGTTTCTTTCTTGCCTCAGAGAAACTTTGCCCCGAGCCTCAAACCATCCCAAGACCTCTTCCAGCCAGGCCTGTGCCTGGGGCCCCCAGGGTCTCTCTGAGCCTGGGACACGGGAGAGGGGGAGGGACACAGGGGCCCTGGCGCCTGGCGCACTGATGGCATCACTGCAAAAGGAGCTGTGATCTGCCCCCCAGGGAGGCCGTGGGAGGTGAGGTCGGCAGGGCTGGTGCGGTGTGGGCACAGATCTCAGGCCTGGGCTGGGGGTGGGGTACTTACCGGGGAACTTGACAATCATCCCTGGGGGGCAGACGGAGTGGGGGGAGCAGCGGGCACAGGAATTGGAGGCTGACGTGCTACAGTACATGCCGGCCCGGCATTCACAGATGCGGGGGGAGTTCCGCGAACATGGCTTCTTCTCCACAAGGCCGTCTAAAGGACACAGAGGAGGGTCACGGAGGACAGAGGGAGGGCGAGGGAAGGGAACCCCAGGACCCGCCAGGGACAGTCTGCACGCGAGAGAGGGCTGCTGCGGCCTTCCCTGGGCAGGCAGGGTCCCGAGGCAGTCCCCTCCCAGCCCACGACCCCGGAGACCACTAAACTGGTATTAAAAATAAATCAATGTCCCAATTTTAAAATAGAGCACCCGGCCGACATGGATCAGTGGTTGAGTGTCGACCTATGAACCAGGAGGTCATGGTTCGATTTCCAGTCAGGGCACATGCCTAGGCTGCGGGCTCGATCCCCGGTAGGGGGCGTGCAGGAGGCATCCGATCAATGATTCTCTCTCATCATTGATGTTTCCATCTCCCTCTCCCTTTCCCTTCCTCTCTGAAATCAATAAAAATTAATTTTTTAAAAAATAAAATGGGCAAAAAGGACATGGCAGGACATTAAACACCTATTTCTAAGTGAAAGAAACCAATCTAGACCCATCTGTAAAGGCTGACTCCAACTCTATGGCATTCTGGAAGAGACGAAACTATGGAGACAGTGAGAAGACCCGTGTTGCCAGGGTCCAGGTAAGGGTGGGGGAGGACAGACAGGGGAGCACAGAGGACGTAGGGGCTGAGACTCCCCTGTAAATACTGCAGCCGTGGATGCAGGACATGACACGTTTGTCAAGAGCCATAGAACTTCGAACACAAAGAGTGAACCTTAAAGTGAACTATGAACTTGGGTTAGTCACGGACAGGTACTGGTCCATCAGCTGTAACAACACACCACACCCATGCCAGGTGTTTGCAATAGGAGAGACTGTGGGGCCATACGGGAACTCTCAGTACTTTCTGCTCAATTTTTCTATAAATTGAAAACTGTTCCTTTAAAAAGATCTATTAAGGCTCTACCTGGTTT
Organism: Eptesicus fuscus; assembly: GCF_027574615.1. Classification (NCBI taxonomy): domain Eukaryota; kingdom Metazoa; phylum Chordata; class Mammalia; order Chiroptera; family Vespertilionidae; genus Eptesicus; species Eptesicus fuscus. The sequence continues at coordinate 6,713,075 of NC_072481.1, read as the reverse complement.
GGCTCAGTGGATAGAGCATCGGCCTGCGGACTGAAAGGTCCCGTGTTCGATTCCCCTGTCAAGGGCATATGCCCCGGTTGCAGGCTCAATCCCCAGTGGGGGGCGTGCAAGAGGCAGCCAATCAATGATTCTCTCTCATCATGGATATTTCTATCTCTCCCTCTCCGTTTCTCTCTGAAATCAATAAATATATATATTTTTTTAAATGGCTGTTCTACCTTTTAACAAAAAAAAAAAATCTATTAAGTTTTGTTTTTTTTTAGTGAGCCAAGGATTTAAGAAAATGTTTTTCCAGAGAAGATATACAAATGGCCAGTCAGCACGAGAAAAGATGCTCAACATCATTAGTCCTTAGGAAAATGCAAACCAAAAGCACAATGAGATACCACTTCACACCCACCAGGATGGCTGCAGTCACAAAGACAGACAACAGCAAGTGTTGGCGAGGGTGTGGAGAGTCGGGAATGCTCACACCATGCTAGCGGGGACAGCAATTAGATTGTGCTGTAGAAACCAGTTTGGTGGTTCCTCAAAAATTAAACATAGATTTATTGTTTTTAATTTTACTTTTTGATTTGAGAGAGAGAAAGGAAGGGAGAGGGAGGCAGAGAGAGAGAGATTTATTGTTCCACTGATTTATGCATTCATTGGCTGAGTCTTCGTATATGCCCTAATTAGGGATCGAACCCACAACCTTGGCATATTGGGACAACTCTCTAAGCAACTGAGCTGCCCAGCCAGGGCCAAACATAGATTTACCTATGATCCATCAATTCCACTCCTACATATCTACCGAGAGAACTGAAAACATATGTCTGCACAAACACTCACACATGATCAGAGCAGCTCTATTCATAACAGCCACAAAGTAGAGATACCCAAGTGTCCGCCGACATCACAGACAAAACGTGGTCCATCTACGCAATGCAATCACGTTCAGCCGTGAAAAGGCGTGAAGTGTGACACCTGTCACCGCATGGATCAGCCTCGAAAACACTCTACGTTAAGGAAGCCGGACACTAAGCCACATAGCCTGGGATTCCACTTCCATGAAATGTCCAAGGTAGGCAAGTCCACAGAGACGGGAAGTGGGTGGGGTGGGATGGGAGGAGGAAAGACTTGGGAGGTCATGGGTTTCTTTGGGGGGAGGTAGAATGTTCTGGAATTTGATGGTGGTGGTGGTGGTGGCACAGGGTGAGTCCAGTATAGTAAAATCACTGCACTGTACACTTTAAAATGGTGAGTTTTAGCCCTGGCTGGATAGCTCAGTTGGTTAGAGCATCATCCTGATACTCCAAGGTTATGGGTTTGATCCCCAGTCAGGGCACATACAAGAATCAACCAGTGAATGCATAAATAAGTGGAACAACAAATCGATGTCTCTCTCTCTCTTTCTCTCTCTTTCGTTCTCTCTCTCAAAATCAATCAATAAAATATTCTAAAATAGTGAATTTTACAAACTAAATGAATTTTACAAACAATATCCCAATTATGTTAAAAATAAGGCGCTGCCCTAAGTCGGTTGGCTCAGTGGATAGAGCGTTGGCCTGCGGACTGAAGTGTCCCAAGGGCACATGCCCAGGTTGCGGGCTCGATCCCCAGTGGGGCGCGTGCAGGACGCAGCCGATCAATGATTCTCTCTCATCATTGATGTTTCTGTCTCTCTCTCCCTCTCTCTCCCTCTCTGAAATCAATAAATTTAAAAAAATTAATAAATAAACAAGGCGATAAGTATTAGGAGGTCTGCACGTGAGGCCCAGGTATGCAAACTCATTTTATTGTTACCTAAAGCACATATGTTAAGAAGGTCACCAAATACTGCTACACAGAGCAATGTTAGCAACTATGCATTGCTAACTTCTATTAGGGTCACTGATTACTATTCATCCTGTTAATAATTGTGTGCTAAACCGACAGGGCACAAAGGATACAAATAAAGAACGTTTACTTTTTTCTATTAATAATTCCTGGTAGTTAGTCATTATAGAGAGCACAAAGCAAGCCACAGCAATGACTGCCTTTCCTTCTCCATGCTGGCAGTCTGACCATGTTTTGAAATCTCATACACTTTGGTTTTGTGGTGACCTGAGAATTTGCTGAATTAAGCACTTATAAGCATTTAAAAATACCAAACAGGCCCAGTCAGCATGGCTCAGTGGTTGAGCATCGACCCATGAACCCCGGAGGTCGCGGTTCAATTCCCGGTCAGGGCACATGCCTGGGTTGCAGGCTCAATTCCCAGTGGGCCGTGTGCAGGAGGCAGCCAATCAATTGATGTTTCTATCTCTCGCTCCCTCTCCCTTCCTCTCTGAAATCAATTTAAAAAAATATTTTTAAAAATAAATAAAGAAATAAAAATACCAACCATACCTAATGCATTATTTAAAAAAATGGTTAATGGTGAATTTCATCTCAAATAGAAAAGTCACTGGTGAAAGTAATGAATGAGTGAATGCAAACATCCTTGGAAAACAGTAAGGGGCTTCGTTGGCCAACCAAAAAGGATAGACTCCCCCCAACGTGGGAGGCAGGTGGGATTGATGGAAGAAGGAGGCCACAGCCCAAAACATGTCCAAGAGGACAGTGCTGGGAGAGGCCCCAGGGTGCTCCAGTCTCTGCCTGGGGGCCCAGCAGGGACGGGCCCCAGGCAACAGGACAGGAGCATCCAGGCGGGTCAGTGTCCCCAGATTCCTCATCCGCTGATGCCACAGAGCTAGAAGCCAAGGATCTCCCCAAGGAGGCTCTGGGGGGAGGGAACTGGGTGGTGCCCTGGGCTGGTCAGACCTGGGAGGAAAGGACCCTCAGACCCAGAAGACCAGCCACTGGCAGACCCTGCCCCACCCGCCTCCCCCACGGCCACTGGAGTGGGTTCCACAAGCCCCCGAGTCTCGAGATCCGACGTGCAAAACTAAAACCAAACCTGAGAGGAAACCAGCAAGAAGACGAAAGAGCCCCGAACTCAAACATACACTAAGCTTGAGGAAGCAGACACAAGGGAAAACAGCCTTTAGAGTCGGTGCAATTAATACTCTCAGAGGAAAACAGCTATGAAAGGGAATCCCCCTGCCCACCCTCACGCCCGGTCGGTGGGATCGTAAATTGGTGCAGCCACTATGGAAAACAGTATTTGAAAATAAAACTACCTTATAACCCAGAAATTCCACTTCTGGGTATTTGTTCGAAGAAATCCAAGACACTAATTCAAAAAGATACGTGACTCCTATGTTCATGGCAGCAATAGTCACGATAGTTAGAAGGTGGAACAACCCAGTGTCCATTGACATCTACACTAATAAAAGAGAAAGATGCGCCAAAACTGGTTTGGCTCAGTGGATAGAGCATCGGCCTGCGGACTGAAAGGTCCCAGGTTCGATTCCAGTCAAGGGCATGTACCTTGGTTGCGGGCACATCCCCAGTAGGGGATGTGCAGGAGGCAGCTGATCGATGTTTCTCTCTCATCGATGTTTCTAGCTTTCTATCCCTCTCCCTTCCTCTCTGTAAAAAATCAATAAAATATATTTTTTTTAAAAAAAGAGAGAAAGATGCAAATTGACTGTACCTTCGCAACGCCCACCAGCCAATCAGGAGTGAGTATGCAAATTAACCCAACAAATGTGGTGGGTTGATTTGCATATGCAGGCACCTAGCAGCTGAGGGCAGGGTGGAACGCAGGTGTTCTGCCCCGCCCCAGCAGCTCCAGGCCTCTGGGCAGTGTGGGAAGGCGGAAAGGCGGCTCTGGGCCAGAGCCAAGGCAGTGCCGGCAGCCAGGGGAAGGGAGGCCCATTCTTGCACGAATCTTTGTGCATCAGGCCTCTAGTGGGTAAATAAACATACAATGGACTGTTGTTCAGCCTTAAGAAGGAAGGACATTCTGACACATGCTACCACATTATGCACTATGAGGATATTATGCTGAGTGAAATAAGCCAGCCACAGAAGGATAAAATTGCATGATCCCACATACATGAACTTCCTAGAGTAGTCCATTCATAGAGAGTAGAATGGTAGTTGCCAAAGGGTGGGGGACGGGAGTAGGGGAAGCTGAGGAGCTAATGTTTAATGGGGACAGAGTCTCAGTTGGGTAAGATGAAAAAGTTCTAGTCCTGGCCAGGTAGTTCAGTTGGTTAGAGCATCCTCCCAATACACCAAGGTTGCAGGTCCCATCCCCAATCAGGGCACATAAAAGAATCAGCCAATGAATGCATAAATAAGCGGAACAACAAATCTCTCTCTCTAAAAAAAAAATTAAAAATAAATAAATATTAATAAATAAATAAATGTAATCATTTTAATGCCATAGATAGTATTATCTTATCCTCTTAAAAATTCCTTCTTTCTATGTATGTGTAGTCTATCTACTAGCCTACCCATTCTTTTCTCCACACAGAGAAGCGTCAATCATCCAGTGATGGGGGAGGGGCAGAGTTGGCTTTCTTCCTTACACTTCTCTATTGGTTGAATTTGGGGTAGAGAACACATATCACTTTCACTTAATCAAATGCAGTCATTCATTTTAAAACTTGAAAGCTCTACCAGAGAAAAGCTCACATAAATAAAGAATGGCAATGCTAGTATCAAACAAAAATGGAACCCAGGCCAACACATTATAAGGGAACAAAGAAGTAGCCTTCATGTTGATAAAAGGTCCAACTTGCCAAGAAAACATAATGTTCATGAACCTAATGACATGTACCTAATGACACAGCTTTGACCTATATAAAGCAGAAACAGAACACAAGGAAAATCTGACGAAAAACAAGCATATTGGGAGATAGATTTTTTAAAAAATATTTTTATTGATTTCAGAGAGGGAGAGAGAGAGATAGAAGCATCCAGGATGAGAGAGAATCATTGATCGGCTGCCTCCTTCATGCCCCCTACTGGGGATCGAGCCTGAAATCTGGACTTGTACCCTGACCGGAATCAAACTGTGACCTCCTGGTTCACAGGATGACGCTCAACCTCTGAGCCACACTGGTCAGGCAGAAGATAGATTTTAACACATCTACCTCAGAAATTAACCTTTGTGAAGGTGACAAAACTAAATAAGGATGTGTATTGTTTACATAATACAATGAATAAACTTGATCTAATAGGTATGTGTAGAATTCTGTATGGAACAAACAGAATATACATTTTTTTCAAATACACTAAGCATGCTAAGAAATATGAATATTCATTAGGCCAAGAAATTGCAACACATTCCCCACACCACCTCCCAAAAAACCCACACAAAAGTAAAACACACACCAGGTAGCACACAAACCACATTCATCATAAGAAATTCACAACTTGCCCTAACCGGTTTGGCTCAGTGGATAGAGCATTGGCCTGCGGACTGAAGGGTCCCAGGTTCGATTCCGGTCAAGGGCATGTACCTTGGTTGTGGGCACACCCCCAGTAGGAGGTGTGCAGGAGGCAGCTGATCGATGTTTCTCTCTCATCGATGTTTCTAACTCTCTATCCCTCTCCCTTCCTCTCTGTAAAAAATCAATAAAAAATATAAAATAAAATAAAAAAAGAAATTCACAACAAGGTGCTTATTGAGAGAGTTCTGCTGGAAGCTCTTGTGTCAGACCTTCAGTTCACACCCCAGGTGGGCCCTCACCAGAGTCGTGTGACTTAGGAAAGGCCCTCCCTCCCTAAGCCTCCGTAAAGCAGGGAGAAGGAAAGACTCTTCCCCTACGGGTCCTGCAAACATTAAACTCAATAAATGTGAATCCCTCCCTTGAGGAAACGTTAACTAAGTCTCTCCAAAAAGTATGGGCGCAAAAGGTCATGGCTGGTATCAATTCACAAATCCAGAGGGGTAACTGAGGCACGAGGGGGCCAGGCCAGAGTGCAGTCACCACATCTCAATGCTCCCCACTTTCTAGGTTCTGTCTCTCCCCAGAGGGGTCCCCCCTCCCCCCCGCCACGCCGCTTCGCTGGAAGGAGACGAGGAGGGGAGGACGGCTCTTACCTCTGCAGCTCACACAGGCCGTGCACCGGTTGGCCCTGTCCAGGTAGTACTCCGGCTGGCACTGCTTCCAGCAGTCAGATGGCCCCTGCGGGCACAGGTGCGGTGGGGATGACCCTGGAAAAGAAGCGGAGAAGCTCCAGGCCAGGCCACCTTGGCAAACTCTCAGGGGCACCCCTTCCACTCTCATCCCTGAAGCCCTTCCCAGCAACACTCCTAACCCCGCCAACATGTCAGCGCAACTCATGATGGAGGCTCTGATGCCCAAGAGGGCAGACCTTGCCTCTGGTGGCCTGGCAGGCAGCACAGCACGGGTTAGGGAGAAGAGCGGGGCCTGGGACTCCAGGGCTGCCACAAGCTGAGGGGTTAGCCTTGGGCAAGTCACAGAGACAGCGGAGGACTATGTTAATCATAGCATCATTGAAAGGATTAAAGGGGTTGTGAAGACAAGCACGCGTCAAGTCCCAGCAGTGCAGGCCCACAGCAGGCCCTGGACCGGCACTGTTTGGGATTTTGTTTTTGTTTTGTTTTTTACTATTTTTTTATTGATTTCAGAGAGGAAGAGAGAGGGAGAGAGAGATAGAAACATCAATAATGAGAGTGAATCATTGATTGGCTGCCTCCTGCACACCCACACTGGGGATCAAGCCCACAACCCGGGCATGTGCCCCGACTGGGAATCGAACCATGACCTCCTGGTTCATAGGCTGACACTCAACCACTGAGCCACGCTGGCTGGGCAGGAGCACTGTTATTATTCCCGGGGTCCCCTGCATTGTGGGAACTGGGGAGCCATAGTCCTCAGACCATGAGGAGCCTAATCCAGCCTGACTGAGAGGCTGGCAAAGCACCCAGCAGTCCCTGATGGGAGAGGCATGATGCTGAGACCGAATGCACGGGGCAAATGGGTTGGGGAAGTCCTGGATGGCCACAGGGTGTTCACCTGTCCTGGCCCCCCTTTATGTCTGCGAGTTCTGGCCGGGATGTCTCCCACAGCCCTTCCAGTTGAGCACGTGACCCAGGCAGGCCAGTCAGAATGCTTCATCCTTCCGGATGGGCACATGGTCCAGGCAGGCCAATCAGAATGCTTCATCCTTCATGGTGGGCACATGGCCCAGGCAGGCCAATCAGAATGTGTCATCCTTCAAAATTGGCACGTGACCCAGGCAGACCAATCAGAATGCATCTTCTTCAACACTGTGATTGGTTCATGGGACCCATGCCAGCCAACGAGCCCATCTCTGAGTTTCACAAAAGTTACCGGAAAGGAGCCCCCTCTTTACTGTTTCCTGGTTCAAAGGGCAATTTAGGCCCCGAGCTGCCCTGTCCTGGGGGCTGGGTCCACCTGAGGAGGAGGTGACTCAGAGGCCACGGACGCAGAGAAATGAACTCCTGAGGACGTCATTCAGACCCCAATCCGTGGCGCCATGATTTCTCTGTTATTGAGCCCATTGTTTCTCTTCCGTCTTGTGTGGGCCTGAGTTAGGCTTCTGCTAGTTACAACCCAAAGGCCCTAGACCAGGGGTTCTCAGCATTCCCTGCGCCCCGCAGTCACTCTGGGGGTGCCTGTGGACGCTGCTCAGAATGACGTTTTCAGTGCACAGAGTTCGAGGCCGAGTGACTCATTTCGGGTGGGAGTCCCCGCTCAACTCACGCTGCGGGCCCCGATTGAGAGACTGAAGACGAGGACCTGCTCCCGGGAGCGCACCCTCCAGCCCTGGGACAGAGGGCAGCAAGTCAGGTGGAAATCAGCTCGTTCGCTTCCAACGTGGAGACAAACTGAAGAGAGGACAGCAGGAGGGGGGCAGCGGGGATGGAGAGGGAGCCCAGGTCTGTGGCCTCACCCGGCCCACAGGACGAAGGGGCTGCGGAGAGGTTCCGGGCAGCGGGCACTGGGCGGGCAGAGGCCCCCAGGGAGGCCCCGCTGGCCGAGCAGAGAGCAGAGGCCGCAGGGGCTGGAGCCGATGGAGCCTAAGAAGGAGGAGGGTTGACTCATTTCTCTCCTCTTCTTTCCCGGATCCCACGGAGGTCTCCCCCGCTATCACTTTCACAATCAGAAACAGCGGTGGTTCAGAGGCTGCGATAGCGGTGTTGCTCTCAGAACTGGTTCCCAAGTGGCCTCTGTCCCCACCCGCCTCCGCCGCATCTGCTCCGGCCTCTGATCAGCGGCTCTGACTCCCAAGGCTCTGTTTGTCCTGACTTTGGGGTGGTCAGGCAACCCCAGCTGCTTTGGCCCCAGAAACTGCCCGCACTGAGTCTGGGCCACAGGCCCCTCTGCCCTCCCCTCCCCTCCCCTTCAGGCCCTCTGCTTCGGCCACATGGAACCCCACCCGGTCCTTGAGTGGCGCCCCCCCTGGCTCACTCCAGGCCTTGGCATCCTCCTCCCACCTCGGCCTGGCACCGCCCTGCTCACCCTCAGGACTCCTTCAGATGCCGGCTTCTCCAGACAGCCCCCCTGAATATTCCAGCCAGGCCAGTCCCCCAGGACCGTGTTCCCACAACTCCCGGCGGCGCCGCCCTAGATGTTAACAGCCTGTTGGAAGGGCTTCCCAACCCATAGGCCGCCCTTCTTGGGGAACCGCCCCCCGCCCCCTGCAGTGGCCCAGGGCAGTCCTGGCTCCGGGACCAGAGTGGAGGTGAACATCTGGACTCATCTGAGCCCTCAGATGCTTTGTCCTTGGCTTTGGAATTGGGGGTGAAAGATGCTTGCCTGGTGTTTCTCCTGTTTCCCTGGAGAACTGCCGGCGTGGAGGGGGACTGTGGGCCAGCCAGGCCGCCCCTCCTCCCTGCTCACCGCCTGGGAGAAACCCTCGGCTCCCGGCACAAGGTGGGACCCACTGCCTTGGCCCCAATCACAGCGTGCTCTCCAGCTAGCACCAGGCCTGGCTTCACACGGTCCCCCCACATCTGGCCAGGGGGGCCCCTCCCTGCGGGCAGCGGCTCTGGGCCCAAGCAGGGAGCTGATCCAGGAAGCAGGGTGCAGAATAAGTGGGGGGTTTGGGCTCTTCTCGGATATGCTCTGCTGCCTCCCAAATGCAAAGCCATGAAGGTCAGCACCAAATAAGACGGAAGGGCTTGGGGTTCCGAGTTAGACGGCCACCTGTGAGCCCCACCCGAGCCACTTACTGGCCCAGAAAGGTGACCATGGACAAATCCCCGAACGGCACCGTGTTTCCCATCCGGTTCAGTGAGCGAATCTGTAGGCAAAGGGCTCAGCACAGTGGCTGGCAGGAGCACGCTCCATCAATGTCAATCACGGCCACTGTTAGGAACAGCGAGTGAGCTCCCCGTCACCGGGGGTGTGTAAGCAGAGGGCAGGGGATCAGCTGTCAAGGATGCTGGAAAGGGCTTTAGAGGCCTGGGCCAGAGGAGGGGTTCGGTGACATCTGACTTCTCAATTTCAAAGGTCCCCTGTTTCCTTCCTCCACCAGCCCGCCCCCGCGCCCTGCCCCACAGCTGAGCGCTGATGGCGGAGGGGAGGGCGGCAAAATGTCAGAAATTTCCCCAAGACACCGAGGAAGGGGTTTTTGCGGGTTTTTCATTTTTCCTCTCTTGTCTGCCCGGAAGCACAAAGTCAATAAAACTCCACCAAAATGCCCCTCCCACCACAGCAGCATGAGGTGCTCGGCCACCCCCAGTCACTGCAGGGCGTCGGGGGAAGGGCACCCCGCCTCCCAAGTCAGAGTGTCTAAGTGGAGGGAGGCTGGGACCGATGTCACTCCCTCCCCACCCCTCTCCGGCAAGGCCCCACAGGCTGGGGTCACGGGAGCTGGAGGATGTGGGAAGTGTCTGCCTCTCTCTGCAGCTGGATCGTGGGACAGACAGTAGCAGATAGGGGGTGGGTGGCCAGAAGAATGGGAAGAGGGATGGGATGGGGGGAGGGGGATCTGAGAGACGGCAGGGGGACCTGTGGGCCACGCTCCAGAGCTCTGGCTGCAGTCGGCCAGGGAGAGGCAGGGTGCGACCAGCCACACAGTGCAGGCTGGTGAGGGCTGGCTTCCTGGAGGAAGGGGTGCAGGACTGCGGGGGGGGGGGGGGGTGGCAGTGGCGGACGGTGCCCACAGGCTTGGACAGAGGCCCAGAGACAGGAAAGCTCACAGTAGGTCCAGAGGACACCAAGCACAGCAGCTCCTGCAGAAAGGTAACCAGTGGCCTCACTGTGAGAAGAAGCCATAAACAATGTCTGATGGCTGCATGAACGAGTGGATGGAAAGGGGGTGGGGAGGTGATGAGGATGGATGCGGGGGGAGGGGTGGCCCTATGGACTGAACTGTGTCCCCTCCAAATTCATATGTTGACGCCCTAACCACCAATGTGACTGTATTTGGAGACAGGACTTTTGGGAGGTCATTAAGGTTAAATGGGGTCATAAGGATGGGGCCCTGATCCAACAGGATTGGTGGCCTTATTAGAAGAGAAAGAGATCTCTCCTCTCTCTCTCTCCCCCCCCCCCCCCCCCCCCGCCCCGCCACCGTCAGCCATGAGAAGGCAGCTGTCTGAAAGCCAAGAAGAGATTTCTCACCAGAAACCAAATCCTACCAGCACCTTGATCTTGGACTTGTAGCCTCCAGAACTGCGAGAAAATAAATGTCTGTGACTTAAGCTCCCAGACTCTGGTATTTTGCTATGGCAGCTTGAGCAAACTGAGACAGACTGGCTAGATGGATAGGGGATGGGAAGAGGGATGGGAGGGGGGAGGAGGGCCAGTGGATGAGCTATGAGTGGGTGAAAAGATGCGTGAGTGGACAGGCAGGAACATGGGTGGGTGGTGGCCAGCCAGCTAGGCACTGCGGCCACAAACACTAAAAATAGACAAGCACGGGGATCACCTGACATCTACTTCAAAACCAACACTAACCCACAAAATAAAGGCAAGAAAGGCTATTTTTTCCCTATCATGACAGCAATTTCTGGAAACAGAAAATACCAAATTCTTTCCCTAAATGCTTCTCGGCCCTCCGCTGCCTGAGCATGGGCCCCTTGGGCCCTCGTCGTCTGGGAGCAGATGACCAGGCTTCCTGCCCAGCTCAGGCCATAGACCCCCAGTGACCTGTGCACTGTGGCCTGTCACCCGCCAGACGGCAACACTTGGAGGCCTAGAGGATGTGCATCCAGGCCCAGAAATGAAGGGGGGTCAGGGGATATTGACAGCTTGACTCTGGGGTCACAGAACCCTGGCCCCAGCCCAGCCAGTTCTTCCATTTCCCAGTTCGTGACCTTGGGCAAGTTACTTAACCTTGCAGCACCCCCATAGCCTCATCTGCAAAATGGGAATCCTAACGGATAACGGTGAGGATCTGACGAGACAAAGCAGTGCATGTGAAGGTCTCAACCTAGTGCACATATAGTGCATGTTCTATGAGGGGCAGCTGTCAATCAAAAACAAGAATTCACAGCCCAGCCGGCATGGCTCAGTGGTTGAGTGTCGACCTATGAACCAGAAGGTCATGGTTCGATTCCCAGTCATGGCATATGCCCGGGTTGCAGACTCAATCCCCAGTGTGGGATGTGCAGGAGGCAGCCAATCAATGATTCTCTCTCATCATTGGTGTTTCTATCTCTTTCTCCTTCTCCCTTCCTCTCTGAAATCATGATATAGATATAGATATAGATATAGATATAGATATAGATATAGATATAGATATAGATATATATAGATACTAGAGGCCCAGCGCACAAAATTTGTACATGGGTAGGGTCCCTAGGCCTGGCTTGCTATCAGGGCCAATCTTCCCTGGTAGCCGGCCACACCCCCAGTTCCCCATTCCCCGTCGGGCGATCAGGGCCTGCGGGCTGGGGGTAGCCCCCTGTGGTCAGTGCACGTCATAGTGACTGGTTGTTCTGCCATCTGGTCAATTTGCATATTATGCTTTTAGATAGATAGATAGATAGATAGATAGATAGATAGATAGATATACCATATATATATTTAAAAAATAAATAAATAAGAACTCATGGCGGGATGGCCTTCAGAACCGATAGCCAACATGACAGTGATGACGTTGGCTCCCATCTTCCCCACACCCCAATCCCCCCCCCCCCAGCCCCAGCACCCCACTCACCCACAGGGCAGCGGTAACAGCACCTCCCGACAGCCTTGTCATAGTAGCGGTTGGGGTCTCCAGCACAGGGGTCCGTGGGGGCTCGACCCTGGAGCGTAAGATAAACTGGTGAGGCCTGGTGGGTCCCAGACACCCATCTTCCCTCCAGACTCTCAGCTCCCAGGAGGCCAGGTCTCCACTCACTGTCAAGGCCATGCCTGCGACCAAGCCTCACGTTACCAACGAGAAATCAGGACGGAAGCACCTGATCTCACATCTCCTCGAACTCCAGCCTCCATAGCTCAAGACTCCCTGGTTGAGCTTCAACGTATGAACCAGGAGATCACAGTTCGATTCCTGGTCAGGGCCCCTGCCAGGGTTACCAGCTTGATCCCCAGTGTGGGGCGAGCAGGAGGCAGCCGATCAATGATCCTCTCTTATTATTGATGTTTCTATCTCTCTCCCTCTCCCTTCCTCTCCGAAATAAATAAAAATAGATTTTAAAAAAGAGAGAGAGGAAAGTCTTGCTGAGACTTTGGGGAAGGACTTTTGTCCTTCCTGGTAGAATGAAAGTGGGGCATGAAGCAGGCTTCTGTCGACCCACAACCAGGAGCTCCAGGAAGGGAGGGTGGGGGAGGGGAGAAGACCAGGTGGGAGGGAGCCTGTCCCAGGAGTATACCTACAGCAGCCCCGATGGTGCCTGACAGACAGGAGGGGGCCACCTAATGGATGCGTGGGGTGGGGACCTCTTGGTTCGGGGGAGAAAAGCAGAAGCCATTTACCCCCACCCCAGACGCCTAGCTGCCTAAGGGATTTCTCTGCTCTTCTCTCCACTCAAGGGAAGAGTGAAAAATGAATACATTTTTCTGTTAAGGTCAGAGAGCAGCCAGGAGGCCCATGTAACAGGAGGTGGGTGGGTACGTGGAGTGTGCATTACATTCTTTTTTTGCTCACCTGAAACATCACCACATAAACCTAAAATAATAAATATAACTTGACGTTTGCACACGTCCAGGCACATGGCACCAGCTTTGCCCACGCACGCCCAGCCTCCTCCCTCCGGTAAACCAGGCTGCTGGGCCTCTCCAGGGGCAGGGACCTGCCGGGACCCCCGAGGTCCTCCCTGGCCCAAAGCATCCACCCAGTGAGCATGGAAGCCTGTGGGTGGCCGGGCCGGGGTGAGGGTTCAGCCCTGCTGGGCCTGCTGAGTGCGGGGAAATTTCTGGGTCCTGGGCCTGGGTTTTCCCCGCCCGGCCTGCCTGCTCATCTCATCGACAGCTCTGGGCTCCCCAGGGCCCAGGGGACAGAGGAGGGGAGTCTGGCTGCCCTTCACCTCCTGCCGCCACACCCCAGGCAATTGGAGGGCTGTCCGGGGCAGAGAACAGGGAGCTCACTGTATCTAGCATCACTGCCCCAGTCACACATCTCCTTTATGCCACCCAGCCCTTCGGGGCCAGATCACCACCCCATGTCACAGGTGAGGAAACGGCACCTAATGGGTGCAGTCATCCACCCAAAGTCACACAGCAACTGAGTGCAGAGAGGAGACTGGAGCTTCCCTGTGTTCCCAGTTCCTCTCTGGGTCACAGGCTTCCCCCATCCTATCCTATATAGTAAAAGCCTAATATGCAAATCGACTGAATGGCAGAACGACTGGCACTGACCACCAGGGGGGCAGAATGACTGGCACTGACCACCAGGGGGCAGGTGCTCAACGCAGGAGCTTCCCCCAGCCCACAGGCCCCAAGCCAGCCAAGGTGGATGCCAGTAGGGGGGCACCCCCCCCCCCGATCGCCCCGCCAGTCACCCCACAGATTGGCCCTGATCGCCGGTCAGGCCTAGGGACCCTACCCATTCATGAATTTCATGCACTGAGCCTCTAGTCTATAATAATAAAAGCGTAATATGCTAATTAGACTGGACAGCCAAACGACCTTCAGGACGTCCTTCCGAATGATCTTCCAGATGAAGCCGGGGCTGCGAGGACCGAGCCCCTTGCATGAATTTTGTGCACTGGGCCTCTAGTGTTAAATAAAAATGTCCTGAGAAGGGTCTATCCTATCTGTGTCCATGACCTGAACCAAATCACGAGGAAACCTCAGATAAAGCCAAACTGAAGGCCTTTCTACAAAACAACTAGCCTGGACTCTTTAAAAATGCCAACGATGAAACAAAGAACAGCTGTGGAATGTTCCAGAATAAGGAAGACGAGAGACGGGACAACTGAATGCAATGTCTGGGTTGGACCCTGAGTCGAGGTGGAAGGCAGGTAAAGAAGAATATTGAGGTGCTGATGAAATGTGAATGAGGACTTTATGTCTGATTATGCTCTATCCATGTCGAATGCCTGAACGAGAACTTAAGTCCGAGATGCCGTTGTTGGAGAAGATGCTGATATGATCAGGGTGAAGGATCAAAATGTCTGCCACAGCCGAAACCGGTTTGGCTCAGTGGATAGAGCATCAGCCTGTGGACTGAAAGGTCCCAGGTTCGATTCCGGTCAAGGGCATGTACCTTGGTTGCGGGCACATCCCCAGTAGGGAGTGTGCAGGAGGCAGCTGATCGATGTTTCTCTCTCATCGATGTTTCTGACTCTCTGTCCCTCTCCCTTCCTCTCTGTAAAAAAATCAATAAAATATATTTTTAAAAATGTTCTGCCACACACTTGCAAATGGCTCAGTAAAACAGAACAACAACAATAACAATGATGATGGTGTATATACATAAAGAGAGAGAAATAAAACAATTGTATAAAACCACATAGGTAAATAGCAGCTCAACAATAAATCTGTGTAAGGCCATGGCTTGCCACCAGGGGGAGCTGTCTTCCTGCTGGCCAGAGGGGCAATTGTAGCCCATCAGAGCCACACCAAGGGAGTAGAGGACTTGGGCCTCCGTTTCATATGGGGCTTATGGGGAAAGGGGTTAGCCCCCCTAAACCTATGGAGGCGCTGGACCCCAGCTCCCCCAGACATTCCCAGAGATGTAGGTGGGGTTGAGGTGGGGGCACCACTCAGCCCCACCCCCCCCCCCACCCACTCCCCCTGGGCTGGCCTTCTCTGGCAGACACTGGGGAATTTTTGTTGTTGTTGTCTATGATGTCATCGTTTTACAGGCACCCAGAAAATGGGGTCAATGCGGTGCACACGTGTAGAAGTAGCAAAGGCGGTTATTGAACCCACAGCCCTGTGAGACCCTGTTACCGTGGAAGCTAGTCTGTGAGGGGAAGGACCCGCCGCCCAAGCTCACACCTTGTGGTGGGTCAGGCGCTGAGTCCAGGTCAGCTGACTCCTGACCACCACACAAGCGCGTGGAGCACCTACTGTGCGCCAGAGAGCTGGGTGGGCCCCGAGCGCCCTCCAGACACAGTCGCTCCAGTGGGGAGGCCACCCCATCTTCCCAGGGTATTCCCAGGCCGTAAGTAGAAAGAGGTGGCATCTGGGGACCTGAGCTTCACCCTTGCAGCACTGTCTGTGGTCCCCAAAACCTGGTCCAGTCTCATGCCCCAGGTACAGCGCTCACCCCCAGCCCATTCATCACTCTCTCTGCCTTCTCTCCCATCTTCCCCACTGCCCCACCCCCATGGTCTCCCACTGCCCACTCACAGGGGCCCCTCACCCACCCCAGCTCCTGGCAGAGAGGGCAGCAGCCTGGGCATCTACGGCAGTGGCGGCCCGGGAAGCCTGGCCTCCTGAATTTCAAGGCCCCACCAGTTCCCACTGGCCATGGGCCCAGCCCCTGGACAGCCCATCCGCTCCCGCTGCCCCTGGGGAAGGGGGAGACACAGCGGGGCTGGGCTCTGGCCATGGCCAGGGAGGGAAGTGGGGACAGAACGGGGAGAGTGGGAGGGGGAAGCCCGGGGCCCGGAAGGGGGGCTTTTGGGTGGGGTTCCCCGGCAGGTTCGAGGCAGAGCGAGGTGTCCGCAGAGTGATGAGCTGTGCAACCGAAGGCCTGTGGCTCAACCTTAGTGGCATCGAGATAGAGAGAGTGGCCGCAACCTTCCCATTTCTAGGCCTGTCTGGTTTCAGGTGGTTTGGTTTTCCCTATAAAACCTGGTAAATATCACTTTCAGAAAGCCCCACCTGGCTCAGCTTGGAGAGGGATGGGGGCTGGGCCTCACCTGTAGCAGCTGAGAGTCTACAGCAGGGAGGGGGCGCAGGGGTGGAAGAGGACAATCAAACACAAAATATCCAAAGGGGCCAGAGCTGGGCAGAGCTGGGAGGTGCACCCCAAATCCATCCTGAGGGGCCCTCCCCTCTATTACTCAAGGTGAGGAACCTGGGCCAGCAGCACTGGCATCCCTTGTGAACTTGCTCAAAATGCAGAATCCCAGGCCCCACCCTATACCTACTATCTACCCCTTTTTACAGATGGGGAAACTGAGGCACAGGGAGGTCAAGAAACTTCCCTAAAGTCACACAGCCAGGCAGTGCTAGAGCCTGGGTCGTCTTGCACGGCCTCTTACCCACCAGGCTCTCCTGTCCAGTTCTGCCCTCAAACCCACCAGCTCTCCCTCACCTCCCTACCACCTGGTCTTGACAGTGGCCGTCTAAGGGTCTCCTCACACCCACCCATCCCCCATAGCCCACTCACAGTGCGACGCCAGAGGGACCTTTTCAAAACACACATCTGCTCCCCTCCCCACCGCGCCCCTCCCCCCATGGGAGACACTCAGATGGTTTCAACCCAACTAGGCATGAAGCCCAACGTGCTGACGATGGCCCAGGAGACCCGGCCCCTGGCCCCGGCTCGCCTGGCTGCGCATCCTCTGGCCCCTGGCCCCCCAGCCTTCCTCCCATCCCCACTTACACCCACTCCCGCCCTCCCTCCCTCCAGCAGCCTCGCACACACTGTTCTCCTGACCACCCCATCCCCCTCGTCCAGAACACCCCAATTCATCCTTCAGGCCTCACTCATGCCTGCCTGCTCCTCAGGACCCTCCCTGATCACCCACCCAGGTCAGGTCGCAGCAGGCTAAGGCAGGGTGTGGGCAGGGCTGGTCCTTGCCTGTAGGGGAGAACCCATTTCCTAGTGGCTAACACGGAGGCCCCGTCTCTTTGTTGTCCATGAAGGTCTTTCCCGGCTCCTCAGGGCTGCCACAAGGGCTCCCCTTCGCTTGGCTCAGGGCCCCTTCCTCCACCTGCAAAGCCCGCAACCGTGGGTCGAGCCCTGCCCATCCCTCTCTTCCGTGTCATCCCGCTGTTACACAGCCAGCAAGGTCTCCACGTGTAAGGGCCCCTGTGGGGACAGTGGGTCCCACCTGGGTAATCCAGGCTAATCTCCCAGCTCAAGGACCGCACCCTTAGTCACATCTACAAAGTCCCCTTTTCCAGCCCGGCCGGTGTGGCTCAGCCGTTGGGTGTCAACCCAGGAACTAGGTGGTCACCGGTTTGATTCCTGGTCAGGGCACACTGGGGTTGCGGGCTTGATCCCCGGTGGGGGACGCGCAGGAGGCAGCTGGTTGATGATTTCTCTCTCATTGATGTTTCTTTCTCTCTATCCCTCTCCTCTCCCTTCCTCTCTCTCTAAAAATAAAATAAAATATAGATATTTAAAAGTCCCCTTTTCCAGACAAGGTGACATAGTCACAGGTTCCCAGGATTAGGATGTGGCCATCTTAAAGGGCCATTATCCTGTAGATCACAGCCCACTCATAAATAACCACTAGACTGGGGTTTGTCACCTAGTCCTGGGGTCCCTGAACCCCGTTCTCCACTCCAAGGCCCACCTGAGCTCCAGGCCAAGAGACACCTGAAATGAAGTCATCCTCCCCCGCAACTTCAAATACCCCCCATTACCCCCCCTCCCCCGCCAGACACACAGCCTGTCCCTGCCCCATGCAAGCTGCATCCCTCACACGGTCACACCTGTGTGCCAGAGCCAGGGAAGCTCCCCCAGGTCCCACCTCTGGCCTCCAGGGAGCTGAAGGGCAGTATGCGTGGCTCTGTGCTGCCCAGCCCCACGGCTGGGGATAAAACCCTAAAAAGGTAGACACAGCCACAGAGGATGGAGTCTGGAGCCCTGGCAGGACGGAGCCCAGGCACCGGTGAGCACCTTCTCTGGGATGGAGTTTACAGCAGTGGCCATCCTCACTGAGACTCTCCCAGGTGGGGGGGAAGGAGGAGATGAGAAGGGGGTCTGTGGTCAGCAGAACAGTGGCTCTCAAAGATGCCCACGTCCTCATCTCCAGAGCCTCTCACTAGATCACCTTCAAGCCAAAGGGGAATTAAGGTTGCAGATGAAATTAAGGTTGCTAATCAGTGACCCTAAGATGGGTAGGTGAGCCTAGATTATCTGGGTGGTCCCAATGTCATCACAAGCGTCCTTAAAAATGTGTGTGTCTGTGTGTGTGTGTGTGTGTGAGAGAGAGAGAGAGAGAAAGAGAGAGGGTGAGGGTGAGGGAGAGAGAGTCAGAGTTGGAGAAAGACATGTGAGGATGACAGAAGCGGGGTCAGACAGATGCTCTGCAGCTGGCGTGAAAACAGAGGAAGGGGCCACAAGCCAAGGAATGCAGGTGGCCTCCAGCAGCTGGGAAGGCAAGGGACTGGATTTCCCCCAGAGTCTCCAGAGAGGAAGGCAGCCCCGCCCAGGCCTTGACTCTGGCCCAACGACGACGGTCTCCGACTTATGAACCGAAAGATCATCATTTGTGTTGTTTTAAGCCACTGAGTTTGTGGTAACGACAGTCACAATAGGAAACTAAAACAGGGCCCCGCCTGAGAAGACACAGAATAAACCTAAGTCCCCTACCATCACGCATTCATCAAAGGATTCAGGCGCTGGGCTCGGTGCTCGGGGAGACACAAAAGCCAATTCTAGACTGTTCCACGTCATGAGTCAGCTCCCAGAACAGGCCCATGGGAGACAACAAATAGCAATTCCTGGAAAGAAGATAGGAGAGAAGGAAGAAAGGGAGGGAGGGAGGGAGGGAGGGAACGAGGGAGGGAGGAAGGGAGGCGATGCCTTGTATGTGCTCACTTGCTCTCTGATTCTCCAAAGAAGGGTTGGGGGCAGAGGGACAAGACGTTTCCCAAACTTAGCTGGCCACAGAACCCTTTTCTCATGGAACTACCACTCCCTGGTAGTGACTTTGGGAAATGTAGCCTTTGGCAATGGGGAGCCACCGATGGTTGTAGAGCAACTAATAGGAGAGAAGAGCCCAGCTGGCGTGGCTTAGGGGTTGAGCGTCGACCTATGAACCAGGAGGTCACGGTTCGATTCCCAGTCAGGGCACATGCCGGGGTTGCGGGCTCCATCCCAGTGTGGGGCGTGCAGGAGGCAGCTGATCGATGATTCTCTCTCATCATTGATGTTTCTCTCTCTTTCCCTCTCCCTTCCTCTGAAATCAATAAAAACGTATTTTTAAAGAGATAGGAGGGAAGATGGGTGGGATGGAGATGAGTAAATCAACAAGACCAGGATCTGGCCCCAGTCCAAGTGCTGCAGCTGCTGACTCCTCACTTCCCACGGCCGCCGGCCGCCGGCCCTCCTGCCCAGAGAGCCCCGCTGGTGCGTGGGCCAGCGGTCAAGTTACAGTTCCTGAAAAGTTCAAGTTACAGTCCCTGGGGTTGCAGCTGGGGTCTGAGCCTGGGGCCTCCTCCCCCACAGACCCCGGGGGAGGGGAGGATGGCCCCTGCGGGCGCCCACAGACCGGGGACAGATCTCCACACGGTGCTGGTCACACTGTCGTCTGCGTCTCTCTTCCCAGGCCGCCACCCTCGGGGCCAGCCCTGTCACTGGTTCGCCTTCAGCCGGGCCCACAGTGCCTCGCTCACAGCAGGCGCTTGGAATGGCTTACCGTCACGCAGCACTCGCTCTGTGCTAGGAGCTGTTCTCAGCACTTTTCACACAGGAGCCCGTAGGATTCTTCCCACAGCCCTACAAGGCCGCCGCTGCTCTTACCCCCCTTCTGTGGACGGGGAAACCGAGGCACAGAGAAGTGACTTGACTTGCCAAGAGCACCATATGGTGAGTGTCAGAAGCAGGGTACAAAGATGACAGGATGACCCAAAAGCCCATACTTTTCTTTTTTTTTTTTAATATTTCATCTCTTAATGTTTTGGTTTTTTTAATATATTTTTATTGATTTTAGAGAGGAAGGGAGAGGGAGGGAGAGAGAAACATCAACAATGATAAGAGAGACTCATTGATTGGCTGCCTCCTGCATGCCCCACACTGGGGATAGAGCCCGCAACGCAGGTATATGCCCTGACCGGAAATCAAACCGTGACTTCCTGGTTCATAGGTCAACACTCAACCACTGAGCCATGCCAGCCGGGCAAAAGCCCATACTCTTAACCAAAATGCTCTACACTCTCCCCCAAAAAAGGCAGGCGACGGGCCAGATTCAACAAGATGAGGTGTGGTACGTCGAATAAGGGCCCCCAAAGATGTCCACGTGCTAATCCCGGGAGCGTGTGAATAGGAGTATGTTCCCTTACCTGGCAAGGAACTATGCCCACGTGATTCGGTTCAGGATTCTCCGATGAGGAGACAGCCCCGGGTCCTCTGTGTGGGCCCCATGTAATCACAGGGGGAGAGTCAGAGGAGGAGACAGGACAGCGGAAGCAGAGGTCGGAGTGGCCGGGGCCACGGGCCAAGGAATGCGGGCAGCGCCCACCAGCTGGGAGAGCCCAGGAAACACGCTGCCCCGGTCCGGGAGGAATGCGGCCCTGCGGCCCTCCTTTGCACTCCGGCCTCGGCTCTGAGAGGGTAAACTCATGCTGTTCTAAACCACCGAGTTTGTGATCATTTGCTACAGCAACGAGAGAAAGCCAGCAGAAGACGTCAGCAGGATGAACGGAAGACCCTACCTTCGGACTGGAACGAATCGACAACATAACGTGGTGGCCAAGAAAATGGGGAACCTTGGGCTACATCAACCGAAGTGAGGGGGCGCCAGCAGGGGAGGTGTTGGTGCCTCTGGCACTGGCCCAGACGACACGGGAATTCTGCAGTCGCCTCTGGTACAGAGACGGAGACGAGGGCCCCAGCGCTGCAGAGCGCTCCGTACGTCCACGCTCCAGCCCCACGGGATGCTCGGATGTGGGCGAAACAGACCTGGCGCTTTACTCCAAAACTCCCTTCTGTCCCGTGCCCGGTTTTCCTGCCTCCAGAACCGACAACCGTTCACCCAGAGGCGGAGCCCCCATCGGGACAGGGTCCCGCTCCCCCTCCTGCCCTCTGCACGCGCACTCGGCCCACCGGCAGGTCCTGCGGATTCCGCTCTAAAGGACCGTCCTGGTTCTGCTGGCCCTTCCCCTGGACCACAGCACCAGCCCGGCTCCCTGCTCGCCCACCCGTCCCGCCACAGCAGACGGGAACGCCACCACATGTCAGGTGCTGTCCCGCCCCCTCCAACACCGCAGCCCACAAAGGCCTGGGCGATTCCTTACTTCCCTGCACCTCCTCCACCACATCCCTCCTCACCCACTGCTCAGCCACGCTGGCCTCCTTCCCGTTCCTCCCGCCTTGCTCTCTGGGCCCACCCTCCCGCTCAGGTCCCACTGGCAGACTCCCTCCTTTCTTCCCTGTGCACGCCACCACCTCCTGGAGGCCCTCCTGGTTATAATCACCTCCACGGCAACGTGCTCCAGCCTGTCTGTCGGCAAGGGAATGTCAGCTCCATGAGGCAGAGGCTGGCTGGGCTGGGCATGGGGGTCCCCCAGCATCCAGAACACTCCTGGCACACAGTAGGGCTCAATCAATGTTTGGGGAATGAATGGATTGGTAAGAACAGGCCGGTGTTGCTCAGTGGTTAGGCGTCACCCATGAACCAGGAGGTCACGGTTCGATTGCACGTGCCCAGGTTGCGAGCTCGGTCCCCAGTGAGAAACATGCGGGAGGCAACCGATGGATGTTTCTCTCTCATCCTTTATGTTTCTGTCTCTCTCTCCCTCTCCCTTCCTCTCTCTCTCAAAATCAACTGTGAACAGGCATCGAGCTCAGGCCACGGGAGGAAGGAATGCTGGAGGCCCTGGGTGGTGCGATTGGCCAGGAGGCCCCGGGGCCCGGGGGAAGCCTGCACGTGGCTGGCAGGCAATTCCAAGGAAAGCGAAGTCAACTTACTCATGCAGCTCAGCTTCCACCACGACCAATGAGTAGACGCTTTGAGGGGACAGATTTCAGCGCCCCATAAAAACCATCTAAATGTGGGTGCTAACCCAGGGGAGCACGAGCTGCCTTGGGCGGGAGTGAGCGCCCCGTCCCCAGAGGCCTGCAAGCGGAGGCTGAGTGATCCCCTGGAACAAAAGTGCCTGCCTGGAGCCAGGCCTGGCACAGGGCAGCTGCTCCTGTAAGGTTTCCTAAATGAATGAATAAATGCATGCATGCATGAATGAATGAATGAATGAATACATGAGCACTTGGATGAATGTCCTCAAAGATCCAGGCGCTCTGAGAAAGTGGACTGAGTGGCGTATAGAAAGCCCCTTCCCAGCAGCGAGCCCACTGAGAATGCCCAGTGGGTTTTGACCACGGGCAGCGAAGATTCTGGAAGGAGGGCTTGCTCCCCAGAGCCCAATAGCCCCCGGGTGGGAGGAGAGAGAGACGCCGGAGGACTGGCCCTGACCCGGAGCTGCCTCTGTGGACACTCTCTCCTTCGGGTCTGGGACTCCGGTCCAGCTCCGCCCCTGACCAGTCCTGGGACGGCGAGCAAGACCCTCCTCGCCTCTGGAAATCCTCATCCCGAAAGTGGGGGCCGCGATCCCAGATGCGTCGCCTCCGGGGCCAGTGCACACGCTCCCCAGGCCCAGACCCAGGCACCCCTCCGCCGTTTTCCTTTTGATGGTGTTCCTAGGCGAAGTGGGGTGAGGAGGGTGCATGCGAGCCTGAGGATGAATCACATCGAACTCAAGAAACGCGTTTAGGTCATATATGAGTGGGAGCGGCAGCAGGGACTTCCAGTAAACGCTGCCCTTCTCCCAGCACTGGCTGCTCTCAAGCTGACTAATGGGCACCCCCACACCCCACTCTGCTCGCCTTGCTGCCCTGGCCTCTCTGAGGAAGGGGAGGCCTCGATTCCCACCAGCCTGCACCCCCTTTCCCCTGCACGTCCGTCAGGGCCTCCCTCTTGGGGTCAGGGTCATCTCATCCAGGCAGACTCTGCCTTCCTGCAGAATGTGGGCGCCCTGGGAACACCCCCCTTCCTAAACAGACCCAGCCCATCTGTCCAGCCCTCCTGCCAGAGAATCCCACCGTGAGCACTTCCCTCCAGGGGATGGGTCCCTAGCTCTAGTTATTTATCCCCAGCAAAGAGCCATCAGGGCACCCCCCTCACTCTCCCACCCCGATCCCCGAGGCTCACGTGGGAGCCCAAGTCTACATCTGGCTGAAAGTAGGGGGCTAGGAGGTGGGAGGGAGGCTTGCCTTCGCCTCAGCCTGGCCTGGAACATGATTGGGGGGGAGGAAGGGGTCCTAAGTTGTCAGGGAAAGACCTTAGGCCTCCCGCCCCAGCCCCCCAGCCCCTACGGGGTGCCTCTTTGGAGAAGGTGGAGGCCAGGGAGGGAAGAGCCCGGGATTCTTCTCTCCGGATCGGGGGAGTAATCCGGGTCACGTTACAAAATCCGTGCTTAGGGAGACTGTGGTATGAGGGGCAGAGGCCAAATCTCTTTCTCAGAATGTGAGGCACAGCAAGAAAGCAAGCATTCCTGCTGTCGCCAAACCAGGAAAAACGGGTTGAAATTTCAAGCCCTGATTCCCTCCTCCCGCCCCCCGCCCCCAATAATGAACTTTTCAAACGTTTACTGGAGCCACAGAAGTGGAGAAGCCTTGAGGGGCCTGGGTCGGAGCGAGCACCAAGCCCCCTCCCCCACCGGCGCCCCGCCCTGCCAAGAACGGCCCCTGGTCTGCGCCCCGAGAGCCGCGCAGCCGCTCTGGCTCTCCAGGCGGCGGGAAATGCAAATGAAGACAACAAAGATACGGCCTTATCGCTGATCACATTGACAAAAATACAAACTCCAGATAAGATCGGGCGTCGGTTAGGATGTGGGAAACTTGCTACTCTCAGGCAGCCCGTGGGAGGCTGCTGGCCGGCCTCCCGGGAAGGCAGGTCCGCGGCATCGTTCCGTTTGTACACCTTCCTCCAGCACCCACTCTCCTCCTCAGCTCCTCTCGGAAGGAGGCGCACACAGGCCCCCGCAGCCACACATCCCCATCCATCAGGGAAGTCATTAAACTAGGGACCCCCCCCCCCCCCCCCCCATTGGACAGAAGCCACACGGGGCTTCTCGTTTTCAGAGGCGAGCGAGCGAGGAAAGGCCCCAGGACGCACAGCGGACCCCGCCAAGCCGAGCGAAGCCCCGTGTGGCCTTACGGTGCAGTCCAGGCCAAACCCAGTCGAGTTCTAGAAACCCAAGGAAGACCGCAATGCCATCTGTGAAGGAATCAGAGTGAGACGGTGTGCTTACACTTCACTGTATCCGCAGGGTTTCCCTTTCTGGCGTTGAGGATACAACGCTATATTCCGTGTATAATAAAATGCGTATTGTTGTTTTTACTTAAGGAGGGTTCCACTCCATAGCAAGGAAGCACATGGGCTCCGGCCGCCAAATACTAACAAAGCTCCCCGAGGTCCCGGTCACATCCCTCCCTCCCCTCCTCCCCTTGATCTCCCCAAGACCTTGGCACCCCAGACTCCCCCTCCGCCAGGTCATCAGCAAAGGGCTTAGAGGGCTGGGGGTGGGTTCTCTGCCGAGTCTCTGTATTGGCACACTGACAGCAGCCTCCTCTGCCCTCTGTGGCACGGGGCGGGGCGGGGGGGGAGGAGAGGGGTCGCGGGGACCTCACGGTGTCCCATTGAAGAGGGAAGGGGGCGCCTGTGTAGAGGGAAGGGGGCGCCTACATTCTCCCTCCTTCTGCCTGAAGCCCGCCCGCCTGCCCTAAGATTCAAAAGCATGTCATCCACCTCTCCCCCGCTCCCTAGACCGTCTTCAGCCAGGGACCACTGAGGGGCCAGGGGTGTGCAGCAGGGAGAGCCCCAACAGCAACCTCTCTGGCCCAGGGAGGCCCCCCCCTGGCCTGCCCGACCCTGGGGTCCTCACCTAACCTGCCATGACCCCCACCCACAAGCAGCCGCGCTCCTGCCCACAGACCCCCAGCTCAGTGGATGAGAAATACGTGAATAATCCTAGGTGTCTGCCAGGCGGGGGAGGGCACCCCCACTGTGCTGTCAGCCGCCCTCCCACCTTACAACACTTGCGTATTCGGGTCCCCCTGCCTGTCACCCGCAGCCCCTCGCGGGGAGGTAGGCGAGGGTGGTCTCCTTCCTCTGGTGTCCCACGTGCCCCACGCTGTCCGCGGCTCAAGGCAGCGGTGGGAAAGAGGGCGCTCTGGACCGCCAGCGCCTCCCCAGGCTCCCGACACCCCCTTACCTGCGGGAAGGCTTGGGGCGCCCCCAGGAGCAGCAGCCCCAGCACGGCGCGGAGAGCGAGCATCCCGGGAGGAGGCTGGGCTCTCAGCCGCCGGGCTCAGCGGGACGCGGCAGCCTCCCTGGCGCCCAGCCTCGAGCTGGAGCTGCGAGCTGCGATGTCGCTGCTCCTTCCCAGGTTTTGGCCTTCGCTCTCCCCCTCCTCTGCCTCCGGAGGCACCTCGGTTAACCCAGAGCTGCTTCAAAGAACGGGCCACCTGGAGCTGAAGAGAAAAGAGGGACAGACACGTGCGGAGATGACTCAGAGCAAGGCACGCCCCCTTCGCTGTGCAATGGCTCGGGTGGCCCCCGTTCAAGCGGACGGAGGCGCAGACAGGGCAGCTCCCACCCCGGAGGGAGGGACTCCCAGGGGATGGGGAGTCTCCAGCTGGTCCCAACGGCCCCATGGCACGCCCACCCCAAGGAAAAGCAAAACCTGAATGGGTTCCTACTCCTGACACGGACCAGCTCACACTTCTCTCCTCCCTGGAGAGTGTTTGGAAGAGACCCTGGTGGAGGGAGACTGCGGAGAGAGCCCCCACCTACCACTCACCCCGTTCATACGTGGTTACTGCAAAATGCAACAGCAGATGGACGCTAGAAGGATGGGGAGGGGGTGGATGGGTGGATCAGTCGGTGGGTAGGTGAATGAATGGGTGGGTGGTGGGTGGATGGATGGGTAGATGAGTGGATGGGTGGGTTGGGGACGGATGGGAGAGTGGGTAGGTGATGAATAGATGGGTGGGTGGATGTATGGGTGGTGGGGGATGGGTGAGTAGGTGAGTGAATGGGTGATTGGGAGACGGATGGGTGAGTGAGTGGGTGGTAGGTGGATGGATGAATAGATAGATGGGTGGGGGGTAGGTGGGTGGATGGACGGTGGGTGGGATAGGTGAGTGAATGGGTGGGTTGGGGACGGATGGGTGGGTGGGTGAGTAAATGGGTGGGTGGGTGGATGGATGAAGGGTGGGTGGATGGATGAAGGGTGGGTAGGTGAGTGAATGGGTGGGTGGTGGGTGGGTAGATGAGTGGATGGGTGGGTTTGAGACGGATGGGTGAGTGGGTGGGTGGATGAATAGATAGGTGGGTGGATGTATGGATGGTGGGTGGATGGGTGGATAGGTGGGTGGATGGGTGGGTAGGTGGATGAATAGATGGATGGGTGAGTGAATGGGTGGGTAGGTGAGTGGATGGATGAGCAAGTGGGGGATGGGCAGATGGGTGAGTAGGTAGGTGGACTATTGGAGGAACTGATGGTGAGAAGAACGGAGCATTTGGTTATCGATTCACGGGTGTTCCCCTGCCCCTGAGAGCTTTGTGCCTAGGAGAGGGGCCTAATGGCCTGACCTGAGAGAGGAGGCCATGCCCACCCCATTCGAAGGAAGTCTCGTTGGCATGGGATGCCTCTCCCTGCGTGTGTCTCTCCCTCCCACGGGCTCTCTGTTCCTCGCATCCTGCACTCCACACAGCTTGCTGAGCAGCCGAGCAGGCTGCCGGTCAAGGGCTCGCTTGCTTGCCTTGCGTTTGTTTTTCTTCGGATGTGGAGACCGAGGTCCGACACAGGCAGCCAGTCCTGGTGCTCAGACTGCTCCCCTGTGCCGGGCATGGCCCAAGGCCCTCGGAAGTCTGCCCCTCAGCCTCCCTGCAAGGTGTCGTCAGCCCCATCTTGCCAACTTGGCCCACTAGCCCTCGTCTCCCAGCAGGACCCTCCCAGTAAGGGGCCACCCCTTGCCAAGCCTCCTTGAGCTTCTCCTTGGAGAACTACCCTCACTGGGTGCTCTCCCCGGGGCGCACCAGGCCTGGGGTGCTTGAGCTGGGACCGTGTTCAACCATCCAGTAAGTGATTATGGAAGTGACACCCGCAGGACGGCCACAGACCCGGGCAGCGGTGGGCAACCCAGGATGCTCCTTCCCCGTCCAGAGGTTTGCCCTGCAGGCCCGCAGGTGCTCTGAATAAATATATGATTGTGTCACCACACAAACGCAACCCAGCACCATCAGGATGCTGACACGAGGGGAAATTCAAATCAACACAATTACACGTTCCAAAAGTTCCATCTTTCTAGCAATTGAAGAGATGCAAATTAAAACAACCTCTGATCTCTTTGAGCCATTAACTCGTTAGGGTTTTTTTTTTTCCTGTATAGCAACAACTTTGGTAAAATCCCACCCCAAAGTGGAACATGCATTCATCCTCTGCTGGTAAATGTTGCAACCCTTTTCAGAAAGCAATCGGCAATTCTTAGCAAAGTCACACACACACACACACACACACAAAATTTACGGCTTGTGGTTGTAATTTCACCCTAGCAAAGAAAAACTGAGGAAATGGTTCAACTGGAAAAAGAAAACTATAAACAAGTAACGTTTCCTAAAATAGTATTTATAAATTTTGGAAATATGCCAAGAATCACAACCGAGAATGGTTAAGTAAGTTGTGGTATATTCCTTCAATGAAATACTACACACCCTTTAAAAATAATCATTATATTTAAAAAATGATCATGATAGCCCAGCCGGCGTGGCTCAGTGATTGAGCACCGACCTATGAACCAGGAGGTCACGGTTCAATTCCTGGTCGGGGTACATGCCTGGGTTGCAGGCTCGATCCCTGGTGTGGCGTGTGCAGGAGGCAGAAGATCAATGATTCTTTCTCATCATTGGTGTTTCCGTCTCTCTCTCCCTCCCTCTTCCTCTCTGAAATCCATTCAAAAACATTTTTTTAATTAAAATAATTTTTTTAAGATCATTATAGCAAAGGACACCTGTCTCTCTCTCCTGTCCTCCCCTTCCATAGGCTTCTAAAGGGACCTTGAAGAGGTGGGGGGCAGGGAGAAGGAAGCTGGGTTTTCGTCACCTGAAAATTTACAACATTTACCTAATGGTAATAATAATAGATGGCTTTGAGTGCTTACTTTCTGCTAAGAGTTTTCAGGCCTCGGTTCCTTGAATCCTCAGGGAAACCGCATGGAGAAGATTCCATTGTGCCCATTCTGCAGGTGAGAAACTGAGGCACAGAGCCATGAGTCCACTAGGCTCCCCAGAGCCAATGGTACTCAAGACCAGTCCCGCCCAGCCCGGCTCAGACTCGTTTCCCTAGCTTCCCTGGCAGCCTCTTCCCCTCATCCCTGCTCCAGCCGCACACGCCACGCTTCCCCCCTCCACGCCTTTGCCCACCCTGGCCCTCCACGCAGCACACACCTCAGACCCCCGCTTATCTTCAGAACCTGCCCCAAGGCCACGGCCTCTTTGCTGCTTTCCTGGCACTGCTCCTGCCCCTCCTCCAGCATCTTCCCAGCCAGAAAGGCGGTTTCTGTCGTTTTTTTTGTACCTCAATTCTAGAACTGATCTCGCTGTGTCAGGACTGTAATGACTGGCTCGGGCATCCATCTGCCCCAGGAAGCTGGGGGCTCCTGGAGAACCAGGGTGCTTGGGAGCCAGTGATGGGCGGCAGGGAACACGCCCCATCCCAGAGGAGGGGGCCTGAGCCGTGGAAGGGTAGATGCCTAGGAAATGGCAGCTGGTGGGACTCTAAAGAGAAGGCCCTGGATGGAGGCGCCTGGGGTTTCAGCGCGTCTGCAGGTCTCAGGCGCTCTTGAACTCCAAGCGCGTGTGAAAGTGCTTTGAAGAGCCAGGAGGGGAAGTCCCTAGGCCCGCAGCGCAGGCCCTGATGTGGGATGGCGGGGGTCAAGGCCCCTCCTCGCTGTGGGAGCCAAGCTGGGCCTGCAGGAGGCCGGCAGGTGAGCAGTGTCTCAGAGCAAGGGGGCGGAAGGCAGGTGCCACAGCGAGCTCTCCGAAGGGAACTGGGAACCCGTGTCACCAAAGGGATGCTGAGCAAGACACCAGGTTCTGGCCTGGTTCAGGAAATTCAGGGACTTCCCCAACAGCTGGGAACCCCAGCCCCAAATGGCCCCAAAATACCCTCCGCAGATAAAGGGATTCTTTCTGCCCCAGGCAGCAGCGGGGCAGGTAGGAGGCTGGAAACCGGAGGGGGAAAGCCTGCATC
Organism: Eptesicus fuscus; assembly: GCF_027574615.1. Taxonomy (NCBI): domain Eukaryota; kingdom Metazoa; phylum Chordata; class Mammalia; order Chiroptera; family Vespertilionidae; genus Eptesicus; species Eptesicus fuscus. The sequence goes on along the minus strand of NC_072481.1, from coordinate 6,683,664 downwards.
TTTCTGCTCTGATTGGCCCAGGTAGTTTTTGGGGTACCTTTCCCAGGTGCCTCGAGGAGAGTAGGCCTCTTCATGGGGGGCTTCTCCGGCAGGACCTGCCTCCAACTCAAGCCCCAGAAGTCTCCCCTTCTCGAGGCCCAGGACACCAGCCGCAACTTGGTCACTCAGCTCCGGTCCCTAGGACGGTGGTGAGAAGTGGCCACTGAAGGCTGGCGTCAGGGAGTTCACTTCTCAGAGTTGGAGACAAACATTAGGGGCTCCCCCCTGCCTGAGTGAACCCCAGCAACCCCGCCCCCCGCCCCGCAACACTATAACCAGGCCCTTGGCCGGACATGTAATCCTGGCAACAAGATTTCAAGTCAGTATAGCTATCCCCATTTCACAGATGAACAAACTGAGGCTCAGAGTAGTTAAGTAACTCGCCTGGAGTCACACACCTTGAGAGTGGCAAGCTGGGATGTGGCTCCCACACCTTCTGACTTTGAGGCGCCAGCTGCCTTCTCAGTCCCGTCTAGGCCCCTGCCGCCCTTGCTTTCCCAGGAGAAAGAGCACGAGGCAGGTGTCCTGGTCTGGCCACGTGACTGCAGGCGAGTCACTTCTCTTCTCTGAGTGTGTTCCTTACCTAAACGCAGCAACTTAGAGCAACAAGAAGCATCATGTCACCTGATATCTGTAGGCCAGCAATTCAGGAGAGACTTGGTGGTGACTCTGGCTCGGGGGTCTCTCAGGAGGTTGTAATCAAGATGTCAGCTGGGCCCTGGCCAGTTGCTCAGTGGTTAGAGCTTCAGCCCTCAGACTGATGGGTTGTGGGTTCGATTCCAATCAAGGGCGGAGGCAGGCATCTACCTCAGTTGCAGGCTCGATCCCCAGCCCCAGTCAGGGCGCATGGAGGAGGCAACCCATCGATGTGTCTCTCATCTCTCTCCTATTGATGTTTCTCCCTCTGTCTCCCCCTCCCTTCCACTCTCTCTAAAAATCAATGGCCCTAGCCGGCTTGGCTCAGTGGATAGAGCGTGGGCCTGTGGACTGAAGGGTCACGGGTTTGATTCCAGTCAAGGGCATATGCCTGGCTTGCTAGCTCGATTCCCAGTAGGGGGCATGCAGGAGACAGCCAATCAATGATTCTCTCTCATCATTGATGTTTCTATCTCTCTCTCCCTCTCCTTTCCTCTCTGAAATCAATAAAAATATTTTTAAATAAATAAATAAAAATAAAAATCCATGGAAAAATATATCCTTGGGTGAGGCTTAACAACAACAAAAAGATGCCAGCTGGGACTGCAATCATCTGCCGGCTCGACTGGGGCTGAGGACCTGCTTCCGAAACGAGCCCCTGCACTGTGGGCAGGAAGCTGCTGGGTGTCCTCACAACACGCAGCAGGCCTCCCCCAGAGCAAGTGACCCCAAGAGAGCCAGGTGGAAGCCACGCTGGGACCGAGCCTCAGAAGTCACACTTGGTCATGTCCACGATACATGTAACACAGCCTGACTCTCCCCAGGGTGGGTGGGACTGCACAGGTGTGAGACTACTACCAGGAGACAGGTGGGGATCCTTGGGACATATTTCCGTCTTTGCCAGATGTGGACGTTAACGCTCCCGGGCAGCCTTCCAGGCTTGCAATGTGCCCTGAATAAAACAGGGGACAGAGAAAGTTCTTTGGGATGCAAGGGGAGAAGAGGAAAGGGCTGCGCTGCCCTTTGTCCCACTCCCACTGGGCACCCAGGCCCCTGCTCTGATCCCAGTCCTCTCCATTCAAGTCCACAGCTGGAATGCTCCTAGCCTGGCGTTCCCCTTCTCAGGGGACGAATTTACCACGGCATCCACCATTCCAGCCAAAAGCGAGTCACACGGGGGCTGCGGGCACGGTGGCAGGCCCAGGCAAGAACCTCGGGGGTCGGAGGTCTTTCCCAGCCGTCGGATGATGCAGGTGGGTGCCCGTGTCCTGTGCCTCAGCACAGGTCAGCTTGCTGCTCACACAGCCGCGGTGGGGTGCTTCCCCAAGCCTCTGGCACCCCAGCAGGGCTCCTCCAGGGCTCCAGCTGGGTAGGGGGCAGCTCTAGGTGTGGGAAGACTACATGGCGAGTCAGGAGCCTGGGTCTGAGCCCAGATCTGCAATTAGCATGTGGCCTGCCCTCTCCGGGCCTCAGCACCTCTTTTTGATTTGACGGCTTTATTGGTAAATCCAGGGGCTGGGAACTGATGGCCTGCTTCAAAGGCCCCGCGCCTGAGGCTCCGGGACAGTGGCAGAGAGAGGAGGTCCGCTTCCCATCCAGTCTGGGGGACACTTCCAGCTCTGCTCCTCAGGGTAGTAAGATCCTGTCTCTGACACTTCCTAGCTGTGTGACGTTAGGCAAGTCACTCACCCTCTCTGAGCCTCAATTTCTATTTTATTTTATTTTTTTAAAGGATTTAAGCTTTATTGATTTTAGAAAGAGGAACAGAAAGAGACATGGATGGGCTGCCTCCCTCATGCACCCCGATCAGGGATCAAACCCAAAACCTGAATCGAACGCTGACCGAAAGCCAACCTGCAGCCTTCTAGTACACAGACGACGCTCCAACCACCTGCGCCACACACAGCTCAACTTCTTCATCTGTTCGCTGGAAACCGTGATGCACTACAAGTGAGGACGAGACAGGTTAATGTGAACAGCACCTTGGGGGAGGGGGGAGTCTGCTTTCCCAGGCCCAACCCCCCCGGAGCCTGTTAACCCTCCAAGCTCCTGGGACTGGCAGCTGGGAGGAATTCCCGCTGTTCTTTCCAGTTTCCACTATTTCCTCCACCTTCCGGAGACACACAGCGGAGAGAGCCAAGACCGAGAGGAAGACGCTTGGCCAAGGCCCACAGCATGACCGGATGTCCTCATGGGCCACGGCTCCCCATCACAGAGTCCCTGTCCCCCGAGACCTTCCGGCTCACAGGGCCGTTGTGCATGAGGCGAGTCATTTAGATGCTCAGGAAACCAAGGCGAGTCCAATATTAATCACAGAACCAGAGGCACTGGGCACGAAAAAGACACAGAAGCAACGGGGTGGTGACGGCAGCTCAGTCAAGGACAGCGTGTCCCCTGGGCGGTGCCGTGCAGGGATGTCCCTGATGCTGTGTCCCGGACAGGGGCCTGGGACAGCCCCCTGAGAGGGAGGGAGAGAGGGGGAGAAGGGGAGAGAGGGAGAGGGAGAGGGAGAGGGAGAGAGAGAGAGAGAGAGAGAGAGAGAGAGAGAGAGAGAGAGAGAGCGCCATTCCTCACCAGGCTCTTCCTATCCAGATGAGCTCCCCCCCCTCCCCGCCCCATGAGCACCGACCCCACCGACAGATGGAAAATCAAGTCTGGGCTCTGCTGGCTCCCGGGGGAAGAGAGACCCGGGCAGGGATGTTGCCGTCTGTTCAGTGCCTGCCACCAGGTCGGCGTCCAGCAAAGAGAAGCAGAATGAATAAGCCACAGATGCTGGCAAGGCGCCCTGCACCGCAGCCTGCAGTGGCCACTGTTTTTAAATCCGGGGGCAGCGGTGGTGAGAGGAGTAACCGGCCCAAGCCCCCAGGTAGTAAGCTCCAGTCACGATTCACACCCAAGGCGGTGGCTCTAACATGAGCGTCTCCCCCTCCAGGGCTGCGGCTGGAGCGTGCGCCCTCGCGTCCTGCTTCCGTGCAGGCCAAGGGGCAGGCGCACCCCTGGGCTCCCTGAACCTGCTCTGGGCTCCCCGTTGTCTGTTGCACAGGATTCGCTACAGGAACTGCGTTTCCTGTCACCCCCTCTCTTCCCCCACGGGGGCCACGCCTTTGGCAACCAGGTCGGAGGGCTCCCAGGGACCAGCCCTGGAGGATCCGAGGGGGCCGATGGCACCCTGACCTCACATGGTGGCTTACAACTCAGAACATTCAGGAAGCCGGCTTCACCTTCCCCAAGGCGGAGGACTCGGCGCCCCGCGGAGGGATGGACGAAGGCTCCCTCCGCCGCCGGCCCCCAGCCCGAAGTTCCACCGTTACTCACCCCGTTGGTGAAGGCCCCAGGGAAGTGGGGGAAGCAGGTGTCACCGCCCCACACGCTGCTTTCTGAGAAGAGCCTGGGTAGAGAAGCGGGCCCTCGGGTCTCATGGCCAAGAGTAAGGTGGCCGCTCACTCACCAGTCAACAGGGTGCCAGGGAAGTGCTGAGATTCAGCCAAAAAGGCCCCCGCTCCTACCCCCTGTCACAGTCCCCACTGGCCTCCTCTGCCCTCTCTGGAGCCACCACGCTTGTCCCTGCCCCAGGGCCTTTGCACTTGCCTGTCTGAAATCCTACTCCCAGCTCTTCACAATGTGCCCCCTCCAAGGACACCTTTGGGCCGACAGACTATGTGCCTTATCTTGGTGGTGATGGATGTGTCCATATGCCCACACTTACCAAATCAAACACCTTAAACAGGTCAAGTTCATCCCACGTCAATGACACCTCAATAAAACAGTGAACAAGTTGTTTTTAAATGCTGCCTCTTCTTATCCTCCAGGCGTTGGCTCGGATGAGACCTCCTCCAAGAGGCCTTTCCTACCACCCAAGCCCACGTGCCACTCTGGCACCTCATCTGTTTATCCCTTTCGGGGGACACACCACACACCAGCTGCAACTGCCAGAACCCCGACCTTCCTCCTCGGATGGGAGCTCTGGGGACAGGACTGTCTGCCCCGTCCTCTGGTGTCAATGGGGCCGGTTTAATGCATATTGTGGGGGTGACTGGACGACCAAGGCCGGGGCCCTGGGCGGCATGGTGGCCACCAGCCCTGCCTCCCGGGCTGCCTCCGGGGTGCAGCGCAGAGACCTGCTCGCTCTGAAAGTGAAACCCGGAACAGAGCCTCGGCCCTCGTGTCGTGTTCCCGCCATCATCCACGCTGTCATCACAGGCGGGAGGCGGGTGCACCCGGGTGCGGGGGGACCCGCTCCCAGCAGGAGCTGCCCATCAGGGTGCGTTCATTCAGAAGGTCCCTCTGGGTTTTCCCTCTCAGCCGCTCTACTCCCAGGACCTCTCTCCCTCCAACTAGGAGTCAAGAGGTCCTAAGACCTAGTCAGGCCCAGGGCACCCCCAGGCATGGAACCCTCAAGATCTGGGGGAACTGATCACGGCCCGAGCTCTGGCCTCAGCTAGGTCTGGAGACTCATGGTTCCACCCAGAGGCTGTGACTGCGTCTGGGCTGAGAAAATCCCAACAGCTATTACCGCCCCCCCCCCCCCCCCTGCACCCAAGAATGTTTGCATTGAAGGAACTGCACTTGTTCCAGGGTGAGTGGCAGGTTGCTATTAGTTCATTCATTCAGGCCCTGGGCGAGGTCCTGGGGCTACATCAGTGAATGTGAGACTCAGAACTCCCTGCCTTTGAAGAGTTTCCATTCCAGTGACAGTGACGGGAAGACAGACAACCAATAAAATCAGTGGGTAAAGTACCGGTATGTTAGAAGGGAGGGGGTGCTACAGAGAATCAGGGAAGAGAAGGAAGGTGGGGTGTGCTGGGTAGAAGGGTGCAAAGTTAAGCAAAATGGTCAGGAAAGACCTCATAGAGCAAAGACATGAAGAAAAAGAGAGGGAGGGAGGGAGCCACGCAGACAGGGGGCAGCATAGAGCGGCCAGTGCAAAGGCCCTGAGGCGGAACCAAGCCGAGGTGGGTGAGGGTGAGTGGAGGCAGCGATGGAGGGTCCTATTGTAAGGACTTTGAGAGAGAATGTTCAGGATTTGAGGCGTGGAGAACAGCTCAAGGGGTTTGGCCTGGGAAACCGGAGGGATGGAGCTGCCTGCAGCTGAGATGGGGAATCAATGGGGCAGTTAATTAATTACCCACCGGTGACTGTCAGGAGGGAGGGCAGACGCCGCTGCAGAAGCACATGGCGAGGGCCACCCCCCCAGATGGCGACGGGTGGGTGTGGTGGTCGGAGAGGGCTCCGACGTGTGAACTGAGAGCTGAGGGAAGAGGGGCCGGGGAGCCAGGACAGGCGGCTGCTGGGAAGACCTGGATGAGGGCAGTTGGGGGGAACTTCCCGCAGCCCCCAGGGGCCCGCTGTTGCTGAGGGCGAGGAGAGAGCTCCAGATGAGGCCAGAGGCGGGCGGGGAGGGTGGTTCGGCTGCTTACTCAGCACCCAGAAGGAAGGAGGCTTGGCCCTGGCGCAGCCCAATCAGACCGAGAAACAGATGAGGCAGAAATAGCTGCAGGTGAGTCATCTCCAGCCCCGATTCTGAGCCTGCCCCGCGGCTCTCCTCGGCCTGCATCCTTCCCCGGTGGGGCCCCTGATTTCAGAATGACCAGGTCAGGGCACCCAGGCCTCCAGCCTCCCCTCGCTCCCCCCCCCCCCCCCCCCCCCCCCGCCTCCAGCCGCGTGCAGGGAGCTCGGCCCTGCAAAACCCCAGGGGGCGGAACAGCTGCTCCCCGCCCCTCCCCGGGACTCGGAAGGAAATGAACAGCGCCCAGCAAACCTGTTCACCCATCAGTGCCTCCCGCTCAAAAGAGGAAGAAGAGAGAAGCCTCGAACTGATAAAATGTCATCGGAGGCAGCCAGGTGTTTCCAAAACAAAAGTCTTTGGCGAAGTCAGTGTGCGAAGGTGAAAGCCGATGGGTCTTAGCTCTGTGCTGGGCATACAGGGACCTCTCAACTACTCATTGCCCAGCGCCCACAAAGACGGGGACCAGGGGTCTCTTCTGAATACGTGGCCACCTCGTCGGGGTCCAGCCACACGAATAGATGAGGAGTCGTTGTCTATTTCTTCGGTGCTTTTTGTCCCCGGGGCTCGGCACAATAAATACCTGTTGATTCATGATTACAGCATCCGGAGTTAATAATAATAATTGTCCAGCAACTAGTTGGGCTCGCCACACTCCCCTGGGTGCAGGTGAGCTGTGTCACCGGTTAGGAGACCCCAACCCCATGAGACACCCCGCCCAAGCTTTGCCCTGAGAAGACATCAACTTGGTTACCCGGGACTGGGAGCAAATCTCCGTGGATGGGGGACCCTGCCATCGGGTCGGTACAGGAACCTGCTCCTGACCCACGGGGACACTGTCTCTGTCCAGGACAAAGGCCGACCGAAGACGTGCGGAAACACCAGGAGACTCTCTCCCAACAATAACGCCGAAGTTCCCGTGCCCGTGCCAGGGGTGGCGATCCCAGCCCGGGTGTGGTTACTGCGCTATCGCCACTCTAACAGAATCCCACCGGCTGGGGACTTATCTCTCACGGGTCTGGAGGCTGAAGTCCAAGCTCAGGTGCCGGCAGCTTCAGCTGCAGATGGCCGCCTCTCCGGGCTGGGGTCCTTCTTCCTTTAAGGACACGGTCCTATTGGATTAAATCCCCACCCTTATGACCTCATTTAACCTCAATTACCTTTTAAAAGGCCCACCTCCATCCCCGGCCAGGTGGCTTAGTTGGTTAGAGTTGTCGTCCCAACAAGCCAAGACTACAGGTTCGATGCCTGGTCTAGGACACATATAAGAATCCCCCGATGGATGCATAAGTGAGTGGAACAACAAATCAATGTTTCTCTCTCTCTCAAAATCAATTTAAAAAAATCATTAAAATAGCCGAAACCAGTTTGGATCAGTGGATAGAGCGTCGGCCTGCGGACTCAAGGGTCCCAGGTTCGATTCCGGTCAAGGGCATGTACCTTGGTTGCGGGCACATCCCCAGTAGGGGGTGTGCAGGAGGCGGCTGATTGATGTTTCTCTCTCATCGATGTTCCTAACTCTCTATCCCTCTCTCTTCCTCTCTGTAAAAAATCAATAAAATATATTTTAAAAAAATCACTAAAATAAGTAAGTAAAAGGCCCTCCTCCAAGTAGTCCAATGGGGGTTGGGGCTCCAACATAAGGACTTTGGGAGACACAACTCAACCGGTAGCACGGGCTCGTGGGGTCGCCCCCATCCCACCAGGTGGGCATTACAGCAGCCGAGGTATCGACATGAACTTGAGAGATGAACTGTCCAGGGTCCCGTCAGAAAAGAGGAAAGAAGCCGTTTCCTGCTGTGCCAGGGACTCACACTTCCCCGTGCTCCTCCCCCAACTCCAACTTCCTGCGAAGGGAAGAGGGAAGTCCTGGGACCCTGGGACCCTGGGACCCTGGGACCCAGGTCTGCCAGGTCTCGAGGCAGGAAGAGGCCGCTTTCTCTCGGGGGTGGTTCTACGGCTTCCCAGACTTAAGGCTGTCCGTGAGGGCTGGGGTGCCTCGCCCGAGTCGCTCCCCAGCGATGGCGAGGCGAGGCTGGAAGGAGGGGCGTGGAAGTCCAGCTACCAGACCCCAGGCTCCATCTGGGGCAGGCAGGTGTCAGCCTCCCCCGGGGGTTGGGAGGGGCGGAGCTGTGTCAGCTGGTGGCCGCAAGGGCCCCGCAGGGCTCCCAGCCATATCAGCATTCTCCTTCCCCAGGCACTTCTCGAATGGCTCACAGGAACTCCCAGCTGAGGCGGCTGAGTGACACACTCATGGCTCCGGGGACTGTCCACAGCGGTGACATCACTTCTTGTCCTCACGCATCCTTCCTCTCTGCCTTCCATTTCGCGAAGGGCTGGGCAGGGGCAGGGCTGACAGGCAGGCAGTCCCGGACCTGTCCCCGCAGAGTGGACAAGTAGCAGAGGCAGGAGGCGTGGGTTTGAACTACAGCCTCTGGCGCTGTCAAAACCACAAGAGAGAGAGAGAGTGAGAAGAGCGAGAGAGAGAGAGAGAGAGAGAGAGAGAGAGAGAGAGAGAGAGAGAGGAGGGGGGGAGAGAGCACACGAGAAAAGTCCTCCCCAGTCAGAGTGAAAAGTGAGACAGAGAAACTGAGCGAGAAGATCTCGGTGAAGGAAAGCCAACGCTGGCTTCCATGAAAGAAACACAGCGCAGGGGGTTGTTAAATGACTAAGTGCTGGGGCCACAATGACAGTGACCCTGACAGAGCCTCCTGCAGCACGTGTGTGTGTGTGTGTGTGTGTACGTGTGTGCACGCGTGTGAGGATGCATGAGGATGGATGAGCGTGAGGCTGTGTGCATGAGGCTGTGTGCCCACGAGTGTGCAAAGCTATGTGTGAGCGTGAGTGGTCACATGCCCTCGTGATCACGCGTGTGCACGTGTGTGTGAGTGTATACAAGGGTGTGTCTGTGAGATTGTGTGTATGCGAGTGTGTGAGCGTGTGTGTGCTTACAGCTGTGTGTGTGAGGGTGTGTACATGTGCATGTGTGTGAGGACGGTGTGGTCAGCAGAGCATTCAGGACCTGCCCAGCTTCACAGCGGCCTGGGCAGCCACGCCACCCCCGGGGGAGACAGTCCGGCTCAGGCTGGGAGGTGCCGCCAGGGTTACCGGTGTGGGGACCATGGCCAGCCCCAGGCTTTGCCACTGCCCCCCGCTGAGCTGTCTCCCCAGGAAACAGGAGTCTGCTCCCGAGCCAGCCCCAGGAGGAAAGAAATACAGGGACATTTGTCACTGAGGGGCATGTGGTACAGGTTAGAAGCACGGACTCCGGAGTTCACGGTGGTCTGAGTTCAAATTCCAGCCTGGTCACATATCAGCTGTGTGGCCTTAGGCAAGTCACTCAACCTCTCTGTGCCTAAACTTCTCCATCTGCAAAACGGGGATAATAACCTTCCCTCACAGGATGGTTCTGAGGGGTCCAGGAGATAAGAGAGGTGGAGCTCTTAGAATAGCACCCGGCTTAACCAGAAAGCTATTTTCTCACAGTCCTGGAGGCTGGAGGTCTGAGATCGGCAGACCTCTCTCTGGCTTGCAGACAGCCATGGTCTAGCTCGCTGCGTCCTCACATGGTCTTTCCGCTGCACCTGTGCTTCTCGGAGTCCAAATGTCCCCTTCCTAGAAGGACACCAGTTATAAAGACCTCATTTTAACTTCATCGCCTGTTAAAAGCCCTTCTCTCTTAACGCTGTCCCATGCTGAGGTCACTCAGGTTACGGTTTCGACGTGGATTTGCATTCTCTCTCAGTTCTAGAAGCCAGAAGGCCGAAGTCAGGGTGCTGGCACCGCTGGTCCCTCCGGGAGGTGCCGAGGGAACAACTGTCCCAACCTCTCTCCTGCCTTCTGGTGGCACCCGCACCCCCGATGCACCCCGGTCACCTCCGTGCTCCTGTGTCTGTGCGCCTGCCTTCCTGTCTCTGTACAAGGACACCCACGGCTGGAGTGAAGGCCCTCCCTCGTCCAGCGTGATCTCATCTTGGGATCCTCACCTTAACTGCATCTGCCAAGACCCTTATTCCCAACCCTAACCCTAACCCTAACCCTAACCCTAACACTTATTCCCAATGAGGTCACGTTCCAAGATTCCGAGGGGACTTGTGTCTTAGGGCCCCCAGGTCACGGCCCCAGGGGGGTGCTGGCTCCTCCCCGTGGAGGCCACTGCGGCCTTGGAGATTGCTGGCCAGCCGGGTCTTAGGATGAGCAGTGCCTGCCTTCAGGAGCCCTGCCAGGCAAGGTGAGACCGATGAGCCCGCCTGGGCCTGGGCGAGACGAAGGGCAGAGACGAAGGGCAGAGACGACGTCCAAAGATGGTGGGGACTGGGGGTGCGTGTGCCAGGCAGGGAGACCCAGGGGAGGTTTGGGCAATAGTTCCTGAAGGCAGACGGAGTGGGGGACAGATGGGGGCCTGGGCAGCCCCCACGGCCCCGCCTGCTAGCTTCCCAGGCCGTGGCACCCAGCCCCAGAGTCTGAACCCAAGGATTCCTGGAAGGGCCCAAGTGGCTTCCGGGCTTCTGCCCCGCCCAGCTCAGCCCAGCGGGACTGTTCTCACCCCACCCCCACCCCCACCTGCCTCTCCCAGGCATGCAGGCCAATGGGGCCACCTATAGGGGGCACGGAGCAGGGGCCTTCACCAGTCATTTCTGGAGAAACTGCCTAGAACCGTGGTCGGCAAACTGCGGCTCTTGAGCCACATGCGGCTCTTTGACCCCTTGAGTGTGGCTCTTCCACAAAATACCACTGCCTGAGTGAGTCTATTTTGAAGAAGTGGCGTTAGAAGTTTAAGTTTAAAAAATTTGGCTCTCAAAAGAAATTTCAATCGATGTCCTGTTGATATTTGGCTCTGTTGACTAATGAGTTTGCTGACCACTATCCTAGAACTTCCCCCCTCGCTCTCATTCCTCACTGATTCAGGCCAGGTGAGGGCGACCCCCCAAAGCCAGGACCCCATCTCACAGTACACACATGGGCCCTGTTTTCAAATAATAAATAATATCTCACATGTATTACGCACATATTAAGCTCCAATTACTGCATCAGCGTTTCATTACCTCATCGTCTCATTTAACCCTCAAAACACCCCTGTAAGGTAAATAGCATTTTAGTCTCCATTTTACAGACGAGGATGCCGAGTCCCAAGAGCTCTGTCCCCCAGCTGGCGCTGACCTCACACATCCAGGAGGGTGTTTCCTTTTTTTTTTTTTAATGAAGAACCATTTTATTTTTTATTTTTAAATATATTTTTATTTATTAATTTTAGAGAGAGGGAGAGGAAAGAGAGAAACATCAATGATGAGAGAGAATCATTGATGGCCGCCTCCTGCACGCCCCCTACTGGGGACTGAGCCGGTAACCAGGCATGTGCCCTTGACCAGAATCGAACCCAGAACCCCTCAGGCTCTATCCACTGAGCCAAACCAGCGAGGGCCAGGAGGGCTTCTTTAAGCTGCTTCTCCCTCTCCCACCAGACTCTGCCAAGAAAAGCCAGGGGAAGTTTGTCAGAATTTATGGGGAGTGGGAAGAAGGTGCAGACAGGTCTCCCTCTGGGCTGGGGTTTCTGATCCCCCAGCCCCACCCCCACTGGATCTGAGAGCTGGGAATTCTCAAAGCCCCTTCTCTTCTCTTCCGGCTGATCCGATCGGCCCCAGCCCTGGCTGGCCTACCAGTCTCTCTGCCATGGGAGCTGGGCCTGGAGCGCCTGGGTCCCCGGGGCCCTGTGGGGTCGGAGGGAGGCAGGGGGCCTCTGTTCAGTCTCAGAGGCTGTGCTGGGGCTGCTGGTGTGGACAGAGAAGTGCTGCCGCCTTTAGCCTCAGACAGAGGACCTGAGAGAACTGTGGTCAGGTCCTCACGACACGGGGATGTCCCCAAAGTCCACCTAAGCCACCAGCATGTGCCCAGTCACCGAGACCCAGCCTCCTTCCACTCCCACCAGCCACAGACGGTACGGCGAGACCCGGGTTTCCCCTCCTGACTTCCTGCACAGCCTCAGCCATTCCACCTCTCCCCCCGGGGGGGCTGGTCACCACCGCCCCAACCGCAGCCACTGCTCTCAGCAACAGCCCCACCGCCCACCCAGGAGCTGGGAGACAGCGCGTCTTTATATCCACTTATCTGATGCTGACACTCTATTTCCGGTTCCCGCTTCCCTCCCCAGGGGCGGTGTGAGCGAGAAAGAGTGGACCCGAAGGGCAGGTATGACGGGGAGGGTGGGACGGGCACAGGAAGAGCCGATGACACCCCTGTTGTTATCACTTATCGCTCTTCCAGGCGGCCCCCGTGCGGCTCTGCCCTGCGCAACTCACCTCTCCCCGCACCACGGCCCTTGCCCAGGGACGAGCCCAGCCTCAGAGGTCAGATACCGCGCCCGAGGGTGCAGTCAGGAAGCAGTCCAATGGTGTGGGGTCTGAACTGGACCCCGATCTCCCTGAGGCCACGCTCCGTGCCCCTGTGCCAGACCACCTTCTGGTGTGGCTCACCTTGGCCAGCGAGCTCGGGGCGAGCCTGGCACGAAGGCTGGCACCGAATAGGAACTTTCTTCGCATCAAATGCCGCAGATCCTCAGACCGTCAGGACACTGCATTCAGAGGCACGTGGGGAAGCGATTCCGAACATGCATTGGTCTTGTTTGTCCTGGTCCACCTCCCTGGGGCGGAGAAGTGAGGCGTGGCCACTCCCCACTCGAGGGAGTTGCCCTCCGGGGTGGCCGGCAGGAGATGTTTCCGTTCTGTGGGAAGCTGGGAGGGGCCCCGGGAGGCCAGCCAGTGCTGGCTGCTCCCCACACCCCCCGCGGCATGCTGGGCGGGGCTGGCAGAGATGACAGGTGCAGACGCTTCCAGGGTGGAGCTGGCACAGCTGTCCTGTCACCCCCCACCTCCCACCCCGAGGCCAAACCGCCAGGACCTATCTGCCTGAGACTCAGGACCCGGTGCACCGAAAACAGTGATGTCCGAGCAGCTGCAGCCCACGAGCCTCGCTCCCTGGACACGCTCACTTCAGGTGTGTGGCCTCCAACTTCCCAGAATCATTCACCCAACAAGTGTTCATCGAACACCTACCACATGCTGCGTGCTGTGCCAGGATAGAGCTGCGGGCAAGACCGGCTCGGTTCCAGCCCCAAGGATCTTACCACTGAGTGCAGCAGAGGACACGACAGGGAAGTAGAGGCAGGGCCTCAGACTCAGGGTGTCCTGGCTCCCCGGTCAGATCCCAAGGCTGCGGGACCAGGGAAGGCCCGTGAGGAGTGCACGCAGAGCCGAGGCCTAACCAGGAATTCGGGGGAGGAAGAGAGGACAGTATGGATGGACCTGGAGGCCAGGGGGCCCAGCAGGCTCCCCAGCGAGGCACGCAGGACATGGTCCTTCCCAGTGCTTGGTGCACCTGATACATCTGTGTGGGCTGGTTTCAGTCCATGTCCCAGCACCAGCGTCGGGGCTCCACGGGGCAGGGCGTAGAACAGTGCCTGGCACAGATAGGAGCTCACTGCATACATGGTGAGTGAATGAGTGAGTGACCTGTGTGGGTCATATTTCTATGCTACCAGACAACGGAGAATCAGACCCAGTGTTCTTATTTCTAAACGAGGAACATGAGACATCAATTTTGGAAGTAGGTGATCTTGCTTTTTTCCTTTGGGATTTATGCTTCGTATTTATAGGGGACAAAAAAGAAAGAACAGTATTGATTTGGAGGAGGGGGAAGCATGCCAGGTGTACGAGGGTGTGTGCCCAACCACGTGGCTCCTGCGGCTCAGAGAAATTAAAGCATCCTTCCCATCGCCTTTATGTCGCAGGTGGGAAACCAGGCCGGGGAGAAAGCCAAATCCTGAAATAGTTTAGCCATCCCTTTAAAGGAAACAGGGAACAAAGAATCCGAAAAAAATACCATCTCTGCTGTCACGGAGCTTAAATTCTAGCAGGAGAGACACTAAGCCATGAGTTCGCCATGAGAACTGACTCACCTGTGAGGGGGAGATGAGAAGTGTGGGGTGGGGGGTGGAGTGTGCGATGTGGGGGGATGGATCCGGGCTCCTGGGGAAGCCTGTGGAAAGAAGACACACTCTGGCTGAGATGCTGAGATGCGGAAGGCAAGTAGGCGCTGCAGGGGGTGTAGGTAGGGCTCAGGAAGAGACCCTAAATCCCAGGTGAGAAGGAGGGAAGGCCCGGAATGATCAGGGATGGCTGGCAGGTACCTGAGAGCGGGGGTGACATTCACGGACAGTCGAGAGGGGCAGGCGTGGGTTGAATAAGGCAATACTGGGAGACACGCTCTGTGCTGGGGCCACTCCGCCCGTGACCTTCATTCTTGGGGCCTCAGGTTTGAAAAAGCCTAGTCCCTGACCTGGAGCAGACCTACGGGGCGGCTGGGAGGGGTGGCGTGGGCACCGAGAGCCGAGGCCCTCTCTCTCCAGCACCTCCCTGCAGCGTTCGCAGGCAGAGCAGCAGAGCAGGGGGCCGGCTGTCTTCCCACCCCAGCCATAGTTCCAGATGGCCCCGAGGAGGGCCAGCAGTGCATGAGCCCAGAACCAGTAACCAAAAGACCAGAGTTCTTAGGCTGAAGACCTTGTGCATCCACTAATCTGAGAGGCCAGTCCTTGCACATTTGGACATCTGCAGTCAGCGCTCTCTCCCAGCCAGGGTGTCAGAGTTCGCAGCATTTCTCCTGCCACACAAAGTCAGCTGTCTCTTCAAACGGCGTCACGGGTTTGGTGAAACAGTCTGGAGACCCTGGCTGTGGCCTCCTGCATGGAGCTGACTAAACGCAAGACGGACAGAAACTGCCTGCGCTCTCAGAACTCCCTCCGGAGAAGCCACTGCCCTGACGACTCATGGACTCTGAACTTTCCTGGGAAAAAACATTTGTATCTTGTTCTTGTCAGCGGAGCTCATAGACTAATCTCAGCCGTAAAGTTTGCCGTCTTTGTTTGACAGAGGCTTTCAGACTCTAAAGAATTATCTGGCCAAAGAATTCCTAACAAAATCACTGGCTCACAGGCTCCTTGACTGAAAATTACATGTAGGACAGGAACAACCATGAAGCCCTGTTCATACAGGGACACCTGGCAGGCATGGCTCAGTGGTTGAGCGTCAACCTATGAACCAGGAGGTCATGGTTCGATTCCCAGTCAGGACACATACCCGGGTTTTGGGCTTGATCCCCACTGTGGGGTGTGCAGGAGGCAGCCAATCAGTGAGTCTCTCATCAATAATGTTTCTCTCTCTCTCTCTCCCTCTCCCTCTCTCTTTGAAATCAATTAAGATATTTGAAAGGGGGCACAGGACTTGACATCTCTCCAAAGACACGGAATGGCCGATAAGCACATGAAAAGATGCTCAGCATCACAATCACCAGGGAAATGCAAACCGGAACTGCAATGAGACTCCTCGCACACCCACCAGGATGGCTGTCAGCCGAGGAGCGGAAGGTGAGTGCTGCTGATCACGAGCAGACATTGCAACCCCTCGGCATTGCTGGTTGGGATGTAAAACGGACACAGGACAGCAGGTCCCCCAGTAACGTCTTTTCATTCCTAACGCTGATGCCGTAGGAACTCATTCACATCAATTAGCCTGTGGCACAATGGGTTTCATTATGCTTGCTTCATTTAAAGTCGCAGAACCTATCTCAGCCATTAAGTGCGGACTTACTGAACAGTGGTTCCTCAACAGATGAGCCATATGACCCAGCAATTCCACTTCCGGCTGTGTAACCAAGAACGGAAAGCAGCGGCTCAAACAGAGGTGTGTCCACCCATGTTCAGAGCAGCATTATTCACAACCCAGAGGTGGAAGCTACCCACGTGCCCATCATGGATGAATGGATAAACAAAATGCGGTCCATCCATACGTGAAGTACTACTCAGCCTTAAAAAGGAAGGAAATTCTGACACGTTACACCACAAATGAACCTTGAGGGCATCATGCTACAGGACGTAAGGCAGTCACAGCAAAGACACACACTGTAAGATTCCCCTATCGGAGGTCCCTAGGAGTCAGATTCATAGACAGAAAGTAGGATGGTGGCTGCAGGGGCTGGGAGGAGAATGGGCAGTTTTGCAAGAAGAAAATAATTCTGGGGATGGTGGGCAGTGGTGATTGTACAACAATGTGCCACCGACCTGTATGTATAAAAATGATATAGTTTGTTATGTATGTTTTGCACAATTGAAAACTTTAAAAAATTACATGTGGGATCAGCTGGTGTGACTCAGTGGTTAAGTGTCGAACCAGGAACCAGGAGGTCGCTGGTTCGATTCCTGATTAGGACACGTTTCTATCTTCTCTATCCCTCTCCCTTCCCCTCTCTCTAAAAAAACAAATAAATAAATAAAATACAAAATTGCATGTGGAAGAGACTGTTTCTTCAGGTCCCAGAATCAAGCAGCAAACCAGGACCTGCTGTGGGACCTGCCACAGACACGCACAGTTTGGATCACGTAGGCATTTGAACTTGACAGCCTCCGGAAGGAACCTGTGGCTCTCCAGGTGGCCTAAGCCCCAGACTCCATCACCTCACCTGCCTGGCTGGCTCCTGGAGGCACCTGAGGTTGGAACCGAGAGTGAAGGAAGAGAATCTGCAATGCCTATGACTTTGCTAGTGGCCGCTGCTGCCCCGGGCCTGGGGCTCTGCATGGACCGAGCTGGTGGGAGTCAGGTAACAGGACATGAAGGACACTAACGCTGTCCCACGAGTCCCCTCCGCATCCCAAACCCATGTTGTTAGTTGGGGCCCAAGTGACCAGCTCTGGACAATAAACCATAAGCCGAAGCGGCCTGTGTGTTGTGGGGTTACTGGGCTGAAGCAACAGGCATGTCCCCCAGGGTGGAGCCTTCATTGGCCTGGCTCCCCAAGAGGCAATGTGAAACGCACAGGCCCCAAATGCCTCATGACGGAAAGGCAGTGTGAGCAAGTCAGTGAGAAATAAGCCTCTTTGAACCCCTGGGATCTGGGGTTCATTTGTTACTGTAACATAACCTTGCTTATCCTCACACACACGGTGCACGATGGGAAGAGAGGGTTACCACGGAGACCGCAGCCCTAGATCCACACTCTATGCTGAGAAACCTCAGAAAAAAAGCACATGCTTTGTCTGGGCTTCGGTTCCCCATTTTTCTTAGAAAAACAGGAACTTCGTCTTGTTCAGCCGCGGGAAGGAGACAGGTGCTGCGTGCTAATCTGGGAGGGAGGTCTGCGCTCTCTGCCAACCTCACTGCCTGGCCCTCAGGTTCCCCATCCGATCTCTCGGGGTCACCCACGGCTTCCAGGGCTGGACTCGAGGGGGGGAGCCACCTGGCGCAGGGACCTCAGGGAGCCCCTCTATGAATGGACCCAGTGTCAGGAGCCAAGAAGGGGTGAGCTCGCTCACGCCCCTCTCACAACTTCAGCTTCCTCTTCAGGGACAGCCTGAGACCCGAGCCCCTGGCTGAGATGGTTTTTAAACCGACCTTGACCTCAGCCTATCTTGGGAGCCCTCACCACCTAGAAGGCCTCTCCCCAGAGTTGGGAGCTGCACAGGGCACTGGACCCTCCCACTCAGCACAGACTGTCGGAAGTGTCTCCCAGGTGAGGGGGCAGGCGGAGGCCAGGGCACCTCCCGGGCACTGAGGGATCAGCAGGACAGACCCGACACACGGGGGAACCTGGAGGTGCAGACAGCACTGAGCTTTATTTCCAAACAGCAGACAGAATGCCCTGACCTCCCACCCGTCACCCCTTCTGAGCCCAGGAAGGAGACAGGCCTGGGCCCACCCACCGGCCCCACCTAGGAGGGTGGGGCCTGAGTCCACCTCTAGCTGAGGCCGGGCAGGGCTCCCCTCTCACGGGCACTCCTGCCAGCGGGAAGGGGCTAGAGGCGATGGCAGGAGCACTGTCCTCCAAGTGGCCCGTCCTCGGGTTGTCCGCCAGGGTGCGCGGGCGGGGCTGGGGCGCCTGGGGTTCTGACCAGGTCAGGGTGGGGGACGGGACCCGCACTGACGGGGCCTGGATGGTGAATAAGGTGGTGTCAGAGGGGGCCACTTTGGCGGCAGGTCACCCCACTTCCAGCCTCATCCCCTTCAGGATCTTAGAGTCGGGGTCACCTCCTTGGGAGGGATGGGGTAGCCAGTGGGGAGTGCTGGATCCTGGAAGGGTGCCTTGGGTCAGGGCCAGGAGATGGGGATGGGCCCCTACAGGGAGACACCCCAATCCTGCCCCCAGGACTCTGCAGTCCCCAGGCCCACTCCAGGCCCCTGCCCCTCCCAGGGGGCCCCGAACCATACCAGGTGGGAAGGGCCGGTCGACAGCGGCTGGTGCTGGGCCTCGGAGGTGACACAGGACCAGAGGTCCAGGCTCTGGGGGCCGGAGCTTTTCTCGGGTTTTGGAGGGAGAATGTCCCAACCCAGCAGACAGTGCTGTGGAGAAAAGGGGTCAAGGCGCCTGGCCTGGGGCAGGGCTCCCCCAAATAGTCACGGCATCCCCTGGAGACAGAGGCTCCCCCAGGGCAGGGCTGTATCTATCCACTGGGCCTCCCTTTTCCTGACCCTGTTGACCCAGGCCCCGGCCCAGACCCGGTGGGCGGAGGGAAGGCTGCGGACACTGACGGAGCACTTCCTGTGTGCTGGGCTCTGCCCCACGCCCGGACTGGTACCGATTCCCTCAACTGCCCACCTCACCACACAAGCCTGAGGACAGTATGTCGTGCCCATTTTACAGATGTGCAAACCGACTTTCCTTGGCATCCCGTCTCCTCCCCCCAGGCCCAGCTCCCCCAGGAGTGACGGGGGTCCCCGACACAGGAGACACGAAGGACATTATAGGAGGCACTATGGAAGCACAAGGGCTTGGGTTCCAATCCCAGCTCTCCCACCTGCTGACCTCGGACAGCCACCGCCCCTCTGCCTCCGTGCACTCTACAGAGTGGGCGGAGGCAGAGCCTGTGCTCTCGGCTGCTGTGGGGCTCCGTGAGGTGATCCTCCTCAGGACTGCGCACCCACAAGAGAGCTCAGTACACGGGGCCCATTTACACCAGCGTGTGGCAGACACTCCTGGGTGCCAGGGTGTGGGGGGGGTGCCCCACGCCCCGGAATAAGCAGAGCACAGGTGATGGAAGTGGCCTGGCCTGGGCTCCAGAGATTTGGGTGCTCAGCCTCGCTGGGTGGCCTTGGCACAGTCCCTGGCCCTCTCTGGGCCTCAGGCTCCCTCTGGGAACCTGGGCCAGCCCCACACCCGTCCCCATCCAGACTCCCCGTGGCTGCTCACCCGGGGCAGGGCCAGCGTATCGGAGGCGTCGAAGCTCTTCCGCCGGTGGATGCGGTAGCGGTGGGGTGGGTCCAGGATGGCCTGTGGGATGCTCACCCTGCGGCGGGGGGTAACAGTGGGGGCATGGCCACAGAGGTTTCCTGGCTGCTGTGGGGTCACAGCCCCAGGCCCATCTGTTCTTCCCTCAAACCCGTGGGCTCCAGGCTGACTCCCTCCTCAGCTGCCGCTGCCCCAGTGCCCTGGCCACTCACCGGACCTGCGCTGGGTCTGTCAGTGTCTCCGGGCCCCGCTGGTCCCGGGGTGTCCTGCACAGGCGGCAGGGGGTGCCAGGGTCCGAAGGCACCAGGAACAGACGCCGGTTGACACGGTAACAGAACACACCTGAGAGGCCCCAGATGCGGCAGTGCCTCAGCCCGGAAGCCTAATCCCGGGGCCCCTTGCTGCCCCCAACCACACAGGCCCGCTAACCCTTCCAACTGCCCTCTCACACTCACAGGCGTGCACACGTGCACACACAGAGCAGGCACACAGACCTATGCTCACACACAAAACATGGAGCACCACTTCCTCAAGCATGACACACGTGCACACAACCGCACACTGGCCAGCACCTTCGCATGTGGACATGTCACGTGTGCAAACACAAAGCATGGCGTTAGTCACATTTGTGGACACATGCACGTGCCTGTATTTGTAATCACACGCACACAGGGTGCACAGAGTCATGTTCACATGAACATCCCTTACACACATATGTTCAGTGTGCGCTACACATGCAAATTCACAGCAGACTTATGTGCTGTGACTGAGCCGGGACCCTCCCCCCACAGGCAACACATACGGAGAGAGGAGGGTGTGGGAGTGGGAGCACACAGGAAATGAGGCAGCTGAGAAGCAAATGAAGGCTGCGGGGGAGCGGGGAGGCGGAGTGACACAGGGCTGACCCTAATCCCCATGAGGCCGGGCCTCAGCTCCCTCACCTCCCACCCAGCGCCTCCTCCGCCCTGTCCAGACACCAGGCCTCCCCTCCCTGATCCCCAACACCCAGCCGCTCCCCAGCCCCCCACAACCTCGGCTGGGCTCCAGGGTGGCCCGCGGGGCTTACACTCACATTCGTGGTCTTCCCGGCCACTGCCGCTCTCCCGCCGGCCGGGGAACCGGGGTCTATGAGAGCGAGAGGGTGAACAGGCCAGCGACAGGGAGGGTCCCTGCGCGGCCTGCCCACCGCTGGCCTGCCCCTACTCACTCGGGCTCACTGTGAACACACTCCTCCTTGTTGGTTTCCCGGAACTCCTGCAGCTCCGAGAAGAAGGCCTCGGGCTTGCTGCTGACGGGCGAGCGGTTGTCCAGAGACCCTGAAGTGGGCAAAGCACGGGGAGCTGCTGGGCGGCCACTGGCCAGGCTCAGAGGACACTCAGTGCTGGCACCCAGGCCACCTGCTTTGTCCTCACCAGGCCTCACAGACCTGAAGGGACCCTCCACTCGCTGTGCCTGTTGGTTTTGTCTGTGTCCATCCACCCTGATGCATATCCAATCGTCTAAGCAAACAGTATTTACAGAAGCCCTGCAATGGGCCAGACACTGCTGAATGTGCTGGGGAAAGAGCAGTGAACTAGACAAAGCTCCTGCCCTCCCTTACTAATATGGTGGCAACAGACAAACTGGTCGCCTAAGCAGCATGCGGTACAACAGAGTGGGGACGTGTGCTAGGAAGTAGAGAGCAGAACCAGGGAACCCAGCTTGATAGGGCAGGGGTGCCAGGGGAGGCCTCTCTGAGGAGGTGACACCTGAGAGGGGGGAGGGAGCCACGTGGCCATCTCAGGCAGAAGAGCAAGTGCAAAGGCCCTGGGGCAGAAGTGTATTTGACGAACAGCCAGGAGGTGAAAGTGGCTAGAGGGGAGTAAGGGATGAGAGTGGAGATGAGGCTGGGAAGCCAGCAGAGGGCTTGGAGACAAGGAGTGGCATAATCAGATCGGCATGTATTTTTACCCTCTGGCTGCTATGAGGTGGGAGACAGGGGCACCAGTTAGAAGTGACTATAGGCATCCTGGCGGAGAGAAGTGATCAGATGCTACAAATATGCTGAAGGCAGGACTACTAGGATGTGTCAATGGACTGGGAGAGGAATATGTGAAAAGGAGAGATGGGAATCAAGGTTGATCCCAAGGTTATGACCTGACCAATTATTAGGTACTTAGAGTTGCCATTTGCAAAGACAGGAAAGACTGCAAGTGGGAAGAAAATCATCACCTTGATTTTGGACATGAAAGCAATCTAAGACACAGAGAAGACAGCCAGATACAGAAGTCTAGAACTCAGAGGAGGGGTGGGCCAGACATAAAAACAGGGGAGTCCAGGCAAGCACTCGAGCACCGCCTCTGTGCCTGTCCCTGTGCCGGGGGCTGATAGAAGGCGCTCACCACGGAGGGTGGGGCATTCAGACACACTAGGCAGCACTGGGTGGGGGCGCAGGCAGGGGTGTAGGCAAGCTGGGGCCTCCACCCCCCACTCACAGGCAAGGCGTGTGCATGGGGCGGGCCACACCTGCAATCCAGTCATAGCCCAGGTAGGGTCTGAGGCGCCAGCTCCTCTCGGGGACTGGAGACTCCTCGGTGAAGGTCACTCTTAGCTGACAAGGCAAAGACACAGGGTTAGATCAGCAGACCCAGCCTGAAGGAGGCCCCAGCTTAGGGGAAGCAAAGGGGTTGTGTCTTAACTTACACGCTGATGTGGGCCCCAAGGCTCAGCTGAGGGCTCAGGAATTGAAAGATAAAGTGTTTGGTCCCCGCCCCTTTCTATGTGTGACTTTGAATAAGTGTGGCCTCAGCCTTGGTCTTGCCATCTGTATCATGGGGTTCCTCGCCTTCTTCCCAAAGTGCCATCTGAGAAACTAACCACCACCACTTCCCCAGCACGGAGCTGAGCTGGACAGCCTCTCACCTTACAAAGAAGGCTGCCCATGAGTGCATTTGTCAGACAGGGAAACTGAGGCTCCAGGGAGCGCCCATGGACGGATGCCCCACTCTCCCATGTTACCTTGGGCAGCTTTCTTTGTTCATCCAGGATCCTCGGGGCCTGTGCCTCCAGCTCTGCTGATCGCTCTGAGTCATTAGAGTCTGAGGTGGCCAGCAACGGTGCCATGCAGGGCCTCAGTGGGCTCAGGGGCTCCCTGACAGGTGGGCGAGAGGTCGCCCCCGAGCTGGCCCCGCCGAGAGAGGACAGGTCGTAGGAGTCACCTTCGTTGGCATCCCGTGGGGAGGAGGTTCTCTGGGCCACTGAAGGCGTCTTTTGGGACAATGACATCTCTGAGTCATAGCTGCTGCGGGAGTCCAGGCTTGACTAGAACAGAGAGGCCAGGTCACCCAGCCACCTCCCTAGCTGGCATGTCTTAGGCATAAAGGCCTGAGTTCCTGCTCCAGCCTCTGCTGCCCAGTCCAGTCCCTCCCCTTGCTGGGCCTCAGTTTTCTCATCAGCAATACAATGGGCACGCTGCACAGGACAACCCTGGAGGCCTGGGTCCTGGCCTGAGGTTAGTTAGTAGCCCGCGCCCCCTCATCCTCTGGGAGCTCCCAAGGTGAACACCCACCTCTGAGGCTGCCTTGGCCACGGACCGCCGCATGGCATCCTGCCTAACCCACAGCTGCCTCAGAAGCTCCAGGTTGAGCTGCCGCAGCTGCGCCAGGTCCTTGGTCTCCACCATCCCGGGCATATCGTCTGGCTTCCCACAGCCGATGTCGGATGTCGCTGACTCCCAGCTGTAGAGCCCTCAGGGCTGAGTTCCAGACCCAGCTCTGCTACCTGCAGCCAAGACAGCATGACACAGGGCTGAGGAGGCTGCCCAGTGGAGTCTGAGGCCTGGGTTCCAATCCCTCCACTCTTGATACTCCCCAACTGTGCAGCCTCAGACAAATAAGTTGACCTTCCTTTGCCTCTATTTCTTAATCTGCCAAACGAGATGATAACAGTATCTACCTCATAAGGTTGTTGTAAGGATTAAATGAGGTAATACATGTTACATGTGTTTTTTTTTAAATATATTTTATTGATTTTTTACAGAGAGGAAGGGAGGAGGGATAGAGAGTTAGAAACATCGATGAGGGAGAAACATCGATCAGCTGCCTCCTGCACACCTCCTACTGGGGATGTGCCAGCAACCAAGGTACATATCCTTGACCAGAGTCGAACCGGGGACCTTTCAGTCCACAGGCCGACGCTCTATCCACTGAGCCAAACCGGTCAGGGCTGCATGTTACATCTTGATACAGGTCCTGGCACACAGCAAGCATGCAATAAATGTCTGCTGTTATTCCTCTGGTCAGTGTGTTTCTTTACATGCCCAAAGAGAACAATGCCCCTTTAACGACTTGAACTAAGACAGTAGACCAGTTTGACTTATAGAAAGCAATTAGGGCAATTCTACAAATGTAAGGCATTGTAACTTGTGAATCCAACACATACCAGGCTCCTGCAGGGACTCTTTCCTCTCTCCTGCCCATTCTTCCTGTTTCCTTTTCTTTTTACAAATGAAGAAACTAAAAGTTTAGAGAAGTTAAGCAACTTGCCCCAAATCACACAGCCAGTAAGTGGCACAATCAGTATTTGAACCTAAATCTAGCTCCAGGATCCACGGTCACACCAGCCTTTCCCCAGTAGTGTGGAGAGGGGCCTGCAAAGCTGCCTCCTATTCCCAGCCTTTGCTCCCCCACCCCACCCCCCACCTTCCCCAGGGATCCAGGCTCAGGGATACACAGATGCCTCTGGAAGGAGTTTCTGCAGGCTAGGGGAAGGGGCTCCCCACTTCCCTCAGGTCCCCAAGGCCAGACTCCCCCGAACAGAAAGTCTCTCTCAATACACACTATCCCTTTTCAACCCTGGGTCCAGTCTGACAGGCACCTTCAGAAACCCTGCCCCACCCACACTCTTCGCCAGTGGACCGCCCACACCGGGGGTGGGGATGGGGCCTCCTCAGCGCCCTAAAGCCCAGAGAAGCCAGACTTACACTGGACACCCTACCCCTCACATATGCCCCGCAGGGAAGGGGGTACAGAGGAGATGCGAGTACCGAGGACTCCGTGGGGGACTCTCATGCTCAGCAAACAGCCAGAGCCGCGGGACCGGAAGTCCCTGCGCCAGCCCTTATCCGGTCAGATCTCCCTTGGGGTTAAAGAGAACAGCCTGGCCCAGCCGGTTTGGCTCAATGGATAGAGTATCGGCCTGCGGACTGAAGGGTCCCGGTTTGATTTCGGTCAAGGGCACGTACCTCGGTTGCAGGCTTGATCCCCAGGCCTGGTTGGGGTGCGTGGGAGAGGCGATCAATGGATGTGTCTCTCTTACATTGATGTTTCTGTCTCTCCCCCTCCCTTCCACTCTCTCTAAAAATAATAATAATAATAAAAGAGAACAGCCTGCACTGCCCTCCTCCGGCTTCAGCCCCGATTTGAAAAGCTAACAATAAGCAATTTTTAAAAAAATAAGGAACATTTTTAAAAATTGGGGAAAAAGAAAAGCTAAAAGCTGCGCAAATGCAACAGGAAGACAACGTTCAAAAGAGAGACGGGTAGCCAAAGCACCGGAGGCAGTGCGGGGGGACGCCGGGCCGGGACCCCGGGGAAGGGAGACTCAGCCTACCTTAGCACTCACAGTCAAATTCATCTTTCCCACCGCGGCCCCGAGCCGCGGGGGCCACGCGGGGCCTCCAGCCGAGCCCTCCCCCCGCCCCCCCCACCGCCACCCCCACCCCATCCCCGGCCTAGCTGCTCTGCACTCACAGCCCGGAAGCCACGGGTCCGCGCCGCTGGACGCCGCCTGTGCCGGAAGAAGTTCCGCCCCGTGCACCCTGCGTGACGCCACGGGGGCGGGACCCACAAGGCCGCCCTGATTGGTCAGATGAGTGGCAGGGCCCAGACGCGCCTGGGAACGTTACTCCGCGTTCAGAAGCGACAGTTTCAATATTTGGGCGGGACTAACAGCGTTTCTCAACAGCTGATTGGTCAACGCCCGAGGTCAATGTTTTCGGACTGGGGCGGGCTCCTGGAAGGCCGGCTCTGATACCGGGCCGCGGGCTGTGGCACGTTTGGCGCCGGCGGGTTCAGAGTCTGGCCCTGGCCCTGCTCCTAAGCTGTGGGGTGCAGCTGTGGGGTTTTAACCTGGGCGAGCGTGATTGGCGGCTGGCGAATCATTCTTTCATACTTTTTTTCTTTTTTTTATATGTTTTTTTTTGTTTGTTTCACAGAGGAAGGGAGAGGGAGAGAGATAGAAACATCAATGATGAGAGAGAATCATTGATCAGCTGCCTCCTGCGCGCCCCCTACTGGGGATCGATCCCCGAACCGGGCATGCGCCCTGACCAGTAATCAAACCGTGACCTCCTGCCCTAACTGGTTTGGCTCAGTGGATAGCACATCGGCCTGCGGACTGAGGGGTCCCAGGTTCGATTCTGGTCAAGGACATGTAGGGCACATCCCCAGTGGGGGGTGGGGGGTACAGGAGGCAGCTGATTGATGTTTCTAACTCTCTCTCCCTTCCTCTCTGTAAAAAATCAATAAAAATATGTGTTTTTTTATAAAACCGTGACCTCCTGGTGGATAGGTCGAAGCTCAACCACTGAGCCACACTGGCCAGGCCTTTCATCCGTTCTTTAAAGCATTTATCGTTCCTATGCAGGATGCAGGTTAGAATTAAGAGGAGGCCCTACTTGGAGGAGCAGGTTAAGAAGTGGATTCAGTCTGTAAAATATAAGTAAATTTAAATAGAGTGCCTGCTATTCACCAGGTATTTTCCCAGCCTCATAAATATGCTTTAAGGTGAGTGGGTGTGTTTTTTTAATTTATTAACTTTTAGAGAGAGAGAGAGGAAGGGGAGAGAGAAACATTGCTTTGTTGGCCCACTTATTTATGCACTCATTGATGGCTTCTTGTATGTGCCCCGACGCTAGATTGACCCTGACACCTCAGTGGGCTCAGGGACTTCTTGTATTGGCACTTGGCAGGTGGGATTGAGATTACTCCCCCTCCCCCCGACCTGGCCCCAACCAGGAGAGGACATATCGCAGGGGTTACCTTGATTGGCGCCCCGTGGGGAGGCGGTTCTTTGGGCATTAAGGACATCCACACAGAGACTTGTGCATGAATGCTCCTGACAGCATTATTCATAATAGCCACACATTAAAAAGGAAATAATTCAAATGTCCATCAACTCACAAATGGGTAAACTAAATGTGGTATATCCATACCAATGGGAACTATCAATAAAAAGGAAGAAAGTACTGACACATGCTACAACATAGATGAACCTCATAAACAACTCGTAGGCATTTAAGCAAGGGGAAAAATTGTCCATATAAAGACTTGCATATAAATGCTCACAGCAGCTGTATCGTAAATGCAAATATCTGTCAAGAGGTGAGTGAATAAACAAATTGTGGGATAAAAATGATACTTGCCCGGCTGGTGTGGCTCAATGGTTGAGCGTCAACCTATAAACCAAGAGATCGAGATTGAATTCCCGGTCAGGGCACATACCCGGGTTGCAGGCTCAGTCCCCAGTAGGGGTCGTGCAGGAGGCAGCCAATCAATAATTCTCTTCCATCAGTGATGTTTCTCTCTCTCCCTCTCCTCTCTCTCTAAAATCAACAAAAACATTTAGAAAAAAAATTTTTTAATGAAATATTATTTTAAAGTGCCCAGTGCAAGGCACCATTCTTTCCTCCCTGGAATGTTGTAGTCACCTCCTATCCAGTTTCCCTGCTTCTATCCTTAATCTCTCTCATCCACTCTCTAGCAGCCTGGGGTTTAGGATGTAAGTCAGCTCATGTCACTCCTCTGCTCAAAATTCCAATGGCCTCTACCTCACTCACAGCAAAAGTCAAAGTCCTCACAGGGGCCTGCCAGACCCCAGTCCACCCTGATTCCTTTTCACACCTTATCTGCTACTACTCTCCACCTCCCTCTCTCTGCTCCAGCCACTCTAGTCTCATTTTGTTCCTTGAAGATATTGGACATGCTCCCACCTCAGGGCCTTTGCACATGCTGGTCCCTCTGCCTGGAATGCCCTGCCCAGATATCTACAGGGCTTCATTCAAATGTCTTCTCAGGGACACTCACCCCATTCCCACACGACTGTTACACCCTCCCTCCCCTTCCCTACCTCATGTAATAGCCCTTACCTTCTGATACATTGTGTCTTTCACTGGGGGTTTTTGCCTGTTGTCTGCCTTCCCCCACTAGCATACAAGCTCCAGAAAGGCAGGGATTTTTTTGTCCACCTCATCCACTGCTGTACCTCCAGCGCTCAGAACCATGCTTGCTAGCACATCATGTTCTCTCAAACATTTTGCTGAACTAACGGGCTTCCTCATTTCTAGAGGAAAACGGACCGCTTGGGTTTTTGCAGCGCTTGGGTTCATGCGTACAAATGTGACACATGGTGAGCTCTCAGCAAAAGCTGCCGTTCGTCCCAACCTCAAGCTGAGTCTGACTCAGAGGCAGAAGGCTATTCTGGAGGACAGAGTGAACGTAGCTGGCATCTGTGAGGAGGGCCCAGCCTTGACACCTGGCTACATCCTCTTTGTGATTAAATGGGGACACTGTTACTGGAGGGCCAGAACTTCCCAGCCTCTCAGGTTTCCCAGAACTCACAGCGGACAGATGAGTAGGTTTCGAGACCACAGGCATGAGTCTGGCCTTGCTGGGAATAACGCACGAGGTGGTGGTGAGTGAGGCAACAGAGTGTAGATCACCCTTCTCAACCTCAGGTGATCACCCAGGAGTAGTTGGTGAACAGTGGAACCGGGTTGCAAACAGCTGCTTAAGGAGAAAATGCCTGTGGACTGCAGGCAGAGAAATGACTGGTTTAAAATGTTGGGTTTCACCTGCACATACGTGTGTCCTGGATCATGCCCTGTACCTAACTGTGGGTCAGGATAAGCAGATTGAAAGCCATTGGGCTTTGGGGAAACTAGGTCCTGGACTCCATCACCCCAGCTGCTGATACTGGAACCCTTGGAAGCCCCTAGCATTACCTATAGACGTTCCCAGTAGCATCTGTTGCGTGCCCCACACTAGAGAGCTGATAAACGTGTGGACTGTGACCAGGACAGGATTCGTTAACTCAGCACGTGTTGGACCGAGTTCTGGTTCTGAGCCAGGCACTGGTTTAGATGCTTGGCACACATCAGTCAAAAAAAAAAAAATCTCAACGCTTCAGAACGTATGTTCTAGCAGGGAGAGGCACATATATTACATGTTAGAGGATGACTATTAAGAAAAACATGTTACACGTGTTGTAGGGTGAGAGTACTCCTAAGTGCTGGGGAACAGGGAAGGAGAGAAGGCTTTTAAGGAAGGTGTTCTGGGGTAACACTTCAGCAGCCTTGGACGTAAAGGAGTTAGTTAGCTGTGGTGAGATCCGGAAGAACAGGCGGAGGGTCAGGTAGGGCAAAGGCCCTTATGGAGAAGTGTGCTGAGCAATTTCAAGAAACAGCAAGGAGCCGGTGTGACTGAAGCAGAGGCAGCCGAGAAGAGAGGGGCGGTGGGAGGCAGCGCAGACCCCAAAAGGCCACTGCAAGGTCTTGGGCCTCCTTCTGGGTGGAACAGGGACCCAGAGCAGTGTTTCCAGCAGAGAAGCAACATGGTCTGAGTTCTTTTCCAAATCGACATCAAGGTCACCCTGGCTACTGCCAGGACACAAACACAGAGGGCCAGGGTGGGAGGAGGGGCCGAGTGAGGGGCCAGTAACCTGGGTCGGAGGAGTGAGTGGTAGTTTTGTGTGGAGGGAAGTGCTCTGGGTTACGTGTATTTTGAAGACAGAAACTGGCACGTTATAGACAAAGACAACAGCATGGCAATTAGCAGAGGGGCAGGGGTTGGGGAGACTTGGGGTGATGAACACACAATATACAGATGATATATTTTATAGAATTGTACCCCTGAAACCTGTATAATTGTATGCACCAATGTCACCCCCAATAATTTCAATTAAAAAAGGAAAAAAAGAAAAGCTGCCAGGTTTGGATGCAGCATGTGACAGTGGAGTCCAGGATGATGCCCGGTTTGTGGCCTGGGAGCCTGGGCGAGGAGACTGCCACCCACCACGATGTGGAGGCCTCTGAAAGGGACCAGCGGAGCAGGCCGTGGGGGCCACTGCCCAGGGGCCGGGGTGCCGGGCCCAGGAAACTGACTAGTCATGCCCAGCCACTGCTGAGGGCCCTTCAAAGAAAGAGAGAAAAGGTCACAACCAAGTTCTCAGAAAGCACGCTAGGGTAGGCCAGTCTGAGTCATGACTTAAGTGAAAAATGAACGGCTCAGAGTTATAGTGAAATCTGTCAAGAAATCACTCGATTTCCTGGTCCTTAAAGATAAGCTACGCCTTTGCTCTTCTGAGAGTACCAGATTCCCCGAGTGAGGAGGAACCACAGGCCCATTACAGAGGGAACATCCCAGGTTAAGGTCATTTTATTTATTATTATTATTATTATTATTATTATTATTATTATTACTAGTAGCCCTGCGCATGAATCCGTGTGCCAGTAGCTCTCTCACGGTGACGAAGCAAGCATTCCACCAGGCCGCTCACATTGCCCGCTCTCAGTGGCGCCCCCGCCTCCCCCCCAGGGGCCGGGGAACTCTGGTGGGGCTGAGAGGACTGGGCGCCACCATCTTGTGGCTATGGGCGCTGCCATCTTTGTGATGGAGTGGCGGTTAATTTGCATATTACCCTTTTGTTAGATAGGATTATTTTTGTTAATCCTCACCCAAGGGAATTTTTTTCATTGATTTTTAGAGAGTAGAATGGAGGGAGGAGGAGAGGGAGAGAGACACATCAATTGGTTGCCTCCTCATGGGGATCGAACCTGCAACCCAGGTATGTGCCCTTGACCAGGAATCCAACCCTTGACCTTTGGTGCTCGGGTCGGTGCTCCAACCACTGTGCACACTGGCCAGGGCAAGGTCATTTTAAATATTAACCTGCAGCCCTAACCGGTTTGGCTCAGTGGATAGAGCATTGGCCTGCGGACTGAAGGGTCCCAGGTTCAATTTCAGTCAAGGAATTGGTTGCAGGCACATCCCCAGCAGGGGTTGTGCAGGAGGCAGCTGATCGATGGTTTCTCTCTCAT
The DNA here is from genome assembly GCF_027574615.1 of Eptesicus fuscus. Taxonomy (NCBI): domain Eukaryota; kingdom Metazoa; phylum Chordata; class Mammalia; order Chiroptera; family Vespertilionidae; genus Eptesicus; species Eptesicus fuscus. The sequence continues at coordinate 6,653,146 of NC_072481.1, read as the reverse complement.
CAATCTAACTCTCTCTCCCTCTCCCTTCCTCTCTGTAAAAAATCAGTAAAATATTTTTTTAAAAATACTAACCTGCAGACTCAGTTATGTCAGAGGGAGTTTGCAGAAGAATAGTAAACTGAGAAGATCCCACAAAGGGTTCCCAACTAGCTTTATTTTCATTTCCAATATTATCAGCAATGATACAGGAGCAATTCAGGCAAATATATCACCTTAAATACATCAGAGAAAAAACTCACTGTCAAGCATGTCTCACTCCAGCAAATAAACATAAACACAGAGAACAGAGTCAGCAGCATTAAATTCAAGTGTCTTTGCCACACTTCCTTCAGAAAGTCTCTCCCTCGGTGGTATGTATTTCATTTTACTTATCGTACAAGTTCAACATTTCATTCATTGCCCAGGGGCTACGTTAAAAAAAATTCATGTTTAGTTATATTAAATAATTTCCCCCCAAAGCACAAAACTCATTGGAATTGTGGGACACTGATTCTCTGGCATGCTGTGAGGTGACACCGTCCAGGCCTGCAGAACACTCAGCAAGCCCTCCCACCGCACGCCCTTCGGCGAAGCCCATCACTTTGTTCCACACGACAGTGCAGACTGCGGTTTGAAAGACTAGTGGGACCGGAGGGGATGCCCCTGCGTGGCCACCCACGTGTGCAGAGACCATCAACTCACATCCTGACACCAGAGCACGTAGACTCAAAAGGGCAGGACAAGCCCTGCCTCTTGCTGGAAGAGGGGCTGCTTCTTTCTAGCACGTTCTTTGACCTGCGCTGCAAAGGCTGTCCCCGAAGGCGGCTTGCCCAGACAGTTAACACACTGGAGACAGGAACCTGCCCCCACTTTAACCACTAACAGTGAAAAACACGTCTCGAAGTGAACAGGAGGCCACGTGTGTCGGTGGGAGGCTCTGGGGATGGGGAGTGCAGAGGCGGGGCCCAGGGTTCCCACAGTCCTTGGCCAGCTGCAGCGTCACCGCACAGACCCAGCCCAGAGGGTGCTCGGCCAGGGGCAGGTGGGCCAAGCTGGAGGTGGGACATGTCTCTTAAGGGGCACAATGGGGATGCAATCAAGCTAGTGGGGTGACTCTCAGACCCCATGGGCCCTCAGAGTGAGGTCTAACGGAGGGCCCAGCTCTGCCCCGACTCCACCTTCTCCAGCTGTCCTGAAAGGGGCCCACGCCCCCCAGCCTGCCGCCAAGGCCCCCTTCCTGTCACCATCTTTCCCTCTACTACATGCTTTAACAATCTGGACCAAACCACCTCTCACTAATGATAAAACCAGACCACGCAGGCCAAGGACCGAAACTAGAACAAGGTCGACAACGAAGAGCAGGGAGGCACGCCCCTCCTCATGGTAACAGCCACCCCTCCAACAGCACAGGCGTCAGGAGGGCACAGCCCTCCACACACAAGCTCCCCTAAGCTATTCTCACCACTGCAATCCAATCGCCTCTGCGGCATCCTCCTCCCCCTCGGGGCACAGGCCCACCTCACCCAAAACCCAGGGCGTGCGTCCTGAGCCCCACCATCAACGCGTGTCTGAGAGCTCTGCGCACAGACAAAGCATGAAAAAGCTGAAGGACCGAACTGACACCAGCCACAGTCCTTCTGGGACAGAACCATGCCAATCCGATCTGGGAAGAAAGTCCAAGCATCCCTAGAGTGGCCCTTTCTGCAGGTGTGCTGGGCCGGCATCAGTGTGGGCTGGAGGAGGGGTGGGAAGGTTCCGAGCAGGCATGCGGTGAGGCTGGGAGCCAGGACCTTCCCAAGCACCCAATGATGCTCAATCAAGTGGCTCTGACAAAGCAGAGAGACTCGACTTGACTCCTCGGTGTCACACTGTCGTTTAAAGTCTCCTCTAGGGTGTGAGCCGGGAAATCTCCCTGCAGCGGCAGGCGAAGGAGGGGGGAAAGCGACTAGTGTTTAAGGGCTCAAAACAGTGAGACACTGGTGCTTTCATTCTCACGGCGGCGGCCAGGCAGGAGCAGCCCTGGAGGCGCCCCATCGGCTGGCAGCACTGCCTTCTCCACACAGGCTCCGGCTCCGGGCTGCCCACTATCTGCTGGGCTGCAGGTACTGGTGCATGAACATGTTGAGTTCACTGTCCATCCAACCACCTTTATTCCTGCAGAGAAATGATTTGGCAGCGGTAATAGCTGATAATAATAGGTAATATTAGCATTATATGCCAAGCCCTGTTCTTGGCACAAAGCCCTCCAAAAACCCCCTTCTTACACACGAGGAAAATGAGACTTTCCCAGCTGCAAGCTGTTGTCTGCTTCACCCTGGGACCACGGGCCAGCCCCTGAACTGGTGGGAACTCTGCTTCCCTGCCTGTCCGTTTCAGGTACATCCTGTCCCCAGTGGCTGACAAGCAGCAGACACTCCCCACATGCACCTGCTAGTTCCCAGGGGATGAGTGTGTCCCTGGAAAATGGCTGCCCCGGGGGTGGGTGGGAGGGCACATGGACACAGTCAGGGGAGGGGAAGTCTACTTCCCTGGGTTGGAGCCTGTGCCCGAAGACGCAGCTCCCGGGGTGCTGCCCCCCAGGGGCGGGGGCAGGAAGCACAAGGTCCCTGTGAGCTGATGCTATCTCCGGCTGAGCGGCCGGGGACTTGTGCAGAGCACACACATTCAGCTCTATGGCTGTCATGAAACCTGACTATTTACAGATGGAAACAGTGAAACCCACAAAAGCTCAGTGATTGGCCGGAACATGAGTGCCTGGACCAGAACCCGGGACCCCTGGCTCCTCAGATCAATATTCTCTCCAGCAAACTCTGTTTCGACAGACCCTGCGCAGATCTGGGCTCCCATCTGACTTCTGCCAGCTACCTGCTACCTAATCAGCTTCCCTGTGGTAAAATGCTGGCTTCCCCCCTTTCCTGAGCTCAGAGAGAAACGGACTAAAATGCGTGCGGGGGCCCAGCCCAGTGTCCGCAGCACACAGTGGACAGTCAAGGACAGAAAAGGATGCTGAAGGCTGAGCAGAGCAGCTCATGTCAAGTGCCCGGGACGCTGCAGCTGAGAAGGTGCCAGTGAGCTGTAACCCTACGGCCCCACCCCACACCGCCTGGTTCCTCTGCTGCCACCACAGCCATCACTGCCGGTGCCGGGGGACAGTGCTGGCACCACACCTGGCATCCCAGGTGCTGGGCAAAGGTCTTACACGGGAAGAAGCTAAACCCCACCAGGAGATGTGTGTTCACACCACACACCACAGCCCACGCCTCCCCGCCCAGGCCTCCTCACCTGAGCAGCTTGGCTTTGCTCTGAAGTGAAACCAGAACCTCGATTTTCTGGTTCATAGCAGCAATCTCCTGCTCCAGGTTCTCCCGGGTGACATCCACTTGCTGGCACAAATGAGCAAAAGTGCCAGACAGTTCCCTGAGGAGGAGAGTCGGGATCAACCGGGCAAAGTGGCTGTTTTATAGAACGAAGTTGGTGACTAAATCCAACCCACCCAGAGGAGGGCAGCCGCCAGGCCTATCACCCGCTGGCAGCTCTGCCCTGCACCAGTCCTGGTTTGGCAGAATCCTCCCTACCCCGTGCCGAGTCCACGCACCTCACAGCCAGCACACACACTCACTGTCACCACCGTGAGAGAACTAGGAGTGCAGGGCATCCAGAGCTGGAGACTAGGATTCAGATCTTGGCTCTGCTGCTAATCAGCCAAGTGACCGGGGACAAGTGACTACTCTTCGAGTCTCCATTTCTCCACTTCGAAAAAGCAAATGCCAAGAAAAATGCCTGCCTCTAAAGGGTTGGAGGAGCAAATGCCTAGCAAAGGGCCTGCCACACGGCAGCTAGCATTCACCCACCACCAGATGCAGCGATGCACTCGCACCTGACCAGAGTTGTGCCATGAAGAATGAGCATGTGCCTTAGAACTTCAAAGCTGCATCCCAAATGCAAGCCTTTAAGGCAACCTTTAAAGTAACGTCCCTCATCTTTCCATGTCCTCCTTCCTTGGGGAACCAGACTCTTACTTGGTCCCAGGCCAGGACACAGGTATCCCTGGAGAGATGCTACTCCCCATCCCCGGCTGCAAGGTAGCACCGCACAGCTGAAGGTCAGGGTCAGATGGTGCTCAGGACCCAATGGTTTCCAGGTTAGAAGGGGACCCAGAGGGCATCCTGAACCGCGGGAGCTGGCGCTGGCTCAGGGCGGCCGGCCACTCACTGCTGGACTTGGTGGCTGCAGTTGGAGCCGGTGTAGCTGATGATGAGCTGCAGCTTCTCGCTGGCATACTCCACAAACTGGCGCTTGAAGGCCCTCTCCTTGGCCTTCGTGGTCCAGGTCAGACGCTCGTAGACATAGAGGAGGCCATAGAGTCCAAAGGACAGGGCGATGAGCCGCCAGCCCACCGCCTTCCACACCTGCAGAGGCACAACTGTCAGCTGAGGCTCCCACCCTCCATCCTCCCAGCCCGTCCCTGCCAGGACTTTCCCCAGAGCCCCAGTCAAGGAGCCTTTGTGCCCCGACTCAAAACACCTCTTTCAACGTGTCCTTTAATCCCACTGAGGCCCAAAGAGCAGGGACCGGCTACAGTTTAAAATAAAGGTCCTAGCCGGTGTGGCTCAGTGGATGGAACACTGGCCTATGGACTGAAGAGTCCCGGGCTCGATTCTGGTCAAGGGTATGTACCTAGGTTGCAGGCTCGATACCCAGCCCCGGTCAGGGTGTGTGTGGAAGGCAACCAATCGATGTTTCTTTCTCACATCAACGTTTCATTCTCTCTGTCTCTCCCCCTCCTTTCTACTCTCTCTAAAAATCAACGGAAAAATATCATGTGAGGATTATCCAAAAATAAAATAAAATAAGGGAAACTTGGTGTTTGCACATATGATTATGCAAAACAGTGGGTAGGGGTACAGATCCAGGCACACGGAATTTTTTCTTTTTTAATCCTCACCTGAGGACTTGTTTACAGAGAGTAAAGGAGAAAGAGAGAAAGATAAATATCAACATGAGAGAAACTGGTTGCCTTCCGTACGTGCCCTGACCCGGACTGAACCCACAACCTCGGTATGTGCCTTGACTAGGAGCAGAACTGGCACCTTTTGGTCCACAGGACGAGCTAAACCAGCTGAGCCATCCAGCCGGGCGGCACACAGAATTCTTGAAGATAAACGCTCTGCTAACACTGACAAGTCACATCCCACACCTCGTTCCTCCGCAGACGGCTCCTTTTTGTCCTGTTTGTAGCACTCTGCTTCAAGGCAGTGTGGCTACATTCAAAGAGCACTGGGCTTGGAGCCGGAAATCGAGCTCCAGGGCTGCCTGCCATCCTGGCTGTGTTTCTGTACACCCGTTTCCCCCAAAACCAGCATAACGGTCTTCACCAACTCACAGGCTGTTTGGGTAAAACGAGATGTTGTAAAAGGGTCACATAGCCATCAAGGGCCAGAGTCTCGGCCAATGACCCTCTGCCAGGTCACCCTGTGAAAGAACCAGAACATGTGCCTCTGCAGACGGAGGGAGAGGGGCCTCGGCTGTCTCACCTTGGTCTTACAGGTTGGAAGGCAACTCTGTTAGTTACATTCAGCCACCGTTTCTACAAATCAAATGTCCATAATAGAGCAATTCGCCCACATCATCAAGAAAATTCAAGGTAGCCCTGGCTGGGTAGCTCAGTTGGTTGCAGTGTCATTCCATACACCAAGGCTGTGGGTTTGATCCCCAATCAGGGCACATACAAGAATCAACCAATACATAAAAAAGTGGAACAAATCAATGTTTCTCTCTTGCGCACGTGCTCTTAAAATCAATAAATAAATAAAAAAAGAAAGAGCAGTGGACAGTGTGGCTCATTTGGTTGAGCGTTGTCCTGAAAGGTTGCTGGTTAGATTCCCAGTCAGGGCACATGGTCAGGTTGTGGGCTCAATCCTCAGTAGGGGGCATGCAGGAGGCTGCCGATCCAAGTTTCCCTATCATATCGATGTGTGTGTTTTTTTCTCTCTCTCCCTTTCCCTTCCTCTGTCTCTAAAAAAAAATTTTAAAAAAAATTTTTTTTAAAAAACGTTAAGTTAAAAAAAAAAATTCAAGGTATAAGTTATCCTGGCTGCAGTGTCTCTTGGATCAGGAAATACAGGAGACCCCAGTTATCAAGAAGGCAGCCTGCAGCCCTAGCTGGTTTGGCTCAGTGGATAGAGCATCGGCCTGTGGACTGAAGGGTCCCAGGTTCGATTCTGGTCAAGGGCACATGCTCGGGTTGCAGACTCGAGCCCCAGTAGGGGGCATGCAGTAGGCAGCCAATCAATGATTCACTCTCATCATTGATGTTTCTCTCTCTCTCTCCCTCTCCCTTCCTCTCTGAAATCAATAAAAATATATATTTTTAAAAAGAAGGCAGCCTGCAATCTCAGGCCTTAGGGTGGAAAGCAAAGGGCCATAAAACCAAGAGATGGAGAGACAAGGTCATGCTTGGTCTCTTTTGTATTAAACCCTTTCAAGTTTTGCTCTTGGTTTTCTTGCCTACAAATGAGAAACTCCTGGTCACACCCACCTCTCTAGAACCCAGGCCTGTCAATTTCATGGGTCACTTCTCTACCCACCATGCAATCAGCCCTACAGGGGAAAGAACACAGCCTTAGAGTCAGACGGGGCCAGAGCCCAAAGCCTGGCAAGGTAGTCACAGACTTTCCTGTCTGTCAAATGGGAATGAGCTACCCTAAATGTCAGCTGAGCGAGACAAATAGGTCAATAAGTATATATGTTAAAGGGCTGAGGCTGCACAGCTCGGCACCGATCAGTGAAGAGAGCTCCCAGTCTCTGATGGAGGTGAACAAGCTGTGCCACGCAGGGACCACCAGGACTGTGCCCCTCAGTCAGCCACCTGTCCTCCCACCTCCCACCCATCCCGAGCAGGGCTTGTCACTGACCACTCCTCCAACAACCAGGATGCCCATGGAGGTCCTGGACGTCAGGGAGGCCAGGCCAGTGACCATGGAAACCATGAGTTCTTCTTGGGCGAGGGAGCCCTGAGGCAGAGGGGGCATGCTGGGGTTGGCTGGCGTCAGAGGGACAGGACGCTGAACCTGAAGAGAGAAACAAGGAGAGGGGGGAGAAAAATGGGGCTCATTCAATGAAACCTTCAGTGACCCTCAAAGCTAGGGGTCCTGAAACAATTTCCAAAGGGGGGAAATGAGCTTCACAAGTTGCAACGAGGATTTAAGCTTCATAACAGACCTGCTAGCCCCAAGTGAGCACTGTGGGATACCCCAAAATGTGAGCCGTGGCCACCTGGGAAGGCTTCAGCATCCCCAAGTGTGGGATATGTATCAAGAGCAGCACATGTAACAACTAAAGTACAATACGGAGGGATGGTGTAAAATCTGAATTTCAAAACGGAATATGGAGACCCAGCCGGGTGGCTCAGTTGTTTGGAGCATCATCCCTTACATCAAAAGGCTGCAGGTTTGGTTCCCGGTCAGGGCACACACAGAAGGCAAGCCACTGATGTTTCCTTCTCACATAGATGTTTCTCTCGCTCTCCCTTCCCCTCTCTCTAAAATCAATAAACATATCCTTGGGTGAGAAAAAAATATTTCTAATGGCATATGGAGAGATATTTTATGTCATTTAGATTTCAGTTATGTATTATTATAATGGTTACTTAAAAATATTTAATATAGTTTAATAGTAGTAATGGTTACTTTAATATGCATTAGAAAAAAAAAATACAGCCCTAGATAGAGCATTGGCCTGTGGCCTGAAGTGTACCAGGTTTGATTCTGGTCAAGGGCACACACGCCTGGGTTGCGGGTTCGATTCCCAGTAGTGGGCAAGTAGAAGGCAGCTGATCAATGATTCTCTCTCATCATTGATGTTTCTATCTCTCCCTCTCCCTTACTCTCTGAAATCAATAAAAATATATTAAAATAAATAACGAACCAAAAGAAAAAAATACAGCTAGCATTTGCAACTTCACAAACAGAGCTCAGGATATGGCCAGCTGGGACGTGGGACCACCGGGACTGTGGGCCTCCCGCACGCCCAGGGCAAGGGGCTGTGCTTGCCTGGTCATTGTAGCCCATCAAGGCCCGGCGGCTGTTCTTGGGGCCCAGGAACCTGTTCACCAGCATGGTCCACCCGAGAGAAAAATGGAACTCGATGTCCTCCTGAAAGTCAGCACACAGCTTGTCACAGTTCAGGTCGTAGCTGAGGGAGAAGCACTGCCGAGGGACCAGCATGTCAATCTGACTCCGCACGGACGCAGGGAGGAGGGGTTTCAAGCCGTCTGTCAGGAAGAGAACGGGAGAGCACCTCAGCTCCACGTGCCACACCAGGGCCGAGGCTTGGAACGCGAGCCCGCAGCTATGGCCAAGGACGCTGATGGTTCTGCCCAGAAACCAGGCCCGGATGAGAGGGCTGTGGGACCGGGAGTGCCACACTCGGGCGGGCGGGCCAGCTCTCCCAGGGGTGCAGGTCTGGGCTCTACCCCTGCTAACACTATGCCTCACGTGGATTAGGGAGCAGGCCACTCAGCCGGTGACGGTCCCGTGTGGTAACACAAGACGGCTCCGGAGGCTACGTGTGGAATGAACTCATGACATCACCCAGAACCTGAAGGCATCGAGTTGACTCATCATAAAAGGTGACAGATAGGAAAGTCGTCTCTGCGGCCTGGCCTCCGAGCTGCGTTCCCTGCACTCACCGATCATGTCCTGCTGCATGGTCTGCAGGGAGCCCGTGATGGCCGTGGAGCAGCGGTCCGACATGTTTCGGCCCAGTCCTTCCTCTATGTGGCGGTGCAGTTCCTGCAACCAGACGAGAGGTTGAGGGAAGAAGCACCCAGGCAGACTTGCTCCTGGGAGCCCAAGGACAAGGAGGCCGGTCAGCCCGGGCCCTGGGAGCTGACATGGGAGAGCTGAGTGAGGCCTGGTCCCGTCCGCCCGGCTGAGGGGTCCTGACAGACCAGCAGGGACTGAATCACGGCTGCTTGGAGATGCCACCCAGTAGCCAAAAGGATGAAGGGGTGCTTAATGCGAGCACGGCTGCTAATGACTCACATTTTTATAAACCTTGAGGACGACGGGAGAAGGGTGGAAATCCATCTGGTACTCGTCCACCAGCACAGAGAGGCGCCTGATCTCCTCGGCCATCGCCGTTGACACCTGTAGAAGGAAACGTTAGGGATCGAGAAAGAACGTGTCCAAATCTGCACTGGGAGAATCTGAGAGAGTCTCAGATTCCGATATCCTTCTATTCACACATCCCCCACCCCCCAAGCCAGCCGTTTCCTCTGCTTGTGGTGGAATTAAAGCTTTTGAGGTAGAAGGAACGTGAGAGGTTGGCTGACCAAATGCTCATCTAAGATCTGGAGAAGGTGACCTGCCCGGGGGCACACAATGGACGGGTGAACCCGCCGAAGGCTCTGCATGCTGCAGTCAGGGCCACAGGCTCCTTCTGGAGGCTGAGAAGGCTCTCGGATGAGGAGGTCTGCTGTTCCACATTTCCACCCTGGACTCTGCTCTGAGTCCGAACCCGTTTCTCACCTGCCTTTCGACTTCCTCCGTAATCTGCTTGATCCGCAGTTTGTAGTCTTGTGCCAAGAGCTCCAACTGTTTGTCAATAAATGTCAGCCGCTCCTGCCGCTCCTCGCGCATTTCCAGGCAGTAAACCCTGAGAGAGAGGGCTGGTTACGAGACCCAGGCCCCCCTCCACCAAGCAGAGGAGCCAGAGGGGCTGCCGGAGAGCCTGTGTGGGCCCAGCTGAGGTCCTGGCCGCCGCGAGGCCAGGGGCCTTGGCAGTTTCACTCACACACAGGTGTGTCCTCATTCCCTGCCCAGGTACGAGGGAGAGATGGCACCAACCACTCTCTCTCAGGTCTTCCTTAGGAAGATGTGGTGGTGACAGCAGGGAGGTGCCTGCAGGGGGTTTGGAACAAGTGCTGCCAAGTAACAGGGAAAAATACTCCGCCCCACTCCGCAGGGAACGAAGGCGGTCCTCTCTACCGCGAAGCCTGGCAGAACTCACCCAGTCCGAAGCAGTGTGAGGGGCAGGACGCGGGAGTTCCAGCACATACGCTGGCGGGACTAGGACTGGACTTGAATGTTTCAGAAAGCAACCAAGTAAAACTGGGTAAAACTGAAAATGCACGCACCCTAAAGTGAACAGCCCTACCTCCCAGATTTAACCCCAGAAAGGAGTGCACGAATGTGCCTGGGGCCTGTAAATGGTGTCCCCTGCAGCATGGTTTGCCACAGCAAAAAAATAAAATCTGAAAAGCAGCCATTGGGCCCCTAGCCGGTTTGGCTCAGTGGATAGAGCATCAGCCTGCGGCCAATGAAGGATCCTTGTTTTGATTCAGTCAAGGGCATGTACCTCAGCTGCAGGCTCGATCCCTGGCCCTGGTCGGGGCCCCTTTCAGGAGGCAACCAATCGATGTGTCTCTCTCACATCAATGTCTCTCTCTCTCTCTCTCTCTCCTCCTCCTCCTTTTCAGTCTCTCTAAAAAAAAAATGGAGCCCTAACCGGTTTGGCTCAGTGGATAGAGCATCGGCCTGCGGACTCAAGGGTCCCAGGTTCAATTCCGGTCAAGGGCATGTACCTTGGTTGCAGGCACATCCCCAGTGGGGGGGTGTGCAGGAGGCAGCTGATTGATGTTTCTCTCTCATCAATGTTTCTAACTCTCTATCCCTCTCCCTTCCTCTAAAAAAAAAAGTCAATAAAATATATTTTTAAAAAATATGGAAAAATATCCTCTGGTGAGGATTAACCAAAAAAAAAAAAAGGCAGTCAATGGGAAAATGAGGTATTCTCAATTCACATGGCATACTCTCTAGCAGTTAACAGTCACAGCTCCTGACACATGTACCCACAGATGAAGGCAAAGGAGAGGTGAGTGAAAGAAAGACTGCGCAGTACCCAGAATGACGCTGTGGCTGTATGTTCAGAGCACACACAAAGCAATACTACATGTTCTTCAGGGTTTACGCAAAAAGTTCTTCTTACATGGATCATAGGACTACACACCAGATTCATGATCATGGTCGCCTTGGAGGGGTGAGCAGAGTGACACTGGGTCAAGGGGCTGAAGAACCAAAGGTACTTCCATTTTTTTCTGTGTTTTAACTTAAAAATAATACAAAGAAAACACTGACTATCAATTCTGTGTGGTGGTAGCAAGGTGCTTTAACCGTTGTGCCTTCCTGTATTTCAACATCTCTCCAAAAAAGGTTCTTTTTAAAACGTGTCCCGCTTCGGGCTCTGAGCATGGCTGTAGTGCCCAGGGACTGTGGGCCAGGCCTCCAGCATGAGCTTGTGAGGCGGCATTTCAGAGCCCCATGCTGCACAGGCCCAGTGGGACAGCCCCCAACGGTCCCCTCACCAGGCTGCTCCAGGTACATCTGTGAGGCCTGGTGGGTGGGGAAGGGCACCTGCATGGGAACACAGAGACTCGGCTCTGCTGGCAGGGCTCTGCCCCTGGGCCCATCATCCCAGGCAGCGGGTGCGGCGGTCACTTCCCAGCATCCCCTCTTCCCCAGGCCTGCCCGAGCTCCCGGGTCCTTACCGCTGCTCCTGAGCCGCGATGTGCAGAGAGTCCATGATGAGGCGAACTGCCTCCGCAATCTGCTTGGCCCGGACCGTGTGCTGCTCGAATTTGGTCTTCACTGCGGACTGCGAGATGCACTCCTGGAAACAGACAAGAGGTGCTGAGGAGGCCACATGGCCACCAGCCAGGGCCAGGCTCTGGTGTCACTGCCCGGGACATGGCCGGTGACCGCTGGGAAGCCAGAAGCACCAGAGACCAGAATCAAAGGACTCACCTCAAACCTCCTCTCAAAATTCTGAAACTCAAGCATCCTCACTTGAAAGCCTTCTGCAAGAGCGCCCCCTAGGAGAACTGCATGTTAGTCTGGAAATAACTGCGCAGGGGAGGCAAGTGAAAACCCACAAAGCCACGCCAATGCGACAGTTGGCTAAACACTGGGGGGAGCAAAGGGCTTCTTACTCAGGCTCTTCTCACCACATCCTTCTCAGAACTATTTTTTGTTGGCTGGGAGCATGAGACCAAACGTCTCAAACATTAGCGAAAAGGAGGGAGTGGGTCTCACTGTCACCTCCTTCGGGCATGCCCTGGGCCTTCTGGATCCTGGCGTTGAGCGCCTCCTTGGCAGACACAAAGAAGATGCGGTCTCCAGCCTGGCCTCGATCCACCACGCCCAGCTCATCCACCAGGAAGCTGGTGCAACGCTCCATGTGCTGCCGCCGCACCTGGAGCCCAAGCAGAGGGGTGAATGTGACCAGGTGGGGCAGGTGAACCATCTCCCACCATTTCTGCTCTCCAGTCACCACGCTCCTCAGAAGCAATGTGGCCACGGGAGTTTCTTAGGGGATGGCCTGCCAAAGGTGTTTTATGTATATACTAGAGGCCCGATGCCGGGCCTTCCTTCCCCTGGCTGCCGGCACCGCCTTCGCTCGGGCTGGAGCCGCCTTTCCACCTTCCCACGCTGCCCAGAGGCCTGAAGCAGCTGGAGTGGTGCGGAACGCCTCACCCCCGGCTGCTTAGCGCCTGCATATGTAAATTGACCTGCCATCTTCGTTACATTATTTGCATACTCACTCCTGTTTGGCTGGTGGGTGTCGCGAAGGTACGGTCAATTTGCATCTTACTCTTTTATTAGTGTAGATAAGCAGAAATGCTAACACATGCCTCAAGCTGCCTCTTGTGAGGGCCTAACCAGTGTCTCACTTTCGTGCCCCAGAATGAAAGGAACCGGGAGTTGAGAAACCTCCACCTGGGCTCTATGCTGACAAGCCGAGTCCTCCAAGGCCTTATCTATGAAATGACTGGGCACCCCCATACAATCCTGTCTAGCTCTGAAGTCTAGGGTTCTACTACTAGAACTTTCAAATGCCAACAGCCTCTTGGGGCCACCTGCCGCGTGCCCATCTCAATGTTGAGAGATTTCATCCTGTTGTAATTCTATTGCATCCACCTCACAGGTGAGGAATTTGCCAAAGACACACTGCCCAATGTCAACCTGCTGACTGCACACTTTTTCATCCCTTATTACCAATCTGTGACTCCTGTTTCTTTCATCTCACACATGAACCAGTTATTCTTCGCCCCTCTTTTAAGCCTCCTTTCTAGGTATCTTCCTAGAGCTGAGCTGGTCCTACGATGATTAATCCTTTATGAACCAAAGTGAGCACAGGCCCCAAACAAGGCTCAGCTAATGTGCTGGGGACGCTCTGCAGACCCGGATGAAAACCTCTGAAGGGTGGAGGGATCTGGGAAAGTGACTGGGAGGTGAAGAGAGTGTTTAAAGGCGGCAGAAGACCCCTCAGTGACCCGAGGGAACACTTGGGAAATCTGTGGTGATGAAACCCCTTTAGGAAAGGCGTGAACCTGATGCAGCCTGGGAGTGCACGAAGGGGCCCTGGGTACGTACACATGTGGGGTGGCAGTCCCCAAACTGCTGAATAAAGAGGCACCAACCTCCTCCATGTACTCGGGCTCCGAGGCGGATGCATCCCAGCGGTTGTTCAGAATGAAGATGTTGGGGCGGGACAGGCGCTCGCTCACCTTGTGGAAGAATTGCTTTTCCTGCACGAGAGGGAAAGACCTCAGTGGAGGAGGGGCCCAGCCAGCCAAGGCCCTGGGAGCGTGGGAAAGGCGGAGGAGGGGTTACCGTCTGCATCAGAGTAGACTCCGAGTTGGCCACCAGCACAAACACATCAGCATCCAGGCAAAACTTGTCAATCCAGCTGTCCAGCTCTGTGGTGACATCGATGCCAGGGCTAGAGGTGACAGGGTTAAACCAATATCAGGCACACAGACCATGGGTCCTGTTCTTCCTGCTCTGGCAGACCTGAGGCAGCCAAGCAAGGGAGAGACAGCTAAAGAGAGGAGTAAAATGCCGTCCCTTACTGAAGGGATTTTTACTTTTCATCTCATAACACTCCAGGTAATCCGAATGTGCTTCCTGCCACGTGCATCTATCGCTTTTACAAAAACATAATGATTTATAATTTTACTCGGAGATAAACAATTAAGGTGACCTGCTGCCCTGGCCACGTAGCTCAGCTGGTTAGAGCGTCACCACAATACACCAGGGTTGTGGGTTCGTCGGTCAGGGCACACATAAGAACAAACCAATGAATGTATAAATAAGTGGAAACAATTGATGTTTCTCTCTCTCTCTCTCTCTCAAATTAATAATAATAAAAAAGGTGAAGTGCCCTAACCGGTTTGGCTCAGTAGATAGAGCGTCGGCCTGCGGACTGAAGGGTCCCAGGTTCAATTCTGGTCAAGGGCATGTACCTTGGTTGCTGGCTCATCCCCAGTAGGAGGGTGTGCAGGAGGCAGCTGATCAATGTTTCTCTCTCATAGATGTTTCTAACTCTCTATCCCTCTCCCTTCCTCTCTGTAAAAATCAATAAAAAAATATATTAAAAGATAATAAAAAAATTTTTTTAAAAAGGTGGTGTTATATTCATGAAAGTCCAATAAGCACTATAGTACCATATTTCTTGATATAGTTGCAACCTGCCCACAAAGCAGGAGCAAAATAAAGTGCTCCTTCCCCAGAAATAAAGTACAACACGGACCCCACCCCCCCACACACGTACTAACATCGGGTGGAGGCTTTGGCCACCCCTCCCATCCCTCCTCACAGGCCATCACTGGCACATCTTCAGGGCACTGATGCCAATAGGTACCATAACCAGACCCCGGAGGAAATCCAAGAGGCAGGGGGATTTGGTAGAGCCAATACATAAGCAGAGCAAGGACAGGGCCCAGGGGACATTGGCTTGGATGACCCAGAAATGGGACTCCTGGCCCTCTAGGTTTGGACCTCCTACGCAGGCACCTTCCCTCTTACCTGTCCATCAGCACGAGGTCATCCTTCAGCAGCGGGCACTTGGAGTTGGGCCACATCACACTCACCAGGCTGCCGGCATGCAGCTGCTCATCCTGGTGGAGGGCATGCGCCAGCTGGTTCACAGTCTGATGGGTGGAGGGGAGGGACGTTCAGGGCTCAGGCCCAGCTGGTAACTGCTGCCACCGGGCAGACTGCCTGTGCTGCCCGGCATGGCACAGTGGCCTGAGACTGCTGGCCACTTTGCTTCCCCTTTCCCTTCATTGCACACATTAAAGTCCAGAGCGGGAATTGCCAGGAGAACCAGCTATTCTTCACTCCCCTCTCAAGCTTCTTCCTCAGACACTGCGCTAAAGCTGGCCGTGCTCTGTAGTAAGTCTTTATGAACCAAAATGAGCATCTGGCCCCACACAAGAATGCGACTGGCTCTCAGGAAAATTAAATGTACAAGCTCCTAGCTGGTATGTCAGAACCCCCCAAGCAAATGCAGGAATCGCTCTCTGGAAACTTCCCCGAGTAGAACAAGGCATGTACTCTCTTCAGGTCAAGAGAAAAGCCAGATGGCCTGCTGGGTAACGTGCAAGGACCTGCAGGCTCCTCATTCCTGGTGCTCCCGGTTCCAGCCCTCCCTGAAACAGCTCTCCTCCTAAAGAGCCAGGGAACAGGGTTCCACACCCCATCAGCAGGGCACCACCCTCTCCTAGGGCGCCCTTACTCCTATTTTGCTAGTTGGTCTAAGCCCAGATTCACCCCCCAGGATGCCCAGGGCTGCGGCCCTGCCCCCAGTCCCGCACAGCACCGCACCTTGATGCTCCTCTTCTCCTCGGAGCCCTCCGTGAGGAGGAAGGCCTCATGGCCATCTGTGCCCTCCACCCGCAGGAAGCAATTGGTGGTGTGGCCGATCCCGGAGGGCAGAACCTTGTCCCAGAGCATGGCATTGATCACGGTGCTCTTCCCATTGCTCGTCCTGTGGGACGGAGACACTGGCTGTCAGTGAGGCCACCACATCTGCATTTTGGGCTTTCGCAATGAAGTTACCGGCCTGGAAGCCCGAGGCCTTGTTCTCCGCAGTGACAGCAGTGCCCAGACAGGCAGAGCGGGCAATCGGAGTTTATGGAAATGGACGGTCAGACGCCTGTCCTGTCCTGTGAGGTGCTCCTGGCTCATCACTGCAAACCAACATGCAAGGCACTCACACGGTGTGGAGTCAGCACGATGTCGCTTATGTCCTTAAACAGGCCTGCCCTGACCGCAAGCCTCTCAGCATCACTGATGGAGACTTGAAACCACTGACACCCTCAGTCTCAGTGACCTCAGCTGAGTGGCCCCAATGTCCCCGGTTTCCTCAAAAGGCCGTTTGCTGCTCTTCTCCCACTGTGCTCCTCCTCACACCTGAGGCCCCGCCACGTCCGCCCAGCTGGTAACCGCTGCTACAGGGCAGCCTGCTGCAGCACTCTTGCCTACCGTGCCCCCAGGACCTTGGGGTGCTCAGCCTGTGGTCCTGCACAAAGTGTCTCCCTCACCCCCTCCCTCCCTCCCAGCCCAGAAGGAAAAAGGAGTGAGGGCTGCAAGAACTCACCGGCCAAAGAAAGCCACTTTCATGTGCCGCCGGGCCAGCACCTCGCTGATGCCCCGCACTTTGGACAAGTAACCTTTGACGTCCAGAACCTGTTCTTCTGTCGTAACGGGGTCCAGTTCTGCATTCCTGTAGGTGTCTGGAGGAGGGGAGTGGAAATGGGTCAGCACCTGCTCTAAGGAGTTCCACTGTCACGTCTGGGAGGAACAGAGGCCACCGAGGCGGCTCCCTGCTGCTGGGCTGAGGTCCCGATTCCCTGCTGTGGGCCGCAGTGCGCAGTGACGAACACGGCTCCCGGGGCCGGACTACCTCAGCCACTATCTGGTCCCAGTGCAGGCAAGGACGTGCTGGTCTCGCCTCTTCCTAGCTTTGTGGCCTCAAGCAAATGGACCTTTCTGGGTCTTAGTTTCCTCACCCTTAAAATGCAGGTAACAGTCCCTACCTCATATGACTACTGAAGGATTAAATGAATTAAAGCACAAAAAGCGCTAAAAATGGTGGCTAGTGCATGATGGATACTCAAATATTAACTGTCATCATTTACTTTCATGTTTAGTACTTAACAATACTAAGTTCTCACTACATGCCAGGCACAATTCTGACCACTTTTCAAAGCTACATTTAAAAGAGACAGCCAGTAGGCCAACAAACTCTCAGTCCTAAAGCAGTTACTCTCCCCTCCCCCAGCCAGGGCAATCCCAACACATCTCAGGCTCTCCAGCTCTTTCCCTTCCAGTCCACCAACAGGAGAGGCCTCATATTTTCACCAAAAAAAAGAAAGACATCGAAACACCACTCCTGATGCCATCTCATAAAAACCTTCATTAAGCACCTGTTTGCCCATAGCACCACCTGAGTAAGTGACTCAGAGGGTTATAGTCTGGGCTCTAGGAGGACAGAGGCCTGGTCTACCCCATCCCTGCATGCCCACTGCCAGGCACACCAGACATACTGCTAAGTAAGCAGGTCATGAACAGGAATAATTTTAACAACCAACCTTATAACGTTAAAATTCAGATTTTGAAGTTTAACAAATATTTAGGAAATACTTTCTCTTGCATCAGGCCCCATGCTAAGGGCAGGGCATAGATAGTCCACTCTGTCTCAGTCCGCTCAGGCTGCTGTAACACAGTACTGACTGTGTGCCTCACACACAACAGAAATGTATTGATCAGGATGCCAGCTGGTGGGTGAGGGCCCTCTTCCAGTTCCGACTTCTTGTACCCTTACCTGGTGGAAGGGGCTAGAGCTTCGTGGGGGTCTCTTTTATAAGAGCACAAACCTCATTCGTGAGGGCTCCACCCTCCTCATGACCTAATCACCTCCCAAAGGCCCCACCTCCTAACACCATCACATGGGCCTTAGGAGTCCAACATGTGAATCTGGGGGGACACAAACATTCAGACCATAGTACTGGACATGTTTCCTTTCCTTTAAGTAGCAGCTGACATGTAAACCAAGCAGAAGCCAAGCGTGTCCCTGGAGCATTTCCACTGAACCTCTAGGGTTCCACAGACTAGAATCGGAAAACCCCTGGTCTCGCCTGAGCCCTGCTTTTATAAGTGGGGAGACCAAAGGCAGATAAGACTCAGCTACTGCATCTTTCCTGACAATCCCAGGACCTGGAGCCAGGATGTGCCTTCTAGAGGGAGCCTGAGAAAGTCAGTGGCTGGAGGGACACTCAGACTGAGCAGGACCCTGGGAACCAGCCCTTCTCTGCTGAGCCTCCAGGTTGGGCTCCAACCAGTAACTAATGAAAAAGGTGCCAGTGATGCAAGTTTCCTATCATAGTCCTGTTGTCTAAAAATATCAGAGAACACCCTGGTCAGAAATAAACACCCAGAAAGAGCCCCGTATGAATGGCAGCAGAACTGGGCCAAGGAAAACACCTGGGTAAAGCCCGCGTGTCACTTACAAAGTATCACGCAACTCACCCCTCCATCTGCTTGTGTTTCAGATGGGGATTAGATCCGCCTACCCCTCGTGATTAAATGAAGTCGTATACAGGGAATTCTTAAATGACAGGTCCCTTGTTTTCCTGGCCGATCTCCCTGGAACCCAACTCCACACCATTCCGAGCAGAGCGCTGCTGGAGGTGACAACGCATCTGGGCAGGAGCCCCCCAGGAGCAGGGCTGTTCCTGCCCACCCCAAAACCTTGCCCCCTAAATATCAAAACTGACAGGAGCGGGCCTGGCTCAGCAGGTGCCCGTCTCACCTTCAAGGAAGGTGGCACTCTCTTGGATGTAGGCCCCCAGCTGCTCAAAAATGCCATTGATCTTCTTCTTGGCAGTGACAAAGTGCTTGAGGGGAGAAGCATTCACCTCAGCCATGTGTCTCTTATCCTTCTTGACTGTGACAACGGAGTTGCATCGAGGGAAGAACAGGGACATCGCGCTGTAAGAGAAGAGACTGTCAGCGAGCCCGGGAACACCGGCTGGGCGTTACTCTGGTGTATGCAGGGGCTGTAGGGGGGCGGGGACCAGCCGAGGGTCCATCGAGAACACGGGCTCCAGGACCAGAGCAGGGCCGGGGAAGTAGGAGCCACATCTCACGAATGAGCAAGACTTCTCAGGACACTAGGGCCAGGCTCCCTGACACAGAGCCTGGGCACTCAGACGCTGGAGTCAGGGCCCGAATTCAGGCCTAGCACTGGCCGTTCCTCGCCTGTTGAACAGTGACAGCCCCGCCTTCCCCACCTCAGAGAGACGAGGAGGAATCGAGAGGCAGAAAAGCGTGACAGAAATCACATCAACCACCTGAGAAACAGCACTGAATACTGAAAGCAGCGAAAGCAAAGTGATGCTCAAAGTCAGAAACTCCCACTACCTCTCCCCTGCTGTCCGGGTCCCAACGGCCCTAATTTTAACAGATTCTGGTTTTGGGGTTGGGGGGACAGAGGCAGGAAGATCCTCAAGGGAGAGGTCTATACTTTACCTAAAAACATGTATTGGTCTCCCTCATTATCAATGTGTGCAGAGTAGGAAATGTGGAAACTAAAGGCAAAAAAACCCCAAAGGAGCTATGTAGTAACTGACAAGCTCAGTGGCCGGAAGTAATAGCACAGGATGAGCTGATGATAAATTCCTAACTGGGTAGGTCATGGTGGGCAGTCACACCTCAGGCCTATATCCTCCTCAGTAAAACGTTAATCTTTGCCTTAACCTTCTGTTCTTGGGTATCTGGGTACTTCTGAAATATCAGAGTAATGCTCTTTTTCAGACCCCCTCAGAGACATAGCCACCCTCATGGGAACACATATCTTATTAACTCTATGCCACCTCTATTCACTGTAAATGTTAAAGGTTAACTATTTTTACACACCAGTGTAAAAGAAGTATGCATCTCTCCATTTTACTTTTCATCCAATCAGAGGTTCTCCAGCTCTGCTTTCCCTGCCTCCTAGTCTGCCACCAATGGATTTCACGTAATCACCCTTAGTTCCTTCCTTTCATTCCCAATGCATGAAAGGAACTGCAAAATGGGCATGCCCGTAGCATATTCTCAGTCAGCATTTCCTCAGTCCTGCTTCCGAGCATGCCCTTAGTCTGGCTCTAATAAACTCCTGTAAATATTTCTACGGGGCTGGAAGTCCTACTCGGACACCACGTCCCTGTGATAAGCACTGTTAGCATTTATCAGCACGGCCTGTTTCGGTGTGGGCGGCTCTCTTGCTCTCCCGCACTCACACACATCTTCATAGACTGGTTTTTCCAGAGAGCAATAACATGTTAGGGGTCTCGAGACCTCACTCCAAAGCCCTAGAGACATTTGGCTCAAGTCAAAAGGGCAGACAGACCGGCAGAAGAAGGTAGCACCCTCATGTGGTTGGGAATCTCTGGTCCCAAAAGCAGACTGTTGCTCAGAGATCCTGCTACACACAGAGCTACTCCACCTGCAGAGCCCTGGGATCCTGTGAAGTCAAAGGGAAAAAAGCCCCTCCATGGATGAGTTGGTGTGTGCCACAGCCATGTGGGTGTGCCTGGCTCTACCCTCCGCAACACCCAGCAAATTCCTGTCCGCCACTCCCTCTCTAGCAGGCCTAATCAGAGCCATCAGCCTCTCATTGGCCAAGGCCAAGCAATCATTCTCTCTACCTGGGAAAGGAGAAGGCGTTGCTCATGAGTAAGCATACATATATGACAAACTTCCAAAGGGTGTCAAAGTTCCCGAGAAACAAAATATCTAGAAAAAGTAGATTTTGCATACCTGAAAACTGGCTCTTAGGAACTAACCATCCCAAAGAATGGGCAGAAAGACAGACAGACCCAGAGGGAAATTGCAACCAACATGTTTTGCCGAGAGCCACGGATTACTCTGCATTGTTAATGACTTCTGGGGAGATAGAAGTGACTTGTATGTCCATTTCTACCTTCCTCCTCAGTAAAACACCACAACTGCGGGAGAGAGTTTCTTAGCTTGGAGGCCACGTGTCAAGGGCGTAATAAGAGACAGAAGCCCGGCCAGTGTTGCTCAGTGGTTGAGCATCAACCTATGAACCAGGAGGTCATGGTTCAATTCCCGGTCAGGGCACATGCTGGGGTTGTGGGCTCGATCCCAAGTGGGGGACATGCAAGGGGCAGCCGGTCAATGGTTCTTTTTCTTTTTCTTTTCTTTTTTTTTTATATATATATTTTATTGATTTTTTTACAGAGAGGAATAGAGAGTTAGAAACATCGATCAGCTGCCTCTTGCACACCCCCTACAGGGGATGTGCCCGCAACCAAGGTACATGCCCTTGACCGGAATCGAACCTGGGACCCTTGAGTCCGCAGGCCGATGCTCTATCCAATGGTTCTTTTTCATCATTGATGTCTCTGTCTCTCTCTCCCTCTCCCTTTTTCTCTGCAATCAATTACACACACACACACACACACACACACACACACACACACACACGTGTGTGTTTTTTTAAAGCTTCTAGTCCAGCACCCTTGGAGAAAAATAAGAGAGACAGCAGTGCTCTGAGGAGGGACACTGGGCCCTAGCTGGTTTGGCTCAGTGGATAGAGTGTTGGCCTGTGGGCTGAAGGGTCCCAGGTTCGATTCCGGTCAAGGGCATATTCCCAGGTTGCGGGCTTGATCCCCAGTGGGGGAGCATGCAGGAGTCAGCTGATCAATGATTCTCTCTCATCATTGATGTATCTGTATCTCTCTCTCTCTCTCTCTCTCCCCCTTCCTCTCTGAAATCAATAAAAAAAAAAAATTTTTTTTTAAAGGGACACTGGGAAGAAAACACCACTGGCTCCTCCAAAGCAGAAAAGGAGAGAGCATGCAACCAGGCTGACTGTGGCCCAGCAGGTAAGACTGTTAGAGAGACAAGAAGTAAGAGAGGAAAACCACTGAGGGGAGAAGAAAAGGGATACCTGACACGGGCGTGATGTAGCGTGCAGATGACAGAGTCTGGAATGACACACAGCTGGGTACAAATCGTGCTCAGTCTATTTCTGAGCTATATAAACTTGAGCAAGTTATTTATCCTCAAAGCCTCGGATTCGTCACATGTACAAGCGTGACACCCACAGACTAAGAAGACTAGGAATGGCAGTACAAGCTCAAAGGTAACTTTATATGTTATATAGCAACCACAAACTCTACCAGCAAGATCACAACACCCAGCCCCCAGGGAAGGGCAGAGGCAACGCCACAACACACCCACAGCTCCCCCACCTGTTCCATGAGGATGAAGTAAGCAGGTCTGCTCAGACCCAGAAGTTGACTTGCTTCCAGGCAGCAAGTTCCCTGAGATCCATGGGGCTTTTATTTATTTACTTACTTATTTTATATATTTTTATTGATTTCAGAGAGGAAGAGAGGAGAGAGATAGAAACATCAATGATGAGAGAAGCACTGATTGGCTGCCTCCTGCACACCTCCTACTGGGGCTCGAGCCCGCAACCTGGGCATGTGCCCTTGACCGGAATCGAACCAGGGACCTCTCAGTACACACAGCTGACGCTCTATCCACTGACACAAACCGGCTAGGGCCGCATGGCTTTTAGAAGCAAGTGCTTTAAAGTTCTGGTCATTGTTTGCAAGCCCAAAGGACATGAAATGAAAGGTGTTAGTGTCCAGTAAGTGCAAGATTCAAAGGCATGCACGCTAGTAAAAGTTTAGTGTTTCTTTGACATTACAAGGTCTACTGGGACTTCAGCTTGTCCAGGAGCTGACTGCTTTCCCCATTCCCCAACCTGCAGCTGCATGCCCACACCCCACATGGCTCACGTGGAACCGCTCACGTAGAACCTCCAACCCCTTCAAACTCTGATGTCTCTGGCTCTGCTAATTCCCAAGCTGAGATTCCATTTGTGTTGCACATGCTGCTTTCAGCCTGGAATCCTCTTTCCTTTTTCACCCATTTGACTCCTACTGACCTTCTAGACCCAACTCTAGTGTCACCCCCTCCACGAAGCTCCCCTGATGTCTCCATGGAGGACATACCACCTTACCTGACGTTTTGTTTTTTTTGCCTCACTCTGTCTCCCTGTCTAATCTATGAGCTTCTAGAAAGCCAATCTCTGACACAGAGCAGTGACCTATTTCCATTTCTACTTCCTCCTCCACAACTGTGAGAAACATGGTTTGAGTGAGAGACTGCCCTTCATGGGCAGCATCTTCTTACCCTTCCATCCCTGGAACACCCACATCCACTTTTTTCTTAAAAAGCAGCTTTTGACTAAGCATCTGTTTCTTAGTATTTGGAGCTCAGTGAGGCAAGAGTGGAACAATCCTTTCAGATTCCAGGATTGAATCCTCCCAAAGAGCCAGCTAAACACGCATAGGCACACCAACGGACCAAAGTTGCAGAATACACGCACACAAGCCAAGATAGGGCCCCTACTATCCTGGGCTTTGCCTGCTGGCTTCCCAGCCTTCCAGGAAGTGGGAGGCGCTGGGTTCCTGTCCCTCTGGAAAGCCCTGATAGTCCCTACTTCACCGCAGGGCTCACCGCAGGCAGGGGGCCATCCCCAGGCTCAGCTATCCACTATGCTTGCAGATGTGACTGCTGCAAAGCATCCTGAGGTCATGGTTTCAGAGTGTTTACGAAAGCACTTCCCAAGCGTGGCCCACAGCACGCTAGTGCACCCCTGTTCCACTATATGCCTCAGACCCCTCCCCCGGAGCACATGAGCGCAATAGAGACTTTGGGCAGCAAGGCCTGTTGTAAAGACACTAGTTTAACTGTACTTAATGCAGCCTTTCACAAATTTGTCTGAAGAAACCCTTCTTCTATGTAACAGTTCTTTTAATCCTGATCACACGTTGGGAAAAATCTCGTTCATCCTGATAGTCCCCCACTCCCACCCCAAAGAACTGCTAGGGGAACAATATTAAGAGACTGTTATTGCCTTGGCCAGGTAGTTCAGTTGGTTGGAGCGTCACCTCGTACACGGAAAGGTCTCGGGTTCGGGGACACACCCAGGGGACATACCCAGGTTGTAGGTTCGACCCCCAGTCGGGTGCGTACAGGAGGCAACCAATTTATGTTTCTCTCTCCTCTCTCTTAAATCAACACACACACACACACACACACACACACACACAAAGATTGTTATTAATATTAACCTAGACCAGAACCAAACCAAATTCCAATCTGAAACTATTAGCACTCCATGGTAATAGAAAGCTTTGCCTCAACTTAGGCCATTAGTAGAGAAGTATTAGGTGTCTTGGGTGTAGGGAGAGCAGTAGCAAAATTCACTGCAAGGTATGTCTGGATCCCAAGCACAGTCCCTGGATCCACACCACCTCCTTACCCAGATTTATGTAGAGCAACTCCTAGCAGGGAAAAGAAAATGGATCCACGGGTCGTCTGCTGGCACAACTGAAAACAGAGGAGAAGCTGAGAAACTGAAACAGAAGAGTATACGCGGGCAAAGTGGGCAGAGCTGACTCTTAGAAGCGTGTGATAAGGAGCCAATCTCTGCTGGGCAGAGAGCGGGAGGGCGGAGCCAGCACAGCAGAGCACAAGCCAGGAAGACTAATTCCTCGGAGAGCCCAGAGATCCCAGCTACTTCCTGAACTGTCAACCTCTGAACAGGGTCTCCCCGCAACCAGAGAAATCCTCCATGGAAACAGAAAGGAGATAAGTTTTTCAACCCGGGTTGGGGAACTCCAGCTCCGCGCAAAGATGACCCACTCCAGAGACTTGCCACGGGATGGCTAACGGAGCCATCCCTTTCCCTTCCCCCAGACGCAGAGCGCCACAAGTCCCAGCCACCACTTACTTTTTAGATGGTGAAAGACCTTCACAGGGTGGGCATCATGGGCATGGCCGGGCCAAAAAGACCAAAGGTATTTCAGTTCTCCTGGGTCCTGTCTCAGATTGAAGTTGGCTACTGGTTGTGTTAACTCCACCAATTCCAACTTTGGAAAGAAAAGGGGACATGTCAACAGACAGGGGGAAAACAAAACAAAAAACTGGTACGCAAAGCATGTCTAATCGGGTATAAAGCTCAACCAACTCATCCCTGAGGGAAGCTGACTCATTGAGGGAAGCTTGCTTACTCACTGGGGCACGGGGTGACAATGGGAAGTGCCCCAAGGAAAAACACAACACGCAGGTGTGGGGCCAATCCTGGGTGTGTACAAACACACATTCAGTCGTGCGATGGCCTGATGGTCAGCCATGTGCTGGGGAGAAGGAGGGGCGCTGGTAGAGGCAAATCCAGAGTGGGGAGAGGAGCGGAGGAGGAAGCAGGACGAGGACAGGGCTTGAGGGCATGGAACTGAGGACTGGAGGTAGGAGGGCAGGGATGAGGCGCAGAAGTGGGACTTAGTGAAAACCTATGTGTGCCAGATGCTGTCAAGTGACCTCCTTCATTCTCAACTCTATGGTGCAGAGGCTCGGGAAACTTAACAGATGTACAGACTGCGAGTGGAGTGGCCACGCTGAGAACTCAGACGCCACCTCCCTTTCACTCCAAAGCTCACTTGTCTTCAATTATGTGAGAAGGGCGATCATCAGAGCCCTCTCTGGGAGGAGGGAAAGAGAGAGAGAGAGAAATTAAAGAAATAGGGCAGTGAAGGATTACGAGAGGGGAATGGGCAGGTTTTGGCTTCCTGCACCCAAACAGCTCGTTAGTCGGCATTTTCTGGGTGCCTTCTTTGTGTGTGCCAGGCCTAGCGTTAGGGATGGGTAAAAAAAACAGACCCTGCCCTCAAGGGTCTTGCCGTCGGGTTTGAAGTCAAACAAGTAAATAGACAACCGTATGAGGGGGTAGGAAGTGCCCAAAGGAAGGCAGGGAGGGCAGCGCGGGGCGCTACGCTGAAGATCGTGGGCTCTGCTCACGTGCTGAGTAAATGCTGGCTAATGTGAAGGGCTGGGTATGAGGAGGAGACCGGGCAGGGGGGTGAAATGTGGCCGGGAAGCCTGGGGTGACGAGGCGTGTCAGGGGACCCCACCCCGAGTCCCGCCCCTCTCCGCAGGGCCAAGGCGGGCCCGGCGGCGAGACCAGGGCGTGGGGACGCCTGCCCGCCCGCCTGGATCTGGACCCTCCGGGCCCCCAGCATCCCACCTCAGGGCCCCAAAGATTCCCCCCCGGGCTGCTCAAGACTCGCCGAGCGGGGCCGGACCCACCCGTCCCCACCACCCGGCGCGCTCGCCCTCTCACCTTCACCTTCCCGGCCTCACGGCGGCCATCAGGCCCCCAACGTCACCAGCAAGCGCCAGCCCGAGGGGAGGCGGGAGGAGTAGGGAGGACGCGCGTGACACCAGCGCCGCAGGTTGGCCGCTCTGGCCCGGGTGAGTCGTTGGACTCCAAGCTCAACTGATTGGGCCCCACCACTCTTTAGGGGTCAGGGGTGCGCCTGCTCAGCGCCTGGAGAGGCATCTCAGCGCGCTCCTTCACCGCCCGGGCGTCCCACGCCGATGACGCAAGCCTCGGGACTCCCGCTGCATCATGGGGGCTGTAGTTCCGCCGGGAGGCTGTCTGGGCTGGGGTGGGTGGGGCCTCCAGCTGTCAAGGGGCAAAGAAAACAAGGGCGTGGATGGAGGTTCCCGCTCTTTTGTTTGGTGGCCCCGGGCCGAGGGCTCTGCTAACTCAGGAATCTAACCTTTCGTTTGTAACTTTAGAGAAGCGCTCTCAAGAGGAAAACAGGAAGCAAGTTGGGGCCGGATGCCCTTCGATTGACTTTGAGAAGTAAGAACAGTAACAACAGTCACTGAGCTGGTACTTAACATACCTCATTTCATTTAACCTTCACCACAGTTCCAGGAGTCTCCAGGAGATCTGCACCCCAGCTCACAGGTGCAGATCACTGGGCCTCATTATGTGCCAGGCACTAGGATACAGCAATAAACAGGTCTCTGGATGGCCACAGTCACAGAAGGGAAGGCCCCAAATCTGGGCTCCCCAGTATGGCAGCCACCAGTCAATGTGCCCTCGGAGCTCCTAGTGTAAATTGAGATGTGCTGTAAGACTTAGGACCAAAAAAGTATGTAAATGATCTCACTGATATCTTTGCATTGACTGTGGGTTAAAGTTGTGAACTTAAAAAAAGAGGTGATCTGAGCATAAATTCCTAACTGATAGGTGATGGTGGGTAGTCACACCCCAGGCATACAACTTCTTTACTAAAAGGCTTATCTTTGCCTTAGGCAAGCCCTGTCCATTGTTTCTATCCTTCTAGGTTAACACACCTTTGAAATGCCCCATGTCAGACCCCTCCAGACCGCACATAATCTTAACTATTCTGTAACCCCATTCCCAAATTGCTTCCTCCCACCTTCACGTAACCTTCCTTACATTCCTTCCTTAATTTCAAACACATAAAAGCTGCCAAACTGTTACTCTCTGGACCATTTGAGATCTTGCTCCCTGGCATAAGTCATCAGTTTGGCTCAAATACTCATAAAAGTTCTCTACGGTGGCGGCGGGGGAGGGCGATGGGGGAAAAGGGGCATATATACCATACTTTCAACAATAAAGTTTTTTTTTTTAATTCTCTACAGGTTTGGACATTTCTCATGTAGACAAAGTGATAATATTTTGGATAAATTGAATTAAATGAAATATATACTACAATTAAGTTCATCTGTTTCTTTTTACTGTTTAAAATATGGCTACTGCTCTAGCAGGTTTGGCTCAGTGGCTAGAGCATTGGCCTTCGGACTGAAGGGTCCTAGGTTTGATTCCAGTCAAAGGCACATGCCCGGGTTGCAGGCTCCATCCCCAGTAGGAGGGCGTCCAAGAGGCAACCAATCAATGATTCTCTCTCATCACTGATGTTTCTATCTCTCCCTCTCCCTTCCTCTCTGAAATCAAGAAAGAAATATATTTTTAAATAAATAAAAAAACAGCTTTATGATAAATAGAAAAAAACAGCTTTAAAATATGGCTACTAAAAATCTAAAATTACATTAAGTGTCTCCTGGTGATACTGTGGTTTATAATAAGAAATCTATATAGTTGGTCTTTGTCCACTGTTCCTGGCACATAGCTCCTGAAATCCTTATAATTCTCTGTTTAAGAACCATAGGGGCATCTTTTGTTGTAATATTTACTTTTGACCTTAGTTCCTGGAATAGCTCCCGGCTATTCAGCTAAAAGTGAAAGTTGTGTGTCTTTTGTTACTGGTCACAGCCCCTTTCAACCACATCTGAATTGATGTTAAGGAATGACTTTTGAAAAGCCTCTAAGGATGGGAACTGGTTGCCAGGGGAACCAGCGATGTGATTGGAGGGTTGGAACTTCCAGCCCTACCACTTCTACCTCCTGGGAGCGGAG